>NW_022882938.1:3542500-4142500 GCF_011952255.1 Bombus vosnesenskii
CGTACCCTTAATACTCTTAAGGATCCATGATAAATCTCAGTAATTTGCTAGCTAAGGTCCTTCAGACCGAACAAATATCTTTGTTTCTAAATCATTTTCTAAAGATTATTGTCTATTACGGCTTGACACGGGCAAGTTAGTTTTTCTCACGTACGATGCTTCCCACTAGCAACTTTCTATCGAGGACGGCTAAGACCCTTCCTAGTCCACCAACCTTCGTTTATCCAATCAGAAGCAACGTATACTGCCCTCGCTTTCCTGACCAAAATGTCACGAACAAATCCGATGGTCCCGTGCGCTAGACACACCCATCGCTAGCTTTCCTCCGACACAGCATCGTCACTGTACTTTACTTATTCTACAACGTTAGAATAGTCAAGATGTCAGTACCGGGTTCGGTTCTGTCTTTTCCCTTATTGCTACGTCAACTATAACAAAACTCTAAGAGCCTCGTTCGATCACCGACCAATATTGTGCCAGTGTTCCGCATCTCTATACGCTAAATCATTGTCGACGATATGTATCATAAGCAACGGTGTAACTTAAGTGTTAAAAATATAAATTTTATAACCCTGTCAATCGCAGTGTTATACCCTCTCAAACACCCCTATTATCTTAACGGAAATCAGGGGATCGGTCAACTCGTGGTGTCGATTATTATAATCGTAACGAGAATTTGCGACACCCGTTGACGTCTTTCTTCGCGATTGCGTCTCCCCGCGATTGGTCGAAAATACACTTCGAAATTCCTAAACATCGAGAATCTCTAATAAGGAACGAAAAAACCTTGCAGAACTCGATATCCGCTAAACCCTAAATGCTATCCCCCTAAATGGATTTGTAGCGAATGGATTGTAGGAAAAGACTCATATTGTTTTGCCTTGGAGTGCCAACGTTGTTTTGCTTTGCTAGGTTCAAAGGTAAACGAACTTCAGACAAAATATTGTCGCTGTTATTTGCAATCGTCGACCGGAGTTATGTACATTTGAACTTTTTATAATACCATCGGACGATACAAATAGACGAACGTGCTCTCTAAGGCAGTCAAAACAGCGAATCATTACAACGAGTCACACAGTCGAATAGCGAGCGTACAATTGAAGAGTATCATTGAGCTGCGACGATTACGACCAGCATACACCATCTCTGTACTTGTACTCACAGTGATTTTAATATACACTCACTATTACAATTTTATCACTCGTCTCTTTAATAAACCAACCAACACGTTTAATAATCCACCTGAGATTCATCCCCCGTTAGAGGCAAATAAGATCGGTCGGAAATCAAACACTATCAGACTGGCTGGCGTACAATGGCGTTCAATGGCGTTCGATATATCCGACCGGGTTTCCTGGCAAATACCAAGACACCATAGGGCGTAGTTCCTAGGGCGTAGTTAGGGGCCAGCGGTGGTGATCAGTATGCCAGTGGTCGGCCAGCGAAACACGGGTTGGAAGATCGGTCAGTATATCTATCGGCCCTGACCCTCGTCAATTCGGCCTGTTCCCCTCCTCTTCCACTCGAACTATTAATATCGTTGATAAACCCTTACCTAACGTCGTCAATTGCCGTGTATTTCCTTCCGACTGGGTACGCCGTAAGAAACCATTTTCCCCGCGTTCGTCGCGTAATCGGTTCTATTTGTGGTTTTACGTGGGGAAACGGATAACTTAGGGTGACGCTTGAGATTGATATGGATATTGGATCCGATAGGATTTTGATGAGATTGTTTTTTGACGCTAGTTCTTGACCAGACGAATATCCGAGTGGATTTCGATGACTCCGTGTCGAACATCTCATAAAGAACAGGGCAATTTTCTTTTCTCTGAAATATATCAAAACTTGGGATTTATCGGTAGCGGATTTACTCGTGTAATATCTCATCGATTTATCATCGGATGGCTAGCGAGGTAGGACGGTCCATTTTAGCGAATGTTTCAACTGGTCGGTTTTTGTTGCTCGCTAGACGCCGGCAACGCCAAATGGAATTAAACCGAATAAAACTTGCATCAAAATACGATTGGATTTTGCCAAATGGAAATATCGGGTTATATCTAATTTTCCAAATTTTATCTCGTCGAAAACGGGAACGTTGTTAATCGATCGCCGTGCGTCGTTCACGTACAATTGGCTTTTAACCGAACGATTGGTTTCTATATTACCAGACCCGCTTCGTCGTTTACGTTGGCATTAATTTTCCAAAGAGAAACAATTTCGCTCGTCCGTCTCGTTTTAGAAATCGAAACGCAAGCGAAAGTTTCGTGTTATGATTGATTCCGAGGTGAGAATCGTCGATATCTCTCGACGTCGAGTGGTTTTCCTCGAGCCATTGAAGAAACGGGCGCACGCTGACGGAAGAATTTCCTGCCGACCGCCGAAATTTATTCCAAACGCGTACTCGTCTACCCTGACCCTACCCAAACCAGGAAACTAATCGAAGCCGGAGTAAAGAAACGAGCACGAGGACGTAAGAAGTAGCCGCTAACCGTATAGAAACGAAACTAACGAGAATTATTAATAAAATAGCTGACGGGCGTAAAATTTAATCTTCTAGAAGCAGCCATCCGGAAATTTCCGAGTGAAATCGCTTTGGTTTCCCAATTTTCCATAAGTTGTCGTTAAAATCGAAATCTCTTTGCAAGAGGGCATTAACAAACGAGCATCGAATAAAATCGCAGCGACGGACGGACCCACTTAGAATAATGGTCGCTGAGCCGTTTTAATAATAAAATCGATCAGAATCAGACGGCTTACCGTGTGGAAATAGCCGCGGGAAAATTGCCTCGTAAAACAGGCGAAATTATGATGCGCATCCGGTCGAATTGAAACTTGCGATTATCGTCAGTAATCGTTGTCGCGGCTATTAATGCCTGTTTGCTGAAAAACGATTTTTCGGCTAGTTTATTCGAAATGTCGAAGATCTCTGGTTGGAAAGCGCGTGGCGGAAAAATCGATGAGACACGCTGAAAAGCGTCAGCTCGGTGCCACGTTCTCTATATTTCACGGTTTTTCCCACAATTTATACGGCCTTCTATCCGTTTGGTCGTTTTCATAAATTTGTTAGAAGGGATTCGACACCGAGCCAGTGTAAAACTTCTAAGGCTGCACGTCCAGAGAGAAAATTTATGTTTATTTGATACATCCTGTACCGCGATCTTCCATTCTGTCCACTAGAACCATCGATGAGGAAGCGTTACATTTTTCAATCATTTATCTCTCGGTTTATTACCATTATCGGACTTGCCTTATCCTTTTAATCCAATCTAACTTCATCCCCGTTTAATCGATAAACTTTGTACGGTTAAGAGTTGTGATTTACCAATAGCAGCTGTTTAAATGGCCGTATCGTGATGAAATTACTGCGTGTAAAACGAAATTGTTCTGAACGGTTTGGCTCCTCGGAGAAATCAGCCCGACCGATGGAATTATCTAATGAAACACTCTCGCGGCGTAATTGCACCGGCCGACAAACTCGATTATTCTCTCAGCCGAAACACGGTAAAGTGGCCGTAAAAACGGGACTGGGTGGAACGAGAAGACGAGTGAAATTCATGGAACTTTTCTCCGCGCCAAGCGCTCGTTACCATTTCCATCGAAACTTTTCGATTAATCAATGCCACGTTCTCGATCGCCCAAAGATACGCCACGCTCCTCGTCGTCTATCGTTCGCAACTTTTCTTTCGAACGCGGCGCCTTTAACGACCAGAGAACTTGGAACGCGACGCAACTTGACGCTCGGAACATCGCTTCCGAGTCGCATATCGACCCGACAGTTTTTCTCCGTTGTCGTTCCACCGTGGAACTGCGGGAACACGCTCGCCGGTGACAGTGGCGGACGATCGCGTTGAGAAGTTGGAAAGTTGGGAAATTGCTCGCTGGAAAAATGACCGGACGCGAAAGCGAGTTTCTTTGTCCACAGGCACACACTAGTCATTGCCTCGAGTCTTGCTTTGTCCGATGGAAAAATTTCTTCCATCGTGGACGTCGAGGAAATTGAAAAAAATCGGACGACGAAAGCGAGAAGCGGTTGGGTTTGATCGGCCGAGAAGTCGACTCTGTAACTACCCTCGCGTTCACAAGATTTATGACTCTCATACCACGCTCTCTCAACTGTCTCGTAATATCCACCATTACTTCGTCGGACTAATAACCATTGTGCTCCGTCGAATATCACGGCTCAAGGGATTATCTCGGCTTCTGAAAACACGAAGAAGTGGTAAGTTTCCCTTAGAGAGGGTTAACATCATCGGACTTGTGCCTGTCAAGGAGATGCCCATTCCCTGAAGAGGCGTAAGCACTGGCTGCTGGGATACTTTAGAACGCAGACGGATTTCGGGTTTCCCGGCCGTGGGAAGAAATTCCAGGGGTGAATTGCCGAAAGGCATTCCAACGTACCTGTTCGAAGCCCCCGACCTTCCTTCTGCTTCCTGTCTGCAGAAGAAAGAGATACTTTTTCGAGCGCTATCCAGTTGCCCCATGGTCTGGTCGTGAAAGGCCTGTTGACGTAATCGTCGTTGCTTTATCGCCACGGTCGAGTACAGGGAAAAACCGTGTTTAAAAGTGCGGTCGGGTTAGTCGTTCGCGGGTCTGTTACGCGGTGGTGTACGTGTTATTCGTCGCGCGTTACAGTTTGCACGAGCGACTCGCACGTTATATTACCGACGTACAACTTCACCCGCGAGATTTCCGCTTCAGTTTGCGAAGTTTCGAGTTCCACCAACGAACAAGTGTCGGATCGATCGAGACGGTATTACTTTGTTTTATGCAGATTGTGGAAACTACAGAATTCGTTGCATGGGGTAGTCTCGGGTCTTTTACTGTTACAAGTCGTAAAGTTCAGTCTATTCAAGTAATCTAGTTTGTTCGAGTCGTTCAATTTATTCGAATAAACGGGAAAACCTCTTTAAGCTTGAGAACATACAAATACACACGTAGGTACGTAACTTTGCGAAAAAGCTAATGTTCTTCTTTCTTTTCTTCTATTTGCTAGACTTTTTACAATCGATTCTCATTGAGAATTATAAGTAAATCATTTTGGCGTGGTACTGTAACTTGGATTATAAGAGTTTACAGTATGTTTGATTCTAGTTCGATCTAATGCTTAAATCTAAAGGGTATTGTCTAGAATCAAAAAAGGAATTAGTGAAGGAGAGGGAATGGTCAGGAAGGGAAAAGAGCAAGAAAGAGAAAGAAGGGACTAGAAGAGGTGAGAAAAGGAGGGACGCAGATAGAAACAAGAGTGGAGCAAGTAAGGATGACAGCGTACCAAATTATAGAAGAAAGAAGAAAGAGAGAAACAGAAGAGAGGGAAAACAAAACAAAACAAAACACAAGAGAGAAAAATTACCAAAGTACTTAGAAGGGAGGATGAAGTGGAAGGACAGAAGAATACTGGCAAGATTCAGATTTCTTCAGACCAAAGCAAGGGAATACTGGAAAGAAGAGGGGAGAAAAAAGATGCAGACTATGCAGAAGGAAAGAAGAAGACCTAAGACACGTAATGGAAGAATGTGAAATAACGGGAGGATCAAAAGACATAGGAAAAACGCTAAACGAGACTGGAGAAGGTTTAGCAGAACTGAAAGCAATAATAGGGAAGAGAAGGACAAACGACAAGAAGGAGGCACAACAAGGAGGCTAAAGACCAAAGTTGCAATAGTTTTTAGTCTAAAGGGTATTGTCTAAAAAGCTACTGTAGAGTGAAAAATATAACAGTTGAGATCGCAATCTCTCGATGCATAAAGTACAGCCCATTAGGAATTAGTCGATACCCTGTGTATCGAAATGGTGGTGAATCCTTGGATGCTAAAAGGACCAAAAAAGCCTCTCCGATTGTAGATGTTACAGCCTACTTCGTATTTTCTATTTATGGTATTGCCGTGGTCGGACCTGGGCACGATGAGTGTGTTTACATAAAAGAACTTTGATAATCTGGCGAAGAAACGTAGGAGTATGGATGTGGTTACATAACTGTTAAAAAATTTGATATGGAAAAGTTGCATTTGCGAGAAATCTTTTAACAGCGAGTGAAAAATATCGCAGAAATTGATGCCAGATTACCGAGGCGTATTCCATACGAGAAAGAACGAGTGATTTGTACGGTAAGATTACAGCTTTCGAGGTTTTGAATTCAGTGCAGCTGCGTTTCAAAGAGTTCTGGATGAGGTAGCTATCATGTTCGTAACGCGATGGTTAAACGTAAGCTCGTTGTCAATAATAACTGCAAGATGCGGAATTTTTGTAACGACGTTAAGGTTGCTGTCAGGTAATTTATTTATAAGACAAACTTACTTATTATCGCGCGAAGATCGTAATAAAAAGCGTTTAATTACGTCAATTTTCATCGGATTATTTCTACGTTAAGATTCTAATCTCAAGACGCCCGGTCGAATGATTTATTAATAATTAAAGTTATTAGAAAAACTTCAGACGAGATTTATAAATCGAGGGGAAAATGAAGAGATCGCTGGGAACTGGTAACGGGTAGTTCGTGCCTTTGAATCTTTCAGTAAATTCTTCTTCTTTCGATACTAAAAGCATCGGAATTATTAAGATGAATACACAGGAAGCAAAGAAATATCGGAGCTGCTAGAAGCTAAGTAATAGGGTTGATTTTAAACGCTGGTTAAACTCTTCTTTCGCTATCGAGAGTCGGAGAATGATCAAACAGAAAATACAGACAAACCGAACAACCATCGAAGGAAGATCTTCCCTCGGAAATCAGAAAGACGGGGCAAATGACGTTGCGAAACGGCAACAGTTCATTTCAGGATTCGCTCGACGAAGCAGTAATTAAGTACGCGGGGTAGAAGCAGTAATTAAGAAGCGGGTGCAAATGGCCAATGTGTCGATATCGATCGAGGGAGGAGCGCTGGGATGAGCAGAGAGGAGGAGGAATGGGGTTACGCGGGATTTGGAGGCACGCAAAATTTATATACAGGGCGACCGCGTCGCGTAACGACCCTCACTTCCGGCCACGGCCCGCTTCTACGTCGATTGCGATGATTCCAGCTGTTGCACGGATTTACCGAAAGCTGCACCAGCACGCCGTTACAGTCGGCCGCCCTAAACGAGCCCTCCGGCTATTGTCTTGGAACACAATGCGCGTGTTGTCACCGGCAAATTTTCGCCCGAGCTGTGCCCTGCACGTTTTGCATCTGTGCCGAACACCGGCAACTTTTCGCAACTAGGAAACACACCGCTCCGCCGGATGCTTCGAATATCCATCCCTTTCCGGTGATATCGATACCGACGCTTGTGTTTTACACGTCAATTAGCGTTATCGACGCTAATGACTTTCGAGCTGCACGTCCACGCCATAAAATATGAAATAACGCGAAAGCAATGAACCAATTGGGATTTGTGTTATTATGCAGAAAAGTGGAATATAAATACTCATCGAGCGATGCGATTATAATTTGTAGATGCGTTTCTCTCGGCAAATATGCTGCGATACGTTACGATCGAAAATGATGATTCATCGCGTATCGATCGGATCTGTATTCCTTTTTCTCGTCTTCTTGCCAGCCAAAGCTAGAACCGTGTCACGGTTTGTCTACGATAATCTGCACGGAAAGTTATTATTATACGGAGCCAAGAATCAGTACGAGAGAATGCGATAGCAAGTGCCGTAAGAAAGGAAAATATTAAGAAGCGTGACACGACGCGAAAGTATCGTACAGGTCCGTTTTGAAAGCGGATAAAAAGTTGACATTTTCAGCGTATCGATTCGCTAATTTAATAATTTCATTTAATGGATCACGGCAACGTGGAAAAATGTCCAAGTATCGATCTCTTTTTAACACCTACATTTGGACGTTGCATACAGTTTGATTTGTTCCAAAAGAGACGAGTTCATTGTCCCGGCAATAATTTTGAGTAAAAACGACAGGTGTCCTACATTCTATATTCACCTTACTCATACAGATATTATTCGAAATAAAAAGATAGTTGTGATCGTGCTACGACGTTCTAATATCTAATTTAAAAGCAGCAAATCTAAGGAACTTGTGCTGAACTCTCTACGATAAGGTTACGTATTTATCATACAGTATCATACAATACACCAGGTCTAACCCGAGGCTTGAAAATTTACACGTTCGTCGCACGTTTTCACGGGTTTGTTGACAATATCGGAGCAACGTTGCGAAAAATCCGAGTTCGCTGTGAAAGATACTCCACGATCGTCAATTACGCCAAACTCTGTTAAGGTGCAATTTGATGGCTAAAACAATTGGATTC
This sequence comes from Bombus vosnesenskii, assembly GCF_011952255.1. NCBI lineage: Eukaryota > Metazoa > Arthropoda > Insecta > Hymenoptera > Apidae > Bombus > Bombus vosnesenskii. The sequence goes on from NW_022882938.1 coordinate 3,550,745, forward strand.
GTTTTAAAACGGTCGTGTAACAGCGTGGCATCTAATATTTCAGAAAGCACGCCAGATTTCTAGAAGACTGGAGTTAGGCTCGTGGAAACGGAGAGGAAAGACCGGCGCGATTTATATGTGGACAGGCAAGTTTTCAAAGTAAAATATAACCAAGAGCCGTAGCGGAGACGGCGCGATAATTTATCGCCGGTGTCGAGCACGTTAAACAAACTTTATTTACGAGGATCAAATTGCATCGGGAGAGTTGCGTTCGCGAATCGGTGTAACAGCGAGGAGGAAAAAAGACCAAAATCGTGTACAAACATTGATATTAACTCGTCGACGGGAATCGGGGTCACGGTTTCACGTATGCACGTACATCGCGTTTAAAAGAGACCGCACGCGTACTCTCGCCACGCATTCTTCTTCTTCTTCTCCTGCCACGTATATCATCGCGGACACGTGCGATCGATTATGTCGATGGAATATAATAATGGATAATAAGCTTCGTGACGAGGTCGCCCTGCTGTTCAAACGATGAAAAACTTCCGCTTGGGATCGATATCGCAGCTAACCGTCTCGTTCTCCGTTTCGTTTCCTTACGACTTACGTAATTCGGGATGTTAGTTTTCCGAATTAAACGTGGTAGCTCGACGATCTGATCTCGTTAGGTCGAATCGTAAAATAGGTTTAATTAAGGGACAATCTGCTCCTATCAGTTACCGACACTATGCCCTGATTAATCGTTGTTGAACCTCGGTAGTAAAGTGGTCTGGCAGTTACACGGAGTTTCCACCGAGGTACAAGAATTGCAATTACAATCTGATTTCTTCGTTAACGCGGCAAGATAAATCAGCGAAACAGAAGCAAAGTCGAACTAGATAGGTAGATTGGGAGAAGTGACAAGGTATAAACGGCGAGTTAACGCCCGCGGAGAAAGGAACGGGACCAAAGAGCACGCGAGTAACTTCACGTCTATAATCATGGTTCGCCGGTATCTCGGTGGGAAGTTTTACGAGGCGAGATACTAATACGCTTTTAGGTCGATATCGAAAGATATTACAGGCATTCGCAACAGATGCTTATCGTTCACGGTTCGTGTTTAATCGTGGACCCGATCGATCCCGATAACGAGAGAAATTACAGGTTGCTCGCGGCTGCATGCGTGGATACAGAGATGTACTCTCGAAAACCGTTCTATCGAAACTTGAACGATTAACTACATTTGGTCCGTTGCGAACGATGAGTAACACAGCGCCTGCTTTTGTCAACGCGAAGCGCAATTGCAAATGTAGCTGGCATTCGTCAAACTTTGGCGCAATCGATGCCTGGCTGTTTCGACTACACAAACGGATTTCGCGTTAATTGGATAAAAGATGGCCGGTTAATTGGCCGGTCCCCTACCGCGAACCAGACCACGAGAAAACAATCGGTTAGCTGGGAATTCGGATCGTTTCGTTGATTTAAATAGTCCTTTCCGAATCGATTTTCCCAGCTACTTCGTACCAGGGGAATTATTCTATCGACGAAACGCACAGCTTCGAAACCTAACGCGAACTAACCGCTTTTTTTGTGTTTCTTTTTCCTTTTTTTTTCTCTCTCTCTCTCTCTTTTCGTCGAAAGCCTCCGCTTCTGTCGTTCGTCAAAAGCCCGTTAAGATGAAGTAGACGCGACGGCACGTATCGATGTTCGTAGCCTCGAGGACGCTTCGGAGAACGCGTCCGAAGCCATCCACGTAAAAAAGCCACTTTTCGTCAATGAGACGTATCTGGCCTCCGGATGATAAGGGCAAACGCGTGGAAATCGATTTCTCTGGGGCTTTATCGCGTCATCCCGCGGCGATCTTTCAACGACACCTACTAAAGAACGAAATCTATATCCATTGATCGTCGAACGAATCCATAGAAATTGGCTTGGCTCGAGACGTAGCTAGACGCCGATGTCTATAGCCCAGGGTTGTGGCGATTGCGTGCTGTTGTTGTCGTTCCATCGTCACGTTCCTATAGTAACCACAGGCCATTGTTCAATAAACGCTGAATTATGAGTCAGTGCCTGTATGTAGCCGCCGGTCGAACACTGTGTGACGCGCGTGTTCGTGACGAAGCGCCAGGGCCTTTTTTCTCTTCAACAGGGGGGGTGGCCACGTTCGACGAATCAGGTGTTTCGTCAGAAGTTCACGTTTGCTTTGGAACTTTGATCGACACCATCGTCGAGACGAACGAGAATGGTGAATTTTACCGACGTTCTCTTATACTATTTTTGTTCCGTGGACGCGGTTACGCGATCGATCCTATGCTGCATCGGTTTTGAACAAACGGAGCGCGATAGTCGAGCATAGGCGGACGCGAGTTCTTCTTTGTCCGCGAAAAGACGCCAGGAAATCGGGTACTGATTAAAGGAATGAAGGTAAAGGCCGGGTCGAGCTTCAGGCCACGTATTTAAATATCAAATGCTCGCTTGAAATGTAGGTCGTAGAAATACTCGCCCCATTGTTTCGCTCTCAGCCACTCAAGAATTATCTTCGCCGAGGGGGAGGAGTTTGTGGACTAGGAAGCAGAGGCAGAGCATAACTGGGAAATAATAATATTTAACTTGCTCGCAATATAATTTCATTGCGGGGAAACTAGGTTCCCAATTCCCGCCGGACTCGAACGAAATTTCAGTCGATAGAATTAGAGATCGTTCGTCTGTTCGGGCTGGTGAAAAATCACGACACGTTCGGGAATTCTTCCGTGACGTTTAGCCATCGCGCAACTAAAAAGCGAGTGACGCTCCAGTTCACTTTCGTTTTCCCGCGAGTGCACGAACGTCTGTCACGAAACGTCGATTCGTCGACGACGCCCAAAACTCCATTAGATTCACTTTCTTTCCCATTCTCTGCACAACGTCACGAGATCGTAAAGTTCTCGCGAAACTCCACGAGAGGAAAAGAGAATAATCGTCGTCCATCTCGAGCAAGGATACGGCCGGCTATCTGTGGAAACGATCAACACCTCAAACATGGATAGAAGACTGAAAAGGAAACACGTAGGAGACCTGACAAAGGACACAACCTAACAAACACGAAGATGGTATCCCACTGGGAGTAGCCACCCATGTGATAATCTAACAGCTAAGAACTTCTACCAAATGTCCAAACTGGGCAAATTATGAATGTAAACAACTAATAAAAAGAAAAAAGGATACGGTATCCGAGCCGTTTGTTTGTTTTTCACGGCGAAAACGAACTGGTGAGTACGAGAGTACGAGAGCATCGACTTAAACCGTACACAAAGGTCCTATTTTTTCCACGTTGCAATCAACGTGGCTCTGTTTCGTGTCACGACAGTGGCGGAGACTGGTGTGGTCCGAAGACTCTTGTTCGTCCAGACCCGCTGCGGCACCCGCTGCGAGTAACGAGCGTTTGTCCGCCAGTGAATGCTCTGTTTCCTGTTAGGAAAAAAAGGCGGGCGAAAGAAAAAGAAGTAAATGACTGTCAAGTTTGGTCGATCGCTCACGACGGCACAGCATTGTGTCGCGGACCGCGAGTAATTAAAAAACACGCATTTCCACGGGGCGAACGGAAGCAGAAAGAACGCGGGAATAAAATGTTTCTTGTCAAGCAGCGAGAGAACAGAAACAGAGAGAGAGAGAGAGAGAGAGAGAGAAAGAAAGACAGAAGCTGAGAGCGACAACCGGTCGTTTAAACGGTTCGGGACGCTGCGTTCGTTCGTTTCCCATTAATTTATCAATCAACGTTGGCCGCGGGCCTGAACCTCGCAATCTACCGATAATAAAATATTTCCCATTCCCTATCGACCAATGGGCCCGCGTTTCGGGCTAACAGATTCGAACGGTGGAACGTTTCATTGGAGCTGGGATTCGATATGGGCTTCCTCGACGCTCCTGGTACGAGTGCAATTATCTTAATGATTTCAGTCAGTGGGTTTAATTAACCGAGCGGTTCGGCGCTCGGCGTAGATACATCCACATTTCGGAATTACGTGGTTCTCATTGGGAGATTATCTCTCAGCCGCATCTAGCTGTGAGTTTCGTTCGGCGCGCGACACTCGTCTAACCGAGTTCCCTGACGAAACTATTTAACGACGTCGCGATCGACGGGTTAAGGAGTTCGGTCGGTCGTTCTCGGCTTAAATTAAACGCCGAGCAACTTTCCCCTGTTCACGACGGAAGCCACCGCGATCGTAACAGCGTGGACGACCGAGAACGACCTGTGATCGCTCTTCGAACGTCCTAAACGATTATGGATGACGCGCGTTTTTGTGTCCCCGACTTTCCTTGCAATTTGCGCTCCGGACACGACGGAGAATCACTTTCTCTCTTTCCTTCTCTCTCTCTCTCTCTCGTCGAGAGTGGCTCGCTTCCCGCAAAGTTTTTTCTTCGAATTCTCAAGTAGACGAGGATCGTGTTTTCCTCGCTTCTTCGATCGATCCTCTCGTTCTGCTGCTCGTTCTACGAAAATCGATTTTGACATAGTCGAAGCGGCATAGTTACACAGGCAGAAATGATAACGAAAGCAACAGCAACGCGGTTAATACGCAAACCGCAGAGCCGCGTAACCGGCTCTACGATATTTCGAGTTTATTTCGCTCGTCGGTGGTTTCTCGCGCGGTAAAAACGACGTAACGAGGCAACGCTCGCTTTTGGTCGAAGGGACACGCTCGTGAATGCCGTTATCGGATTACCGTGCGGTCGCCTGCTAAAATATTCGCTGGAAATAATCGCATAGAACCGACCGGTAATTACCGATTACAGATCGTTCCCTGGATTCGATCGAGTTCTGCTAACGACATAAAGAGTCGTGAAATTCGATTATCGCAAAAGTATTTACGTTCGAATACCCGTGCATACTCGTTATAATCGTGCTATTTCGTAAAATTAAATCACCGAAGGGAGACTTCCAAGTTATTATAGAATATTTCGAACGCAAGGCCGGCACCGGCACCGTTTCAGCGCGAATATTACGCGCTGCACGTATCGGCAAGTTTCGTTAATTAGTTGGCGAGAATTTCGAAACGCGACCCAATTTTCACGCGAGCCAAAGTTACACGCGGGCGTATAGACTTATCTTTCGTCTGGAAGACGAAAGATCGCGTTGAAAGACGGTCGTGGAATCGGGCGAAACGAAATTATGACGTTTCCACGAGCCAGGAATTCGACGGAGGAAGGAAACGTGATCATTTTCACTCGCTCAATTACACGCTTCCATCTTCCCACGTCAATCGGCGAGCACGCACGAGCTTCCAGCCCTGCGTGAAGCCTTCGATCCAAGGTTCTTCCCAACCGACTACGTCGAGATCCGACAGATCAGCGAACTAGATCTCGAAGAGATGTTACGCGATTCCGAGATCCTGGAAAAACGATAAACACGAAACTGTCTTCATTGCGCATGGAAACTGATATGGTTGTACAGTGGTGGTAAACCAGAGACGAGTGCGATTGTGGGAAAGAACTACGAGAGCGGAAGGTCTGTTTTCCTTCGACTTTGGAAATTAGGGGACCCGGTCGAGGGTCCTAGAAACTCCTTTGTTTAAGGAATACTCGTGGAACGCGTTTCGAGTGTCGTGGGATAGCTTTCATCGTACATTATCGTCCCTTTTTCCAAGAAATCCTCCGAGTAGAATGCAATTCGGCTTCAATCAACTCGCTTCAATTTTGATAATTACCTCTCCGTCCCATTTTTGGAACGGTCCAATTACAATCAGCGATGAAGTATGTATAGAGTCGATCAATGAAGGCATCAAAAAGGCCGGGGAACACAAAGAGCAACGTAAAAACTGGTGGAGCAGAAATTGCTGGAAAAACATCACCGACCCAATTGCCGGACGAGTAAATTTGATAACGATTTTCAAGAGCGATCCACCTTTCTCCGGGAGAATCGCTCGTTCGCGCGTTATCCACGTCTTTCCTCGGCCCCATCGATTTCGTTCTTGTTACCACGATTAATGGCATATCTGCCGTGTACGATACGAGCACGAAACGCTTATGTAAATAACTCGTATCGATAGGAGCGCGTCGAGTGGAGGTGGAGCTGGTTCCGTTGACATTTGCGCGCCATTCATTATCCGGGCAAGCTAACTAGCATAACCTGTCTCTGGTCGCTGGTCTCGTCGCGAAACTGGGTCAGAGGAGAGAAAATTCCTGGAAATTCTTCTTACTGCGTTACCTGTTTTTCGGTTTTCTCTCGGACCGATGCTATGCGAGTTGAGCGAACGAAATGATAAAATTTCTTCTACGATGTCGAACGGTTGCTCGTTCCTTTGCCATGATTCACGAAACAATGAATACACCGAGTCGAGATGCCAATTAATCAACGTGTACCTACTTAATCTTACGAGAGGGAATTTACGGTGGCGCGATCGTATCAACCGTACTTCGTACAAACCAAGTTCCACTGCGTTACTTTTAAAATAAATCGCTGGCGTGCTATGGCAGCGAGCTGCAACGCCGAACACGAAGAAAGTTATGGTAGATCTTCTAAAATAAACCAGGAACAAACGAAGCAGCGCGATGACGCGGTGTGGTTTGAATCGCGATCGGAGGATAGACGCAAGCGAATCTCGTTAAAATAATATTCGCTGAACGAACTTAGCCTGCATTCGACTGTCGTGTATGCTCGTCACGGCGGAAAATTTCGTTTCGGCGAGCCTTTAACGCGACGTTACTTTTTTATCGTTTCACGCGCATTTTTGTACGGTGCACAGCGGGTCGAACAACGGCGGAAAACACGGTCGCGCGGTTCAGGAGAAAGGTACGGACAGATTGCGCGAAATTTCATTGCGCGCCCGGTAAAAATATTAGCTGTCGGCTTTTCGGATCCGGCTGGCCGAATCCGCTTTCCCCAATCCATTCGATAATAAACGGTCGACAAAGCAATAAGCCGCTCGAAATCGTTATACAGATATAATCGAGCTTTGTGTACTCGTTGTTGGCGTAATGTAACCGACTGAAAATTTGCCTGTACTACGCGGATCGCCTACAATACGAGCATCGACAAATGATCGAGCGTTTTGTTAACAGTTCGCTCCAAAAACCTGCGCTTCTCCGTCGGAAAAGCAACGACAAAAGAAACTGAAAGGAACTGAGGGATAGAATTGCGAGTGAAAAGAAGTGCTCTTTAAGAAAGGATAAGTCCCGGTGATTAAAGCTCGGTCCTTAAAAGATTAAAGAGTCTTAAAACCGGTAACCTGACCGTGTATAAACCACCTAGCCACGACACAGCTTGCAGACACGCGTTCTACGCGAACGGTTTGATAGAAAACCCGTAGAATTACCTTGATTTTCTCCATTTCGAACGTCATTTAGATTGCTTGAATTATTCATTGGATTACGTGGGCCACGAAGGTGGTCGACTTTGATGGAACACGCGGGTTCTTTTTTTTATCGAAGGAAGACCTCGGAGTCGGTTCGGAGCAACGAAAACGAACGGGTAACACGGCGCGGCGCGACGAGTCGCGTTCAGACCGGAAGCTCCGTAATTGGAGAGGACTAACGCGGGTGTTGGCCTCGAAGGCGTTGTTTAAACTCCGTGGCGCGACAAAGTTCACGTTGGAAATTGCGCAATCGCTGCGACAATGCGAAGAACGCGATCCCAGTTAACGAACCTGCAGCTCTCTCCTGGTCTCTCCCACGAACTCGTCTGGCACATTGTCGATTAAACGAACCTGCCGGGCTTCGCCACGAAGTTTCAAAGCTTCCTCGAGTCGATCGAATCAATCTCACGGCAGATTTTCGCACCCTGGTCACGGCAACCGGTTACATTCTTGCTTAACACCTTCCTTCACCATTGTTTCCTCTTATTCCCTCGCGTAAAAAAACCGTGAATCATCGTGCGCAGTCGTCACGCGCTTTACAACTTACGACGGATTGTTTAGCGAAATGAAGCAGCTGCTTTGGAGTTTAGGTGGTCAGGTTTAGTCGAATTTTGGAGGTTCGTGGGTGGCGTAGCGCGAGATCGATCATCGTCTTTCGCACCAAGTTGCACGTGTTCAGAGACAAGAGGAAGACTATAGAGGGACGTATGTTACCCTTACAACGCTTCATTATGCAGGCCAATCCGTCTGGCCGACAGCATCGGGATTTCAGCAGCCGAATTATGGAACGCGTTAGGTGATTGGAATACGTGCGTTATAACGTAGAACCCAGATGTCTGCAGTCTCGGCTACTATGCGTGCAATTCGTTCACCGTCTCCCTGCGCATTGTACAACGTTTCGATTTTTACAGCCAGGAATATTTTCGTTCCGCCGACTCGAACTCGCACGAGATGCAATTTTAATTATCCACGCTTTTCAATTGCACGCGCGATCGCACGATTTACGGTTACATAGATATACGAGGACAAAAAGGAAAGGTTCGGAAAGATTTATTCAAATCGGAAGTTGCAATTGAATAATTCCATCGAACAAAGGCGGTACTCCGTAAAAATTGGCCAACTTTACTTGGAGACTTTCGTAAATAATTCATATCCACCGTGAATAATATACAGGGTTGCAAGCGAACCGTTATTTTTATCCGTTGAGTCGAGAAGCTCGTTCGAGATCCAGTTTTACCGAGATGCTACGTTTTTCTCAGGAACCAGGGGAATTACACGACAGGAGAACCGAGGACGTACGTGTAATTAACCGTAGCGTGTACGGAATGATAGTCTACTGGCCGGAACCATCCGTTTCGCGTCTGTTTTCTTATCGGCGTTTTTCTTCGACGTCGGCCAACGAAGAGAAAGATCCCCTAAATTGGGGAAAGAAGTATCTTCTCCACGAGATCTCTGCGATATAATGGCTGTGAAAGTTGAAACAGCGTCCCGTTAAGTAATAGACAGTAAATATATATATACACCGCAAAGCTCGCTCACAGATTTCATAACCCAAATATCTCCAGCTACTATCGTCCATAATGGGGATGGCTTAGATAACTCGCACGATCCGATTAACAGTGTCCGAAGAGCAGTTGGGCGTTCCCAGCTCTCCACCAAATCCACGAACAATGTATATCGTTGCAACATCGCGGAAGAATCGAGTTAATCCTAGACAAGCCGAAAAATCAACATCCCGAAACGCGCTCGATCGAACGTAGCACGCGCGTTGTCCTGCCGGACGCGAATCGGCGCGAAAATCGAATTACGCGACGCGTTTCTGTCCGCGCAGAGGTTTATGGCTGAGTCTATCGCACTGTCTGGCATAATATGCAGCTGGTGGAGGTAATTCGTCGGTCCCGGGGATCCGATGAAGATCCTAATCAATTTAATTCGGTTTCTGTCCATGCATCCCTCGTGAAAGTTACCGGCTAACCGGCAAGGGAGTGCGCCGCGCTCGACGCATTTCGGTGGTCGGCCGAATACCGCCGAATACCGAAGTCGAACAAGGCCGAACGCAGCCGAACAGAGTCGAGCTCGGCGATGAGCGCGGCTCGACACTCGCGGCGGCCGCAAAGCCACGCAGTTGGTCGACGAGCGCGGCACGGTGTATTAGCGGACCGGTTTCCTCTCTCTCCTTTATCTCTCTTCTCTTAGTCGCGCGTCCTTCGAGCTCTTTGCCAGCCTCGTGACAGCTGTTCAGCCGGTTCCGATGATCCGCGAGACGATCCACGGCATACGAGGCAGGAGCGGGCTGCAATGGTTCACAGTAAGCCAATCATTCACGGTTTTGATTTCGACACGTTAGCGATGCGCGAACGTGACACGCGCGGTGTTTCTCCCCAGAGGGGGTGGTTTTTAGGTATCCAAGGCTTTCGAGAGACTGCGTGAGATCGCCAGTGTAATTTGTACGGATGATACAGGTCGGCTACTTTTCCGTGGTCCGGTCGTGTCGCGAAACTGGCGATAAGGCCGAGTCGATGCTATCGCTCGGAGAACGATAATTCAATGGCTATTGTCCGTGTTCTACTACGTGTGTAATGCATCTGTACCAAGAGGTTTTGTACCTGTAGAGCAGAGCTAACAATATCGCGGCTTTATTTCACGGGCGGATACAACGTGACCGTTTTGTATGCATACGCTCTCGCGTTTAAGCATCCTCTCTTTTTCTTTGTCGACTGCGTTTCTCTCGCTCTGACTACCCCATTCCGCCTATGTACTTTCACGACATTTAATTACCTTGCCAACGCACATAGAAACTCCACATCCATCCAAACTTTTCAGTTTGCGATTTCCAGCTGTCCTATATTTCTCCCTAACTTGCTCGCAGCTACCAATGTTATTACTGCTAAATACGCTTTAAGCTCGAAAGCCTCGGATCTCGTAGTCGCGGCTGTAATACACCGAAGCACGAGTTTCGCGCAAAGGTTACCCACCGTCTAAACGGCTATGAAATACACAGGTAGCCAAAAACTAGGAGAGACTGTTACGTTTTAATCGATGAACGGCTCTGGGAAGGATTCGCGAGGGGTAACTTACGACAAAAACTTGCCCCATGGTTCTGTTAGTCGGTCAGGGTCATTGGTAATGAACGAGTTTTCTCTACCACACGCGAATGGCCATCGGATATTTTCATTTCATGCGATATCCATTACGTAGAAACGCTGTCTAAAGAAGAAACGACGAGCGATCTTCGTCGAAGATCGGTATACCGAGCTCGTTGTTGGTCATTAGCCTGATCGAAAGTAGCTTAATTTAATCTTCTTTCGGATTGCTTAAAATCGATGAATCGATCGAGAAAGCCTTTTAATCGCGATGATGAAAAGGTGATAATAAAAGGGAGTCCCGATAGCGAGTCGAGGAAACCTTTAATAGATGACCTACGGACTACGGCGAATAGGAATATCAAATTTTCAAGAGATAAAGGCTAGAAAGGCCGATCGTGCCGGTTTAAAACGTCAGAACGTTATTTAGATCCCGATATATACGATGAACGGTGTGGCCCGTGCCTCGATTCCGTTCTCACGTTTACCATCTTCCTCAGGAATTTTCCTAATCTTCCTCCTCTTCTGGCCAGATAAGATCTTCGTTTATGGTCTCTGGACACGTTCGACGCTCGATTAATCTTCGATTTAAAATCCAATAGATTACACGAAAACCAGTGGTACGAGGCGAACACGAAAGTCTCCGCGGCGAATTAACCGAAACAGGCGACATTAAAATTATCATCTTTGGTTCGCTTTTGTATGTTGGAAAGGACGATGACGATGTAGATCGATATTCCTACGGAGCTGTTTCGATATCGTCGAGTCGTAGCTTGAACCTAATATGGAAAGGCGCGAGATCGATCTGACAAGGTGACTTTGTCGTGTTTCTTGCTCATTTTTCCATTGCCAGTTGACGAGTTTCTATGCTCCACATGGTACCGTGATAAGAACGTACGGCAAAGGTTCTACGAGAGGCAAGGCGAGCCTCGTTTCACGGTTAACAATCTTGTAACGTCTCTCGAGGAAAAATAGTGGCAGCCATTGGAAGTCGTCGGTCTGCCAAGGTTGGCCGCCGATTCCTCTAAATGCAATTACTCGAGCAGTTAATCTTCCAAATCGATCCGTCGGTCCTCCAAGGATCGAATTTCTTTCTCCTCTTTTCGACTCTGTCGTTCCCAAGTAAATTAGGTCATATATTTTTGTACCCGACATTCAAAGGGAAGTTTTTAAATTCTTTATTCAACAGATTCTCGTATTCGTTCGCGTAGCCACGGCGCGTTCCGCGTGAACGTGTCGAGGTTCGCGTATTGCTGCGACTAAAAATTCGCCTGTTCTCCGATCCAATTACGGCGACGTTGGAGCGAAATTCTTCACTTTATTGCTAGAAACGATTCTTCGTTGGCGACCCAAATTTTTTTTTTTTTTACGAAACTTCGATAAGCCTTCGTTTTCGCTAGAAAATAGACACGGTTTCCTCCGGGAGGCGCGTAATCGAAAGTTCATCATCTCCTCTGTAACGTTGTAACGCGGAAGTTTAATAGAATCGACGAAGGAGAGCGTCGGGTTCTGTTTTCGAAAGTCGACGTGTTCTTCCGACGTCACGAGGGCTGGGCACTCGGATCGTTAATTAAAATTCTCGGCTTTTTCTCCCACGATATGGAACAACATTACGCGCGGACCAACCCCCGCCCGAATCACCTAATTTCACGCGCCACGGAAATTAAGCGAGCTCGCGATTCGCCGCATTTTCAACTTCTCCCGGCAGACTGCATCGCGTAACGAAGAAAACGCTGAAAGCGTTTCTTTCGCCCGCCATTCCCCGGTTATTTGCCTCCCGGGCCGCGTTTTCTTTCCGCCCTTCCGCCACATTAACCGCGACAACCGAGTGGTAATTGCGCAACGCGATACCAACGCCGGATAACAATTACCCGAGAAAGCGAATTTCACAATTGAATATTCTTCTCGGGGATTAATCCTTCCTTCTTAGGGCTTATCGAGTCTCGAGGGCCACTCGTTCCCCTCGACAGTCCGAGGCGGCCAGTTTAAGGCCGCATTAAAGAGATTAGTTCGCGTCCGAGAGAGCCAACCTCTCTCTCTCTCTCCTTCTTTCGCTTCCTCGGTCTTTTTTGCTATCGGTAATTCGAAAATCCCGGCGTTCCTTTACCCTGCAGGCGACCGTTCCTCTTACTTATCGCCCTAACGAACCAAGATGAGAACTTTCGTTCCCGTTGAAAGCCGAAAATCGTATTTGTCCAGCGGACGGAGCGCTCCTCTCTTCGCCGGCGCTGTGATTCGCCATCGTTGCACGAATTCGGTGGTATCCAGCGGCGGTAGCAAATCCAATAAACTTTGGAAAACCTCGATGAACGATACGATAGGTTTCGGGAAGAATTCACGAGCTCGTGACTCTTTTCTCGAAGAAAATTCTCGGTTTATGGCAGATGGAGTTATTATCGGGTTAATTAATGGGCAAACGGAACTTCTTCGTTGCGGATTCCTCTCTTACGTAGCCTGTGACTGTTTAGAGACACGAGTTCGCGAAGTTCCAACGAAAGGAGCAAACGTGCAAGCTCCGAATCGGGACTACGTTCTCGATAACCGGTTTTACGAGGGTGTAAAATCTCGTCGCGAAAGCACTCAATTCCTAGAGTTGGCTGGATGGAAGCTCCGGAAAATGTTCGCTCGCGTCCAGGCCGAAAGTAAAGGGGAACATCTCCTCCGTGGTATCCTTTTCCTTGTTTCTTGCAGACGAAGTTGATCTCCGAGACATCGTCGCGGTAACAAAGATAAATAAATTAACGTGAACGTGGGAACGTTGGAGTGTCCAGGGTGAGAGCGAACGCGAGAATTTCATTTTCCATGGGCCAGGAAATATCGAGCGACGTTACTTGGTCTTTTGTTTTCCGGCGGGCTCGTATTCAACAACGTGCCTCTCGACCGAAATACAATTTGCCATAAAAGCTTTCCGTTCGCCGTTTACCGAATGACAAACCTTGTCGTCGCTTCTCACGTGATTTCCGAAACGTTTCGTTACGCCAGCGTTTTCATGCGCGTTGATGGCGTAGCTATCCGAGAGGACGGTGTTTCTTTCGTTGAATAAACTTGGACTTTGAGACGTCCGGTTTACATGCAATTCTCGCGTTTATTCGATCGAAAGTGGGTCGTTTCGTTTTAGCACAACGTCGGTGTATTTTATCTTTTTCATCCGCGTAGCTTATTCAAAATAAAATATTGCCGGAGAAGGGAGGTGAATTTAAAAATACAAAACACCGCCGGAGTAGATAGAACCAAAGCACCGTTGCCAGCCGGATTCTCCCAAAACGGCGCAGCAACAACGAAGCACGAGCCGGCTCGAAAATGCGATTAATCATCCGGTCCTCTTTGCACGCAAACTCTAACCAACCCTTCACCCTTCGCAGCGGTATCGCCGTTTCTAACGTACGTACATGGCAACAGCCTGGCAAGAAACTAAACTTCGATACCACCGCCTATACCGACCTCTGAAATATACATTCGATGTATCCAGAAATCAAACAGAAGTCTATCGAAATGAAATCGTTCTTTGACGAATACTCGTGCAATCGGCTCGATATCTCTCCAAGGAGGCTGGAAGAAGTTTCTTGCGGCGAGAAACGGACAGAAGAACCGAATCGTCGAGATGGTTTATTCGAGGTTTTCGATGGTAAATCGAAGCCACGATCGACCAATGTTTCGCGAGCACGGCCGGTTGCGAGGGGCTGCTTTTAGTCGGTGGTTTTATCTGTCTATTGTTCGTTGGTCCGCGAATAAACCGCTCACGCATCTGCTCGACAGTGCAAATAGATGGAAATTCGCCGGAGAACGAGGCATTTTTCTTTTTTATAAAGAACAGGATCGGCGACGATAACGACAGATTTATCGGGCCACGGACTCATAAACGACGCGTTACCAGTCGCCGCGAATAAAAACCTGTTGAGTTCTGGTAGAAGTGCGAAGATCCTTCGGCTATTGTTCTCCGCAGGCCGAACACGGCATTTCGCTCGAATTTCGTCGCACTGCCATTGTTTTCTCCGCTAACGATTCCGCGGTTTTACATGCAAATCGACGTGAATCGGCAATAGACACGTTTATTCGCGACTCGGCGATTTCGAGTTGTCCGGCTGTAACGAAGATACCAGAGTAGCTTCGCAATGTATCAGCTTTTGTTCGACGAAAGCACGATTTTAAGAAGTAACCTACTCGGAGTTGAACATTTCTATTTAAATATTCCAGCGAAGTTTCATCGATTAGTTAGCTGGGTTTCCACGGCCCAAGTTTAACGTCGTCGTTTGTAACTGGTCCAAAATATGGCCGGTCTAAACTAGAGTATCCTTTTACGCGTCGTCCTTCCTCGCTAACATCGACGTCCTCCTTTTCGCACCTGCTAGCCTCGACGACCGCGTAACCGTAAATTCATTGCGTCGTTGATTTCAACTTAGTTCCGAGGCTTCAAAAACTTAGGGAAATTATGTACTGGGTCCTTAACAAATGTAATTAATGCTCGCGTACCGTTTTTTGCACCAGCGGAGCTTCTTTCGTCTTGTCGTTCCTTTATTTCTTTCTTTTTTTCTTTTTTTCAAGCTTAAAAAAAACTTTGCGACACGATTGCTCGCTGTACAATACAGTTCGTTATGCATACCATTACGATCGCGGAGTGCAGCGGTATTCATTACCAGATCCATCGGGTTTTTCCACGAGGATGAGCCAGCTCGGGGCAAAAAAATCGTATTACACGTACGCCAAGCTTTTTCCCGTAATTAAATCACAGCTGCGTCAGGTGCTAATTAACCAGCGACAACTTTCTTAACTCGCTGCCTGTCCATTACGCGAAAATGCAGCGTATCAATTTGCTCGCGCATTCTTCGACTTTATATTTAATTTAAAATTAACAAATTATCGTCCCTTTACGGTAGAATCTAGTTATCAAAATTTAGTAAAATCTAGTAGGATGTAATATTATGTAAAGATATCGTCTTTGTCTTCCAACTATCTTCGCTAAACCGATTCGACGATTCGAAACGAGCGAAGCTTAGTCCCACGAGCTTCGTAGAATCAACTCCTATCAGACTCACATACCCCGTACAAGTTTTACACGGAGAAAGAAACTTTCATTTTCTCGGGCGAAACGAATTGTTCCGAGTGTCTTGGGTATCGGCCAAACAGCTTCCAAAGCAACAAGGAACTCCGGTTGTACGATTACACGCGACCGACCCCACGGTTTATAGCCAATTTTCACACGCGACACGTCCACTTTCGTTCTATCGTTTTTCTAGCTATTTCATCGCTCGATAAACGATCAGCTGTTTCGTCGCGAATTCCAGAGAATTCGCCAACGAACCGTCGATTACATCGAATCGGACGAACGTTACCGCCACTCATCGCGTCGCTTACGCGTCGACGATAACCGACGGGAGCTGAGGCTCAACGAGAATCCTCCAATTTCCATAAATCGCGACCACCCTCGCGAAACGTAGACGCGCTGTCTGAGAGAGCAATTTGCGTAACCGTCTGCAAAAGTTACGAGTCAGCTTACACCCTGTCACTCTGTCCGGCTGACTGCCGCCTGTTTTCCCTCTCTGGCTCGCGTCCATTTGTCAACGACCGGCCACGCGAGCTACACGCTATCTTCCACCGCGCCATGGTGTCTCGATTTTCGCGGTATTTTTCGCACGAGTCTTTTTGCCGCGAGTTTCCTCCGTGCAAAAGTATATCGAACGAAAATTGAAAAGAGAATCGCGAAAATCAAAGCAAATGAGATTGTTACGTCGGGCGACACTCTACCTAGACCAGGCCATACACCGCGGGCCAAACGGGAACCAGATGTCCGCTCATCCTTACTGCGTACCCTTAATACTCTTAAGGACCCATGATAAATCTCAGTAATTTGCTAGCTAAGGTCCTTCAGACCGAACAAATATCTTTGTTTCTAAATCATTTTCTAAAGATTATTGTCTATTACGGCTTGACACGGGCAAGTTAGTTTTTCTCACGTACGATGCTTCCCACTAGCAACTTTCTATCGAGGGCGGCTAAGACCCTTCCTAGTCCACCAACCTTCGTTTATCCAATCAGAAGCAACGTATACTGCCCTCGCTTTCCTGACCAAAATGTCACGAACAAATCCGATGGTCCCGTGCGCTAGACACACCCATCGCTAGCTTTCCTCCGACACAGCATCGTCACTGTACTTTACTTATTCTACGACGTTAGAATAGTCAAGATGTCAGTACCGGGTTCGGTTCTGTCTTTTCCCTTATTGCTACGTCAACTATAACAAAACTCTAAGAGCCTTGCTCGATCACCGACCAATATTGTGCCAGTGTTCCGCATCTCTATACCCTAAATCATTGTCGACGATATGTATCATAAGCAACGGTGTAACTTAAGTGTTAAAAATATAAATTTTATAACCCTGTTAATCGCAGTGTTATACCCTCTCAAACACCCCTATTATCTTAACGGAAATCAGGGGATCGATCAACTCGTGATGTCGATTATTATAATCGTAACGGGAATTTGCGACACCCGTTGACGTCTTTCTTCGCGATTGCGTCTCCCCGCGATTGATCGAAAATACAGAGATTCTCGTAACACGAAAAGGCGTTTGCTCTGTGTCGAAGACAATGCTACTTTCGAGTAACTATAACTGTAGCTGTGGTTAAATTCATCGACGTGTCGGTATGGGGAAGAAACGTATTTTCTAGAGCATTGCCTCGCGGAATGATACGGCTGTTACTCAAAAGACGTGTACCATCGCGAGCAAGATATATAATGGCGCGTGATCTATAACTCTCGGATAAAGCATCTGGAAAGCGTCGGTACATTGCTGGTAACGACGCCATCTTTTATCTCGTGTCATTTCGGCGTAACGATGATCGAGGATCGGTTGGAACGGTCGCATTTATTCGTAGACACGCTCTTTCGGTGCTAGTTCATTTGCTCGATCCAGCTGCAAATTTCAAGCTGCCGATACGAGGACGAGTATTGGCGAGAAATCGATCCACATAATCCAGTCTTCGATCCCAGGCTACTGACTTTGTTTCTCTTCTCAAGTACGTACAACTTCCACTTTCTTCGGTTCTTCTAGACTACCTCCAACGACCACTGTCGCCGTCTGACAAATGTCCACGGCGGCAGGAAGGCGGCAGCTCGAATCGAGCGGAAAATATAGCAAAGTATCGGCCGATCGACCGAGACAAAGCGTCTTCCGCGTAGCTTCTACGCGGAGACAACAGCAACTGCGGATTTCAGTAACGGTACACGCGCGTGTTCAACGTACGACGCGTGCAAATCGCCGATCTTCGATCGACGTCTCTACGTGGAATCGGTTACAACCTTATTTCTCCTGCTCTTACGGGAAATCGTATTCCGAAACGTTGCAGCTGCTACCGACGCGACGATCGTTAGAATTTTTCCACGAAAGCTACCTCGACTATGGCTACGTCGATTTCGACCAATATGAAACTCGAGACGGAGCATCGAGCGCGTTCGATGGAAAATTGGAACGATGTTTCGCGAACGTGGTCTGTTGACCGACCGCTTAGGGGCGAATTACAAACACTCGATTCGAGATCCGTGGAACTGTCGCCGACAGAGGGTCGCTTTGTTTTTCCATCCGACCCTCGACGAGGGAAAGTCGTGCTGCAAGGTTCCATGGAATTTTTGGAGTCACCGGCCATAGAGGAAATTTGGGTCGATTGGCTGCAGCCGATTCAAAGTTGGCGTTTTTCGACGACAACCTGCGACCAAGTTTCTTCCAATTCGTTTTTTCGATAAAAGTTGAAGCATGTTGAAGTGAATGGGGAACTTTGATGTTTGAAATTTTAATGAAAAAGAACGTCGTGATTTCGATGTAGAGGATCGGAATTTTTTACCAGCATATTCGATCCCCTGCTCGTAGTAAATTTTCCCTTATCGGCGATTACGTCGCCGATCGGCTTGCTTCTACCGGCAAAGCTCCAAGCGTTCGTCACGTTATCGGTAGCTGGCGTTCGTCGAGTCAAACTTTCGACGCGTGGTAGCATGCCGCGGCGAAGTTGCAAGGGAATAGGACGGACAGCTTCGTTTCCTAAACGTCCTGGCCGGATAGCAGGAAGAAGGGCACGGAAGGGAACGTCACGTAGGCTTGAAACTCAATTTCATCGGTGCCGCTGCATGCATCGAGTGGTTATATTTTCTTTCGAGTCGATCGACGTCACGGAACAATCGGCGTGCCAGCTGGTCGATTGTTACACGTAGCCTTGGAAAATCCACGTTTCTCCGCTGCTGTATCCGCCGGAAAAATGATGAATACCTTGCACGCGAGACGAATATCGATCGCCCAGTCTTTTAATAAGATCGACTTTCTGGTTTGTCTCGTCTTCGAGAGAACGTGACTACGTCCCCACTGAGATTTATACGATTCGTCATTGTGCTCGTGAATCGACTCTTGCTTGGTAGCGTAGTTTAACAACGATCTCTGTGGCAGACGTACGGTAATACAGCGATAGTTACAAGATACTTCCTAGTTAAATGGAAAATTACTTGGTATTCCGGAAGAAAATCATCGACTAAACGTTGAGACCGTAGGTCGAGTGTTTATTTTTCACGCGATTAAAAGGATTCTCGGTTGCATCTTCGCTGTGAAAAAATCCGTGGTATCGAGGACGCGTGTCAAACACAATGAAATTATCAGTGAGAGTATCAGCGTGGAGTGGAGTTCGCGGTCGGTGCACGAAAAATCGATAGTTTCCACCAAATAAATTTATCAGTTCGCCATCAAATTGCTGTCGCATTTCCTTCTCTGAAATAATATCTCGAAATATACATTTTTAACGAGTAGTGACGAGCTGAAAACTCCACGACGTGGTACTGTGCGCTAGGAAAATAGGAGAAATTCGCGAGGTGTCCCGGTAACGGAAGCGAAAAAGCTGGAAACAGAGCTCCGTCCTCCTGTGTTCTAGTTAACGTGTCACGAACTCTCCTCGTGTCCGACACGTATTCGCCTTATTTCGTTCGCTCGACAGGAAAAATACTTCGATAAGAAACGCGCGATTCATCGCGACTAAAGGTTCAAATCCCATCCAACCGCTTCATCCTTTTTTCTTTTCTTCGCTTCCATTTATGGAGCAGGAGGTCTAAAGTCTACGATATAGCGACATCCTAAATCAAAGCATCGAGTAACTGGCGCGATGCGATGAAATTTACGACGTTCGAACGTTTTGCAACTAATTTTTAGAAATATACCGACTGGTTATCGACTAATTGGTTAAACAGAAAAAAAAAACGTGTCATAATTTTTTAATGTATTTGCGCGCAGAATTGACGCGTATATGTGTATGTCTGTGTGCAGAGACAGCGACGTTGTCACGATACTCAAACGACGTGCGAACCGATTTGCAGACAGGTAGCGATTTAACTTGACTTCTCTCAGTTACCATTGGAATTCCTCTTTCGAGAACGCGCTATTTCAGCATTTTAACGCCTCGTATCCTCCCTCCCATTGCACGCTGTGCACTTCGGAAGGAAGTACGAGACCCCGGTACTGCTACGTGGGGATGTACGTCGAGGTGGTGCAATTTACACCCCTGTGGAATATCCGAGAACATACGAGTTGTGAAACCGTTAGATCGTGTCGTTGCGTGACCGTTTGGAAACTCCAAGGTTTATGACAAGGTCTCGACTATTGAGCTAAAGAGAAGCGCTGCGATGACGTTAAAAATACATGGTACTGTAAGTCCGTTAAAATAACCCACGTACTATCTGAGCGCTGGCACGCAGATGCTCGTACGTAGCGTTGAAATTCAGTTTCTCAAAAATGACGATTGTTGTTGACCGTGGCATAAGGCTGGCCTAACGGATCTCTTCGTTACATCGCGTTATAACATTCAACAGAAATAGATTTTCTCCTCTTTACCGGTATATATATTCGACATAGCCGAATACTGTCGTTCATCTCGATTAACTTTCAATATTTCGTAGGATCTTTTACTCGGGTTTCTATGCATTCGCTCGTCGAATGTATAAACTTAGAAACCGAATACGATTCCCTTGTCTGTTGATTCTTCACGAGTACCGGGATATCGGAAGCTGGTTTACACTTGTGACTAGCCGTTGACCAAGTAGCTGATGGAAACAGCGTCCGTCCTGTGGTCAGTCAGCGGTCGGTAGTGGTCACTTTCTCCAAAATCATTTCTGACCAACTACCTAACTTCCGTGAACGTGTATGGTCGTTGCCTTTCCAGTTTCACGCACAACCGCGTCCGCTCTGGATCAATAGTACGAAATAATGTATGATCCAGCAGCTTCTCTTTGGTATCACCGTCATCGAGACAGCCAATCGGGATGAAGCGGATTCGGAGCTTCGGTGGACGCAAAAAGGATTTTCCAGGAGGAATTTCCGTGATAAAAAGCGGGGAACATCGACGAGCGAGTTCCATTGAGCGCGAAACATTTACGACAAGAAATGGTGCAAATAAGAGGGATTTCAGCGATATTAAAAAAATGTTTATCGCAGAAACATCAAAGAAGGGATTGTAATAAAAGGAGGTAACGCAAGTGTACTTAAAAAAACAAATTGAAACAACCGAAAGAAATGAAACGGATAGAAGAGACAGAGACAGCAAAGAGCAACAGAAGGGAATACCATCGATCGAAGAGCAAACCTGATAGAACTATAAAAAGAGAAGAACGACATCGTTGATAAATGAAAATTCTGAGACTTTCTAGCACGAAACCGACATCGATATCTGCCAACTTTCAAACACGTCTATACATATGTCAGAAATCTGAGTATGGCAGCTTTTTAGGTGGAACGGGTTCGAGCTACAAAGTTGTCAATGCGAAAGTACGGCACGATGCAAACTATGCATGATCTGTAGTCTGCAGCCTGGAGGTGGTTTTCTTATCCGTAGTTTCTCCTGCCGAGGAAAATAAGGAACGACGATCGAACCATTAAACCAAAGCTTCCCTTTTCACGGTCATAAATAAGGGTAGCTGTCGAAGTGTCGCTGCATTATCAGGGTATCTGTTCCCCGTGGTCGGACCGCGACGATTCATCACGATTTTATTCCATGCTTTCTAAGAGTCGTGCAACGCCACGAACCTCACGTTCCTGCTTCACTTTGGACTTGTCCGAGGCGGGATTTATCGAGATTTTTCGATCGTTCTTTTACCGATTGTTCGTTTGAACGGATACTCGGCCATTATCTTAAGAAAGTCACGAAATTAATCTGGCTTATAGCGACGAGAAAGTAGAGAATGGTGAAACCGTTGGCTCTAGGAGTCGGTCCGAAGGAACGTCTTACGGTCACAGAATTTAATCTGGAATGTCTGACAGCCGGAGATGTACACTGTACGTGTCTAACTACAGAGGGCAGCGTGCAGAGCAAACCGTTCTCGATTACGACGCCGGTTGAAAAAGTTAAAAAGAGGTGTGGAGTAAGTAGATGGAAGACAGCGTCGCGGAACCTCTGTCGTTTTACACACAAAGGCTGCGTCGCCCCCGTGGCATTGTCCGCGTTCGAGGTGGAGCTCATCTCCACCTTCGAACCCGCGCCGCGTGTTCTCTTTTTTCCACTGTCTCACGCCGGCCTCGGGAACAATCGGTGACACTTTGAACTGCATGAAGAGGCGAGAGCAGCGTTACAAAGCCCACTGGAACGAATGAACGAACGAAAGAAAGGAGAAGGTAGAATGGCACTGTTCTTCCTCCAGCTTTCCACGCGAAAAGAAAGAAGACTTTTCCCTCGTTGTTGTTGTTGTTGGCAGGCAATGGCCACAAAGTGTCCGCTTGTATTTTTTCAACACACCTTGTTTTCCGCGAAGAGAGAAACAAACTCGTGAGTCGAAACGGCAAAACGGTGTTGTTGTTTCGCGAGTGGAAAAGCTACTCAGCCCTTTTTCGTTGGGAAGCGCTCGAGACCCGGTGGATTCGCGTTTCACCGAGAAAGCACTGGATCAGCGGGTCTCGTGTTTCGTTAATCGGTTAACGCTGCATCCGTGGGATAGCGGAGCAACGCGGAGATTAACGCAACCGAAGAACGAAGGAGGCGATCGAGAAGAGAGGAGAGGCCTTAGAGAGCCACGAGACGAGACGCGGGTTCGAATCGGAAGACGCTACCTGTTACACGCCATTTCCTCGCTGTTATTAGCGATACAGACAGAGGAGCATGCGATTTATAGCTGAAAGAATTTATAGCTGCAGATGGTGAATTATATCGAAACCGTTAACTCGCAGGCCACGGTTCGCGGAATCGGCGAACGCTTTTAAGAATTTACCTCGCGGTTTCTGCCGCGTCCCTCGTTCCATCCTCTCTCCGCCTCTTTGCTTTCATCTTCGTGTCTCTACCTCTGGTTTAAATAATTCTACGAAACCAGGTACTCGCGTGTCGCCTTGCGGAGAAAGAAAGAGGAATATTAGTTTTTTAGACACCGAAGGTTGGAGGGTTTAGCCGGGTAAAAAAGAAGAATGGAAATTGGACGAGGAACCGATGCATTCTTAATCTTCGAGCAGAGCTCGGCGAACTTATGAATTTAAATCATCTCCCCACCGACGGCTCGTTTCTAAGCGGGTACTTCCGAGGTGGCGAGAAAAATAGTCGTATCATCGATCCCTGTCTCAGTGCGCATTCATCATCGGTCAGTTCTACCCGCGCCGAGACGCTGCTGCTCGCGTCTGCTGAAAGATTGAGGCAGGTCCTGCCGGTTCCAACGAGAGTGAAAACCAACCTCCTCTTACATTGTCCATCTTCGATCCATTTTAAACTGCGAGCTCCTTCCACAAATATCTCCAGTGGTTTACTCTACTTTTTCCAAACGAATCTTCTCCCTTGAATTGTAATCAATTAGAAGGCGAAGCATCTACCATCGACGCGACATCGTCGCCATAAGTTTCCGTTTCTGTAAAACGGGACTCGTGTTTCATCCTCGAAGCGTCTCGAGATCGGCTAACGAGCGTATAACGGAAACGACCCCACTTTGAGTTAGATTCTCGCACGGAGTTGAGGATTACTTATTTAAGCAACGACCTTTCCCTTTTCCGTCTGTGCCGTCAATCGACAGACATCGATCAGGTTCTTCGTCTTTCATCGAACGCCTTCTCCGTTTCAAATTCTTTACTCCGGCTGGATATCAAATATTTAACAGGGGCTGCTGCAAAGCGACGACGCGATCGCAACGCGAAATAACGAGGCCCCTGTCGATGACTGGTGAATATTTGACGATAAACAGCGACGGCATTCGCGTGCAACGATTAATGCGCCGATGGCTGAGAATCCGGAGCTCGTTTGCATTTCACAGGGATTGTATAATAATTCCAATATACCGGTCGATGATCGTAATTGAACGGCCTCTCTAGAAAAAGGATATTCAGCAGTCTTGCCCGGAGTCTACCCATTCGAGGACTACTTCATCCGCAGACGAGAGGACGCGTTCCAATTGTGGTTTTTACAGAGATGTCGCGGAGACCGATCTCGTACGATAATGACATCGATCGGGTATTTTATTTAATGCCAGGTGTCCGTGAAATTCTCAGCATGTCGTCCGACTCGGTTAAACCGCGACCATCGAGAATTCTCCTACTCTCTTCTATCTATCCAGTCACCGATCTAAATGACATCCTTTCTCCATAACGAACACCTTTCACGCCGCTTTGCAAACAAAAAACGATAATTTTCCGCTCGTTTAAATATTTTCTTCAGCCACTCTTATCTGGTGTGTCATCGAGGTCCCGTGACGGTTTTATTTCGCCCGGCGTCTCTTGCGTCCCCGATTCGACCCAGCCGAGCGTCCATTAGCCGAATTAACGAAGAAACACGAGCGTGTTTCGCGCGAGAGGACGCTTTTGATAGCGGGGCGTTGGTTTTTCCGTAAATACGCGGGAAATATTTCGACGAGCACGCCAGTTTCGTGTCTCTCCGTCTGTTTCATCGACCGCGGCTGGCCTTCCCTGTTGCAAAATCGTTGCAAACTGCGGTACAAGCTCTCTAGTCATCGTCGATTTTGCGTAGCCTATGATTATTCGAAGCGTGCACAGGCATCACCGTCCCACGGATTATCATTTCTATTGGGGTGAACCGCGAGAGTGCTTGCTCTGTCAGTTTTCCGCTAAATCGTGTACACACGTTGTGCAAACAGGACCGCGTTCTACGATATCCCATTTTCGGCGAACACTCGCAGCGTATCGTAGAACAAAAAAAAAGATCCCCCGTTTCAGGAAATCCACGGCTTAAGTCGGCACTTTATTTGTCATACGTGGAAACGAACGAGAAAACAGCATGGAAATTGCCAAGTTCTCAGCTGCCGGGCTTTTAGGGCGTCTACTATCCTGCCCGATCTTAATTAACTTCGATCTATTTGGTCGGTCGTGGTGGTTCACTCGCGTCTGCAATATCCTGGCAATATTCGTGACCCTTTCACCGGAATCCATCCTCGGCGATGGATCGAGCGGACGCCACGAACCTGCCGCTCGCATTCACGAGCCTAAAACGGACGATAATCGGGATGCACGTGGAAGGTATTCGCGTTTACAGTGTCCAAGTTCGTAATGGACGCGTGCAGGGGAGAGCGAACGGGCGAAACGTCGACGTTATCGCGACGAGATAACGTATTCACGTCGATGAATATTCAGGGAACGGGGGCAAATTTTGCGAACGCCTCCGTGTCGATTTCGTGTCATGCTCGACTATGTGTACGGGGCTTAAGCTCCATCGTATGTCGAGCTATTTAGACCGCGACAGGCTCGGGAACGTGTCGTGGCAAGACGATAACGTTGCATAAGGCTGAGCGAGCAAGATCGACCGCCCTGACGATCGAGACAGTAGTTTATGTTTCGTGCAAGTGGGAAAATTTGGTGAATCGTGTTCGAAATAAAAATTATCCCTCGCGGTCTCTATGTCTCGCGATAGGAAAGTAGAAGAATTTTATTTCCGAAAGTTACGAATTTATAATTCGCATCGCGTGTTTTTCATAAATCGTCAGAAATTCGGAAATGATGATGATATATCGTGTCCATATCGATTTCGATCAATTTGAACGTTCCAATCTGAATGAGAAACGCGTTTAGATGTCTCTGATGCACAGGGTCGAGGCGAGAGGTAGTAATTTCTCGAAAGATAGGGGTCGGATCTCGAGGCTGCGAGGAAAGTGTACGCGAGTTATCTTCCGGAACATGGCGCGACGCCATCTTCTCCGTGACGTTCAGACGAAAGTGGATGAAACCGTGGGACGTTGGTTTATCGAACTATCGAATCGACCTTCTCTCCAATCGGCTCGGCCGCTTGAGATTCAGCAGCGATAGCCGCGAATATCGGACCGAAAGAGTAGCTTCTCTCGTCTAGTTTCGCGATAAGAAAACGATTAACGATTCTAGGGCGTATCATCGATTCCGTGGAAAGCCCTTCGTGTATTAACGCTCCGCTTCTTCTTCTCTCTCGTTTATGAAAAAGAAGCATTCTTGTCTGGAAAAGAATCCCTCGAACGTTTTAAATAGGTTCGAAGAAACGCGATGGCAAAGTTGGACAAAGATCTGGCGCAAATTAACAGCACCGAGTCACCGAGAGTCGAGGAATTGGAAACGAAAGCCTCTCTTTCTCTCTCATCGGAGTTAATTTCCAAGAATCTCGGTACGATACTTGAGAAACAATCTACTAGGTCACGAAGGCCTCCGAGGTAATCGAAGATCGAAATAAACCACTTCTGTTTCTTAGTTTCTCGCGGGCTGATTTTTCTCGCGTGCTTCCTGCTTTCCTCGAAGCGATATCGGCAGAAAATGGGAGCGCACGTCAAAGAATAGAACGGAAAAGAAAATTAGGCGCAGACTATGAATTACCGGCACAGAGAATTTGCCGCGTGTTTATACGCGTACGATACTCGTTAATCGACATTCGAGCCAAGCATAATATAACCCGGCAAAATCAAGCTCTGCATGATTAATTTAGCGTAACAGCTTGGTAGGGTGGGGCTGAACCATGTAAGTAACGTATATACTCGGTGCGCCAGTAAAAACGTCCCCTCGAAACTCCATCCAAAGACAACTTAGGTTTCCGTGTTATAACAAACCGACTGCCAATTCCACGTTCTCTTGCCTACAAAGCAAACCTCTCTGCCACTCGGAACATGAAGTTTGAAGGAATCTCGGGACACACCCCTGTTAACGAGAAAATTCATTTATCGACGAGAGCTCGAACGAGCTTAGTCGGAGGCCGCAGGCGTCGATCCGTGGAAATACTTTCATTCCCGCGGTGACACGCGTCTCGAGCAGAGGGGCCTCTGTAATCACGCCCCGATTTTTCCCCTCGAGTCAGCCGCAAATTAAATAAGACAAACCCCGTTAGGGGAGCGTTCGCTCTGTCATATGGTAGATTCGCTTCTTCTCGCTGCGCGCGTTTCTCGCCATGCAACAGGCCTTCGAATACGTCGTGAGTGTGGCCCGTGGCAAACGTTCGAACAGTGTTTGGTGCGTTTTTAGGTCGTAAGGTTCGAGGACGATACGCTTCTTCGTCGTTCTTTCGTTTATTTTTAAAGGAACGATTATAGATCAACGGGATACCGAGACGGTGTTGCTTAATCGTTTCCGACTCCTCCTCATTCCCATTGTTTCTCGAATGCACGAACAGCCGCCACCGCTTCCCTCGATCGATTTCGGATACGGCTAAACTCGAGTTACGCGCCGCTAAATTTCCACTCGGCCGGAGAATCCGTCCTCTCGGAAGCGTAGATTCCTCGCTCCTCCCTGTGCTCGCTACGTTTTGCAAATTTGACTATGCGAGAACGAGACTGGAATGTGGGATTCGGCGGTTGAAAAATATCCGATTGATCGAGGTTTGATTAACGAGCGCGGAATTGAACGAGTGCGCGGAGAACGATTTCAGGTTTATTTCCCATTTTCGATACCATCCCTGAAACCGTTTCTCTTCCTATGTCTTTTAATCAAAGCACGCTGTCCCTTTCGCTCGTAACTTTAATCCACGCCACTAATCGGATCCGCGGAACAGGCGGGAAAAATCAAAGGGACGCCGTTCGCAGAACACCCTTTTCATCCGAAGGAACAGAATTTTCGCCACGAGGCCAGTTTTCAGCAACGTCGACCTGTTTGAACGCTTGTAATAGAATAAAGGGAGAAGCAGAGTGTTACCGGAGCAGGGATAGACTGACCTAATGAAAAATTTACGATCGAGCATTCTCTGAGAAGAAACGGGAGAAAGAGGAAGTAAAGCCTGGTGAATACAACCTCCCCGTTTCCTCCCGTCTTCCGACGCTTTTACTCAACGCGAAAGACACTGGAAAGTGGTCGCTCTAGCATTTTCAACCCCGTTGCCGTCTGCAATTCTTCGCAATTCCCGGCAATTTCTCATTCTGCTTTGCGATTGCTTTACATATTAGTCATACCGTGGATCGTGTGAAAAGTTGGCCTCGACGAAAGATTCTTCTATCGAGGGGAAAGTTGGTCGGTAATTCATACATGAAATAAAGTCGGAATAAATAAGACGCTTGTTCAATTTTAATGACTGGCAAGGGAATTAAAGAGAACCGCGATGCTCTATTAATCCAGTGACCCACAAACCTCTTAATTTATTGTGTACTTATAACGCGAAAGTCGACGAATTAATTAGGAAAAAAGATGTGCTCGCGAAGGAACGCGAAATAAATGCAAATGCGCGCGATTTTCGTTGGTCCTTGTTAACTTTGGCTAACGTCGTTGACTTCACGGTTCAGGGAGATTACAGGAATAAAGGAATCCTCGACACGTTATCCAGCTTTATGTGAAATTCGAAGCTCGCTGCGCGTCCCACCCCGTCCTTCTCGTACGTACGCTTTCAGAATCGAACGTAGAGACTCTTGGCAACCATAGAGAGATGCACAGAGAGGCGCATACAGAGTTGGCGAACTGTATACAATTGACGAAGCTACGCGTCGAATCGATGCCCATTGCCCTTTTCCCTTTGCGGGCGGCAGAAGCCCGGTTATAATTAACAAGAGTTGCATTACGGATATCTCTCCTTGCAAACCGAAACTCGATTTACGTACGAAATGCAGCTCCAGATTTGCGCAGCTCGACTTCAAGATGTAAATAAGCATTTCGTTCCATTTCTTTTCTTTTCTTTATTCCCATCTGACGCGCATTTAAAAAGCTTTTCGGCCTCGTTGGAGCCTGCAAACCCATTCGCCAATAATCGCTCCATCCGACTGACAAACAGCGATACCTTTCGCAATTATCCTCCGTATACGGTTCTATAAAATTAACGAAGTTCATCGTACTCTTGTGCTGGCATATTCACGATCGGCGGATAGGTTTTCTCCAGCGAATTATTTTTACGTTACGGTGGGAGAGGAAACAGGAAATAACGGTAAGCGATTACAATGAGACCCAGTGATGAGTTCAAGAGAAAACGGACGCTCTGACAGTTAGCTCGCGTTTTAATTGGCAACCGTAATGAAATCTAACGCGTGAGCACCGAATTCTAGAAGCGTTCAACTCTGGATCCTCGTTACGCCATGCAATCGTTAATTATCTTTGACAGTCGGCTGTATTCGATGACCCGCTGGTACTTCGTCCCGCGCAACCCTTTCCAGAGACAGTCTCTCCGCGTCAAAGTTACCCTCTCGTAACCGGTTAACGCTCGTTGGTACGATGTTATTCTAGAGGCGGTAGATTCGAGGAGGAACGATTCCAGCGAGCAACAAGCCCCGACGAAGAAAAAGGGAAACCTGTGAAAGTGTAACGCGAGCGAACGACGAATTAACGGCGGTTGAAAAAAACGTGCTTTTTAATTAATCGCGGAATTAACGAGTTCTCCGAGGAGCCGATGGGACCGCGACGCACGACCTTTAATTGCAAATCGGAAGAAAATCGCGCGCCACCGAAAGAAGGAAAGAAGCAAGTTCGCGAACGTTGAGCAAAGAGGAAAAGGTGGTAGCGAGTTTCGAGGATAGCCACGCGTCGGGAGGACAATCGAACGAAAATAATCGCGAAACCGTGCCAAGGCACGATGCTGGCGTGCGTTTATCCGGCGGAGAACTTCAAGTCGAAAGCCGTGACGGTGAAGCTCCGGCACGGCCGATCCAAGAGAAAACCGAAGCTGCTGTCCGTGAAGGAGAAACCGGCAGACGGCAAGCAGCCGGAATGCGACAACACCCGTAAGCTCGAGAACGAGGTAAGCTCTCGCTTCGTATTCCAACCCCTTGCTGCCATCGACCACGAGCTATTACCGACTACACTTCTCTCTCCCTACCTACTTTCATCCTCTGCGATTCTCTATTTGTTACGTGCGAGTTTCTTCCCGTTCCGCCGTTATCTTAGAAAGACATCACAGCCACGAGAAACTTCAATTATCGGTTTTATTGTTATTTTATCGCTGTGCAACCTGGACAGTGTATTCTTGACTTTTACGAATACAAGGCCGCGAAGAGAAGGAAAAAAGTAACGGAAGGTAATTTCATGGCGAGATAGATCTCGTTAAACCTGCACGATCCTCCATCGGGATCGTTATCTCTGTCGCCACTGTCCCGCGGAATTTTTTCCCATTTTACGTGCTCGCCGTCCTCCATCCAATAAATAAATCAGCCATTTATCTCGGACGGAGGACGTTCATTACTTCCTCGCGATAAAACGTGGCCGCGCTCGGAGAAGGCGGGCCAAGAAGAGGGAACGCGTCATAGTTCACAGGGACTGGATCGGTTGGTTGATCGAATAAATAATAGTTACGGCCACTTAAACTGCCGCGAGATAACTTTGTAAGGCGGAGGCAGCTGGGATTATTTCGATGAAATTCCCTTGTTATTTATGCCTTCTCACCGGCAAAATGTCTCTTCGTCGGTGAATTTCCTTAATTACCATCCCCCCCTCATCCCAGTACCGTGTGCCGCTTCGTACCAGAGTATCTGACCGCTTATCACCGATGTTTATTTAGCCGTGTTTACCAAAATTATTACAAATTTCCTATCTCGAGATCTACGTACGTGAATCAGTACGACGATAAATAAACGCTGTGTGGGGTAAGGAGACGCCACTGAATTGGATACTGATCTTCCTATATTGGTAATTATTGTCGTTGGTGATTGCGCTTTGATGATTCCCACGCAACAATCGCCATATGTACACCTGGCGATCGTAACGACATGCGTGGTCCGTTTCCGCGAACGTTTTGACTTTCGTAATCCGTTTCGACGGGGTGCTACTCGTCGTCGCGTCGCTATCGAGCGTGAAAAAAAAAAAGAGAAAGAGAACGAAACGTTCGAACATAACGGCAAAGATAATTCCTTTCGATCGTACGAATGCCAATAGTCGAAATCCTACAAAATCGTCCGGGTTCTCGAGAAACATGCCGCTGAAGTTCTCAACGAGAAGCTGTTGATAGAGTCGCGCGTCGTTCCATCGTGTCCGCGTTCCACGCGATTCAATCGCACGCTCGTTCGCTGACCGTTACGGACAAATGCTTTCGAAAAAGTTACAGTATAGTCGTTGGCAGTGTCGTGTTGCGCGATAATCGTCGGGAATTGTCCGTTGGCTCGATTTTCTCTCCAGTACCTCTTCCCTCCCCCTGCTCGTCTCTTTTTAAATGCCACTGTTCCATTTCTCGCGGCTCGTTCGTTTGCTCTCCAAAGGAAAATGACGCGGTTTGCACTAAAAATTCGATGTTTAAACGGCTGCCCAAACGAGTCTATAGTCGTTGCGAAAATTTCACTTTAAGGAACGTTCCGGAGCAAACAACGCGCCAGATATTCTTCTTCGTTCTCGACTTTATTCGACGGTGGCAGAGGCAGCTGCCGCCGTTTCTCGTACACAAGGCGAATTTACTCCTTGGAAGCCGGAGCTTCGTCTGGAAATAGGGCAATTCGTTCGGTTCGAAGGATTTTCCCGGCAAACGATTCGCGACGGGAGAATTTCCGAGCCACCCGTTAGACCGTGATTGCCGGACTCGCGTTTAACCCCGACCTCCGGCCGAAATGAGAAAGGTCAATATGCCGCTCATTTGAAGAGGCTTAGCTCTGGTAATGCTCGACCGGTTTCGTTGCTGGCCATGTTTTTACTGGAAACCCTTGATGGATGCCCACGCCGGGCTGAAACCACTCCTTTGGTCGCTGATTCTCTTTATTCCCCGATTCCCTGAGTCGAGAAACAATCAGACCGTTCGCCAGAATTTGGATAACGAGAATATGACGCTATATTTGCATCCGCTTATCTCATGCTCTGTTATCAGTGATCGTGTCAGATAGAAAGCGACAATTCGGCGCCCTACGCGTTCAAAACGCGATCTCTTTCGTTTAACACGGTTGATGAATCTTCTTAGAGCCATATTTCCTAATGTTAGCCCATTCCGTGTATTATTTATCTCGTAATTCGTATTTCTCTCACATATACAGATTATGTTTACGTTAGTCTTATACTCTCAGGTTATTCATCTTCGTATTTAATTCTAGTCAAGTACATTTCGCCGACCGAACGTATAAATAAACGATTAGAGAAGCAACAAGGTAGAGACAGGCAGAACGTTGTCTCCGTGGAACGTATTATCACTATTTATCTTATTTACGAGCGCACCTACCTAATCTTTGCGGCCATTAACGATTAATAAGACACATAACGAGAATGTACGAAAAACGAAGTAGGAGAATACGGCAAGCAGATTTACAAACGTAAATAACAGTATCCATACATTCTCAGCATACATCGTTCAATTACAGCGTAGTACAGTGAAATGAACTTCAACTCGAATTAACGCGATACAGTGTATGTTAGAGCCAAGCCCTTAGCTTGCAATATCGTAACTGGCGATACAAATTACTATTTTTGATAAAACAAAGAAAATCCTCGCGATGCTTCTTACGATTCAGACGCGTCTGAATTTCGTTTGGAAGGGCAAATTTAATTTTTTTTTATTAGAAGACGTTGCTACAATTTAGAAGACGATCTACGGACAGAACGCAGTTACAGTGATTGCTCTTATTGGGCTGATTTTTAGCTGCAAGATGACAGCGTTGTCAGTTCAACGTGCCTTCGTGGAATGTAATATCGAGCGCCGTTGAAACATTTGAAATCGTCGTACGCGAGAATCGAGCGAATCCATTCTCGCAAAGAGGCAATTCGGCCGAATATTATTTGCAAACGGAATATCCAAAGATCGCGACTTCCTGTTTGTCGTTCATAAAGCTGCCTTTGAGGAACACGCCAGATAGAAACGGCGAATGATATCGAGAATTCCGTGGGACGTGTCTCTACGACGCTGTCTCGTTTCGAATCGAGAAAGGATTGGTCGGAGCTTCTACCGCCTAGAGTGCTGCAAGTCTCCGAAAATTATACGTAAGTGTCTTCCTTCCTTGCTTCGAGGCTGCCTGTTCAATGTCCTATCGCAGAAGACGCAATCTGCTCAAAGTGGAATCTCGCGAACAGGCTGGAACAACGAGCCTTGAAACGCCGCTGGGCCAGAATAATCGAGCGCTGTAAAAAGATTAACGAGGCCCCGCTGGTGTATAAAAATACGATTTTTTTAACCGAAACATCAAGAAGAAAGAGAAAAATGGGAAACTATGTGCCACGAAGCGCAACGAGTTTGAAAATTTTCGACGCGGATCCACACGGTTTGTACAGAGATAGAATTTTCATGTTCGGAGGCGTGTAGAACGATAGCGAGAGCGAAATCTCTTCGCCTAGAACGATTCGATAGCGTGGCAGATAGAAGGTCGTTTCGAAGGAAAATCGTCGAACGTGGAACGAGACGAGACGAAAGAAAAAATCTCCTTCGAAGATAAATCCGCCGTTGGAAAGCGGCGTTAACGAAGATAACGAGAGTCGGGCGGATGGAAAACGTTCGTCTCGAAAGATCCGTTCGCACGGCTGTTTGGTTATCAACCGCGTTGATTTTGCGCAACGCAGATGGTAGGCGTGAAGATACAATTTGCTTTTGAAAATCGCGTATGTCCGTGATCGAATCGATTCGTTTTCATTTGCAAAATAGAAAGCGCGAATTACCCGTTCATGGCGATAATGAAAATTAAGTTGTTCGTAACTGAAAGGAAAATGGGGCTGATGAGCCGTGCGATCGAGCCATTAATAGTCGAGGACTCGCTTTTACTTCTAAATAACTACATGACTCGCAGAGTTATAGAACATCCGGTCACGTCTTCGAAACTCAGTCGAACCTCGTCTAACAAAGGTATTCGCCGGCCTGAAGATAATAAAATATTCTTTCGTCCATGGAGAAAATCACTCGCAGCGAGCCAGCGTCGTTAAATCGCCTGCAAAGGATGCCGAAATGAGCAAATTCAGCGAAATTTCTGTACACTTGAAACACAATGCGGCCGACGAGATAGCTCGGAGGTGTTCCTTTCCGAGCGTACAGGATAATAACAGGGCAGTCGCATCGCGTGTCCCTTCGAATCGCACTTGTTCGAGCTTCACGCGCGAAAAACGCGGCACGCTCGGAGGCATGCCAGCTCCTTCGCAGGGAATTCTTTTCCCTGGATCAGTGACCGCGGTTCTGTCTATTTACGAGCCGACGGTGCCGTTGAAACGCGGGAAAAATTTGTGGCTTTCGAAGCGAAAATCCCTCGCTCGCAGCTGCACCGGGGGTGTTTGATATTTATTCACCCTCCTGCTACCTTATCGCGCGATTTATTGCCCACTGCAGCCTCCATTCCGATCTTTTTTCTTCCTCGATAGCGGTTCCAGCGAATAAGTAGACCGCTGTGAATTAGATGTTTTTCAAAAAGAGGCAAGACAAACGTTCGTTTTATATCAATACGGAGGCAGGATCTCGGAGATTCGACGATCAAGTCGATCGTGATAGAGTTTGAAGGAGAGTAAGCAGGACTAAGAACGGGCGGCGGATAACTTTCGTGGTTATCAAAGTGCAAAGTAATCGAATTCGGATTAACGGAGGGTATCGTCGGGACAGCGGCATCGAGAAAATTGAATTGTCGGTTAACGAGCGGAGAAGTTTCCTCGATTTTCCGTTCGCCGGTGATCCTTTGCATTAAAGATTACTCCTAACTTGAACTAGAGAGGAAAGGAGAAGCCTCGATCCGCCATTTTCACCAAGGACTAAGCTAATAAAGGGGAGGAACACGAGGTGGAACGACGAGTAACGCCTCGATCGTACGACGACGTCGATCAATTCCACTGCTAATAACCGGCTTCTCTGGCGTTAATGATGTCACGATGAACGTGTGGCGAAACAAAAGCCCACGTAACCTCCAGCCTTCCCTTATTTAACAACGATTCTCGATGAATTTGACCATCGGGAATGAAGCTTATCGATATTATATTTCAGCGTTAGATGAACACGAACGTTTCGCTTGGATCAACATTCTCTGTAGAGAAATCGGATGATGTTCAATGATGCGATAAAGGAGCACGATACAAGAGGACTTTAATAAGGATTATAAATCGTACAGCTGCGCCTGTGCGGGAGGTTCGAAATCGGTCGTTTCGGGAATTAATGCTCGTAGCAACCTACGTAATAGATATTAATACGCTGGCAGATGATGAACAGAGAATTAGAGAAGATATTGATTTCGACTAAACAGCGTTAAAAGGAACTCGCGCTGTTGGATATAATCTGGGTTAGTCCGACGTCGCGCTCCACTTTCGCTTCAATTCGCTCGATCCATCGACGAACTTTTATTCGACTGACCGGCGAATCGTCCGTTAAGGAGAACGCATCGAGAGAAATTGAAATTCGAATGGAACGGTGCGCGTGCAGTCTGATTCTGTAGAATTGGGAGAAGTTTAATTGCGACATTGTGGCTTCGCTACTTGAACGAACGAAACGGAACGAAGGCGTAACTGCGACGGAGACTTCGTACAGATGGTAAATGGAATTTTAGTTATCCGGGTGATTTTCGTTGTTCGAATTATCTTGCGCGATATTTAAAAAAAAAGAAGAGATCTCCACGTTGAATCATTTTCTTGCTTATTCGGTCATAATTGTACGGATTTACGGGCAAACAGAAATCGCGAGTCGAAGAGCTCGCGAGATCCGTCACTGGGAAATGCAGCGAACGCGATACGCGAGAATCAGCGACAGACACGTTCAGCTCCTTTTCGTTGACGTACGAAGGTTACCGGGAGTCCTTGTCGCTGTGGAATTCGAAGGGCCAGGTCGACCTTGGGATTCTACTTGGTATCGGCGGCCGGTCCTTTCCAGATGGTACACGAGGTCAAGCAAAAAGAACCGCGAACGCTCCTCCAGTCCGGACCTACCACTCTTCGTCTCGCTTTTTCTTTTCTCCGCCACGTTACGCCTCTCCTCGGACACCGGCCCCCTTCCGTTTTTCCATTTGTTTCTGCTACCCGCGAAATCGCGTAATCCTCCCGGTTTCTCCTCCTCTCGTTCGTCTTTCTCTTCGTCCTCGTCTTCCTCCGCGGGTTCTTCTTCCTCTCTTTCTACCTCCTCTTCGTTGCACTCTGACTCGCCGTTGCGAAATGGCAGCCTGACATTTAGACCGTTCGGCCTGCCGTGACATCCAACGAGATTTTATTGTGCAACCTCGAGTATCGTTGCCTTTAATCGAGATGAATTTCGAACCAAAGGCGGTACGTTAAATTTGGCGAATCTGGTATCAGCGTCATTTGTATTTATAGAGGCGAGAAATCTTGCAAGCTGTGGCTAAAGAATAAAGTGCCTCGTAATCAATGGATTTCTATCTCAGTCACTGGTTTCTAAATCGGCCCTTGACTTTCTGATTACGAGATACCATTGCGGAGGAACATTTACAAACGAACAACTAAATTTTAAGTTAATTCGATGTTTTCCACAATTGTCCGAAGAAAATCCCAGTATAGAGAAGAAAATGCAGGACTAGTTTCACCTTCTCTGCTGCAGATATTTGTAACCGCTTTTCCTCATGTACTCTTAATCCTGTTTCAGTTACCAGTGGGCGGGGGTGGTGCTGTGCTGGTGCTCAGCGAGCTTGAAAGCATGGCAGCCAGGCAACAGCGGGAAATTGCCCAGCAAAGGCGCCTCCTGGAGCAGAGAGAGGCCCGTCTAGCCGTGCTTCGAGGCGCACAGGTGAGAGAGAACCACTTCTTCCAACCTAAATACGGAAATCGTTCTGGAAATTGCTCGACAAAGCTCCAGTAATATTCCCTCGGTCTTGGCCGGCTCCCGATGCGTTCACCTTCCGCTCGTCGATGAGCCCGGCTTCCGGTTGCGACTCAACCTCACAGCTCAAACACACCGCCGTCTTTTCGTTTTCGTCTCTGTATCCTCCTATCTTCGATATTTTTCTACGCGCGATTGAATTCAAATATAAAATTCGTAAAAGACAAAACAGATGGGAGACGATAGTCTGGAAGATTCGTGAAATTTTATCGACTAAAATTACGATGGATTCGTCCTTAGCGTCTCGACTACGGTTCGTTCGGAAAACAAAGCATCCTCCAGACAAAAAAAAAAAAAAAAGAAAGAAACAAAAAGGATGATTTCGAAAGTTCATGAGGTTTTCAAAACCGAAAACTCCTAGGAAGATACAAAAATATCGAACGAACATGGCCAAACAAGATCTCGATTCTATAGAAATACATTACCTTTGAGTTTTGCTAGAATTTGGCTGCGAACTTTTCGAAAAACCTATTACTTAGAAATATTTATAAAATGACAAAATAAATACGTTCTTTAGATATAGAGAATAGAGTGGTAATTTTCTCGGTTATGTCCGACGTTAACCAATTACCTTAAAGGTAGTCGCGGAAGTACTGCCGAGTCGGATCCAAAGTAACTAACTAAAAGAACACCGTGTTCAACGTCACTGTTCTTCCCGTTCGGCAGGATTCGATGTTTAGCTGTTTACAGCTGGCGAACGACGATAAAACGGATCGTAAAGAACCTTCGTTTCCCGTGATATAAAATCTTGGAATGATCCTGCGACTTTCATCGGCTGCTGCTAGTCCCCGCTGGTCTCGCGACGACCAGGGACTCTTCGGTGGACCAGCCAAGCATCCGCGTCATGAATAATTCAAAGTAATAATAGGCTGGCAAACAATTTATGCCTATTATCGACGAAATAACTGTCCATTCTGTTCGGCCTCGTCATCTCGAAGACGATCGAGCCGTCTGCAGCTCGTTGCCCACCAGCGTCGAGCGGTTTCCTCGCGATTCCGCGCGATTCATGCGCCACTCGCCACCGGAAGATCTATCACGCGCACCGTAATAAAGCATAATCACCGCGCCAAGCACCAGGGAGCTTCGTAATTCTCGATTAGGAGGTAAACGCGTTTTGTCCTCGGCCGTCCACCTCTCACGGCTATTGTAACCGCTCTCGCGTGGAATCTCGCTGCGATGCTGCGCGCTTTACGACGCTCAGGTGGATTTCGTGGATGAGAAACGTGCAACGTGCTCGCGTTATGATTGAACTTAATGTTTATCGAAGCTAATGCGACGATAATGAAGATACGACAGACTACGCGTGCGTCGTAGCGATAGAAATTCAACGCGACGCGAATAGACAGACTTGCGGGCACAGGACGCTGCGTTTTGAATATTTTTGGACACCGTATTGCCACGAGCATTGGTTCTAATATAGTATAGCTACTTTCTAGAGGTTTTAGAGGTCGCCAAAGCCGAAAATACGGGCCATTTTTTCATGGAAATAAGTCGTAAAAAATTTTGGTCAACCTGTTGATACGCGACGTTGATACGTGGATTTTGAGGATACCTTTTATGTAATTTGATACTCTTGAATTACCGTATAGCTTGCTCTTTACGCATTCGAATCGCGAGTAATGGATTAGGTTTGGGTTATTTTTTATATTCCAGTTTTACTCGGGTTTCAATGGTTAAGACTCTCGTCGATCGAATATTTATAAGAGCGAATTTTCAGAACCGTTCATTTTCGTGAGAAAGGAAGTTCGTTTTAGACTTCAGCGACCTAAAATACCCCGGAAAAGACGTATTCGGATCAAAAATTGTGCATTCCGTATACTATACTTTATCCTGAGTAAGTGACGTGCTGACATCATCTGTTACATCACCAATGACGCATAGAACGACGCGCGTGCAATTTGTGCGTGCAGAAGATGCCTGCTGCGACAGAACGCGTCATCGGAAGTCACGGCACCTCCGCACACCATGACAAGGATTTTCATACCGTTGCTGAATTCCTCGCTGACGTCGTCAGGCATTACGCCAGTACATCTTCTGCGATGGCCACCGTATTTTTCCTTCCCTTTCATCTAGTTGATTCAGGGTATCGTAACGGTTCGTACGCGTCACGAGAGTCGCGATTCAAGTAGCTCGAAGGGAATAATTTCTGGGGCTGAAAAATACCGAAGAACACCTGCTCTGGTCGAGTAAATAATTAGCAGGTTTCTATCGTTCGAAATGCGCGATAGCGAGCAAAGGGCAACCGGCAATTACATCCATCCAGCATTGTCAGTCTCCTCGAAAATGCCTAGCTAAACAGCCGGTTGTCCTCTCGCGAGATTCGATGGTAATTCGCGTGAAAGAAATCCGAAGGCCAGGTGTTCCTCCGGGAACGCCAGCGATTCGTCGTTGATGAATTCGCGATCGTGCGAGAGTCTTTCGCGTGGATCGAAATCGGACGCGGTTGACTCGAGAACGAAGAAGACAAGATGGAGTGGAAGTTAGTAGATGTACCTACCGTTAGTCTGGCATTGATAGCCATGACCTTGACCCTGTGTACGAAGAATCCGACTACAGACGTTTAAAGCGAAGAAACGCGAGAGATCGATAGAGCTCGGCGATTATGTCGCGAAATGACGCGTCATGTAACGAAGACGTTACTCGGTTTCTATACTATGATTCCTCGATTCGTTTTCATCGCAACACAATTGCGAATCACGCTGTGTAGAATAAACTGCGTCCTCCTTTTGTCGTTATTATTCGTCGGCAACTATCGATAGTTTACAACTACAACGGACACGCGATAATTTTAAATACAATAGAACAAGGTCTGTCAACGTCGGTCGATGGAACAATGGCGCGAAATAGCGGTATCGAAGAGGCCGCTATAGGGATGATGGAGGCGTTCAAATCACCGATTGAACTCGATCCGCTTAGCGCGCGATTTTAATCAAGCCGCGTCCTCTCGACTCTCTTGCAGCCTCTCGCGAGTTGGTTAAGCGCGTAGCACGCTGAATTCTTCGTCGAGGGCGACGGTTCCTTGTCTCGTGTGCTTAGCACTCGACGGCCGTGTAACGAGCTCCTTCTTCTACGATATTAACGAGATTAAGAGCCTCTACTGCGCTCCGCATCCACTTCGTGTCGTTAGCTGGCGTCGGTCTAATCTTCCAACCGTTACTCTCAACAACGAGCCCTGACACTTTGTTAGATCGCGTGCAAAAGTCTTGAAAAATATCAAAGCTAGAGAGAAGACTAGCAGGATGGCACAGCAGCAAGGGGATTCCGCTCGCTCCGCTGATTGAAGTATACAATTACGATTAACGATGCGACTATCTCAGTCAATAACACGCTGTTGCCAAAAACACGTATTACAAGACAAATCTACGTTTTTATGAACGCAACTAAAAATTGAATCATCGCTTGGATACCAAATATTTAATATTACGTATTTAAATTACTGTACCTTGAACGTTCTATTTATATGCATGACGTTTCGTAAGAGGATTCGCTTCAGCAATGGCCAGGAGACACAAAAGTAACGTAAAGAATTCATACGAACGTGTGACCTATCTGATCTTCTTTCCAAGTTATGACCACTTCTGTGTTATCATAATCCGCGACAGCTTATCTTCATAGAAAGTGCTCGAAGTGACCACCCTCGGTTTGTATGCTTTCAGTCGTCGCGTCAAAGAATCTGGCAATCTCTCCAAAATTCCAGGTGGATGTCGAATAATACAGACCGAGGATAACCATTTCGAGCACGTTCTACGAGGCTAAGCTATCGCGGATTTTCGTAAGGCAAAAGTAGCTATAACTTTGAAATACGGCCAAATAGGACACCTGTTCATACGAAGTCTTTTCATTATTTTCGTATATTCTGTTCACTCCTGATGCGGGCCCCACGTGTTATGAAACATCCTGTATTTTCGAATACTACGCGCATTCTGTCCATTTTTGTCAAATCTTCCATAAGCAGTTGAAAGCCCGCGGTCCAGCAACTGATCGGGCCAGCGTTCCTTTCAACTCTGCACAGTACCAAAAAAGCATGGCGGAAGTTGGCAGCTCTTTCAACGATTTCTTGTCTCCCATTTCTCCCGTTTCCACCCTCTGATACAAAGAGCTCATCAGTCATCCCGATAAAATCGAGCCGAAAAATCCCACGATACACATGGAGCCTCGTGTCACTAGCAACGCGCCAGCTTCACGAACGATTCGAAGTAATACCGGGTAGACGGCGACAGGACTCAGCCAGGATTTTCTAGGACTTGAAAGCCTTAATCCTCGGCGTGATGGCTCTATTCCTGGGACGAGACGAGACGAGCTCGATACCAAAGATAGTGTGGGTCGCGGATCCCTCCATCCGGTATCGCTTTAACATTGACGGGCGAGCTGCTTTTGCTCGTAAGCTCGGGGACTTTTTAACGGTTGACAATACGCGCCATAGAACGTTCTAGTACTAGCAAGCATCCAGGCGAATCTTACTTTCTACGCGAAAAGGTTGACGGTAATTTTAGTGGGACGATTCTCTGGTGGATTACCGGACTCTGGTCCGACCGCGTCTGCTAAATTCCACGTGGATTTTAGAGGCGATTTCCGTAGAAGACTCGGTGTCCGTTTTCTCTGGACGATCGTAACGTAGAAGGAGGGTGATCGTTTCATCGGTGGAGGGTCCGAATTCGTCGCTGGTTAAGCTCGTCGGAGGCAGCTCGTTTCGGTGGATTTGGTCGTTTCGCGAGCGATATTAATAAAAAAGGCAAGGTAAACGAGAGAGCTGCTGGCAGCGAAGCGTAATGCCATAGAGAAGACAACGGGGCTCTCTCTGTTATTCGGTAACCGCATGAAATATTCTACG
Source organism: Bombus vosnesenskii (assembly GCF_011952255.1). Lineage (NCBI taxonomy): Eukaryota > Metazoa > Arthropoda > Insecta > Hymenoptera > Apidae > Bombus > Bombus vosnesenskii. The sequence goes on from NW_022882938.1 coordinate 3,591,993, forward strand.
ACCTCTGCGTCCGTCTCTGTCCCATTCGTTAGTCAGTATTCACTTTGGATCCGCTCTGTTATTCCGCTGCATTCAGCGCCGTATTCAACGAACGGTGTTTACTGTTTCAGGAGCCAGCACAGCAGGACAAACTCGCCAGATTGAGGCACAGGCTGGACCAACAACAAAGCAAGCTGAATCGGCTGCGATTGCTCAGATCGCAGACCGACCAGTCACGTGCCAACAACGCCACGTTGAGTGAGTTTATTAACAAGTCTCTTTCTATCTTTTATTCCATCCAGTTCGATATATTTCATCTTTGTTTTGGGTGTCGTATGTTAACACATAGGAACTCCCTGATGGAGCCACTACTATCCTCTATTCACTCCGAGTACCGTACATTCGTTAGAAGCTATTCGCGAATCCCTATAAAAGATCCCTATAAAGCAGAGAATCCCCGTAAAATGTCCGATGATAAACTTGTTTAATCCAATTCGCCGGGATTATCGACGTGCAGAGCGGCAGCGGCATACTGCGTTGGAGAGTGAAAGTTTGGTCCGGACGCAACGAATCGTGGCCGAGGAAATAAAGAAGAACTTCTCCAGCCATTTTGGTACCGAGGATATCGTTCGAATCCGGCACGATCTCGAGCGAAGAAGGAACGAGCTTCGTTATCGTTTCGTTCGTGTTGGCGAGAGACGAACGCAGCAGGAAGGCGAATTCCTGTAATTTCCAAGGGGATCGAACGTCTCGTAAAAGGATATCGAACGAGCCAGCACGAAGGAATATCGGATTCAATAAAGATTTCGCGGACAAAATGGTCCCCATTCGAGGCAAATGGCTTTTCTCGGCCGTCTCACTCCCATTTTCGGGCTGGGATGATACATACGCCGTATTTACGGCCACGATCTACCACGGCCCCGTTTTGGTCTTTCCGTGGAAAGCAAGCCTGCAGGATTTGCGACGAGATCCTTGGCCAAGGATCGTGCAACATCGTAGCTGTCTTTTCCATCGTCGAAGGCTAAAACGATTCGTGAGATAGAACCCCGAAAGTGACAATGCTAGGTTCTTGTCCCATACAAAGATCTCTCGAGCTGGAGAAGAATCGATATGGTACGATCAATCGTCGTGTTTGATTCGAAATCGCTTGCACGTCCTAAGTTGCCGAACACTCACGCTCCAACTACGAAAGTTCTCTACTGAGATAATTCGGTATTCACGCGCCTGTTCCCCGTTAAGCAAGACGCTTCCTATTCTTAAACCCAATTCCCTTTCGGACGAGGAATTCCAATTGGTCTCGTTATGAACGACACCTCTTCGGTTCGAGGCTTTCCAAACATCATCTAACTTGGTTGGAGAGGAGTTCCACTTACCAATGAGCGAAGCATCACGCGATCCTATTCGGAAGAACCTCGACTCGTTACCACCATCCATTTCCAGCAGCTCCTGCCGAGTGGTACGCCGCACGTGATTCGACGTCTGTCTGTTGCCGATTCAACCACTGCTGCATCATCGTCCTCGTTGTCTTATCCGCTGCGTTCGCGGATTTTCTCTACTGGAAGTCTATACGTCTTTCTCCAACAAGTTTCCCGCAAATTCTCCTCAAGTCACTTCGCGACTGAAAGGCGGTAGACCGAGATCAGCCCGGTGAAAAGTGCAATCGGTCGAGAATAAGGTTCGGAACGAGGACAGAACCCGAATGGAACGATCCGATCGCGTTACCAGCGGAAATTCGTGTAATCCACTTCCTATAGAACGTGAAACTTGGTCCTCGTTCGCTGATAGATTCTCGTTTCCGCGGCTGGGAGCTCGTACAAATGCAAATAGTGGGAATTCATCGTCGGAACATCTTGGATAACCGTTCGAAGCATAAACTGCGTCGTACTTGCGACGAGTTTCCGGCGCGACGTCTGGAACAGTGGTACGGATTCGAAACTTTGTATCATCCTGACCCAATATGGTGCGGCGGCCGCAAACGTTAGTATCTACGCTTTATCCGAATAATAATATCCGAGAAACGTTTATAGAGCGCGTTGCTTCCGTGTTTTGCGCCTGATTCTTGCGTGAAAATTCAATATAAGAAAGACGATAATTTTCCGAAGGAACTTTTATTTATTTATTTTTTTTTTTTTTTTGTGTCTTAAAAATCGGACAGACGAAATATTCTCTTCTCGTTAGAAACACACTCTACATCTCGTTAAATGAATTTCAACGTATCATTCGACGAATCTCCGTGGCAAAAAGAGCTTTAAATTCGCCATACTTGCAAATACGTTGCATTCTAGATGCAAAACAGAGGGTTGTACGACACTCGGAATCAAAGACAGTCTCTTTTAAATATACCCTCGACGCGAAAGCCTGGCGAAGATTCAGCCAGAACGAAATAGACGCGACCGTAATCCTCGTAATCCCGGCGTTCTACGCGCGATGCGGTTTATTTAAAAAATCCTGCGAATTAAACGGTCGACTCCATAGTAGCTGACGGGGCGGGCTTTAATTAAAGAGGGCTTTCCGGCCTCTCTCGTACGTTTCACGGACGGAATTAGGGTGGCTCGAGTGAATTTGTCCCGGCAAAAGTCACGACCGTTCTTCCTCGCGTCGGATGAATCATTCTCAGATACGTATCGTTGGCCTCGCGATCGTTTATTTCGCGTCTGTATTTACTGTATTTACGTTGAAATGTCTGCCGAATCGTTGCGAGGTTCGTCCAGGATTTCATTTCCTGGCTATCGGTGTCGATGCCACCGGGGGAAGATCCAATTCTCGACGTTACAGCAGGTGAATCGCTTCGTAGGGCGAGAAGTAGGGTTCCAACTACGTCTGATATGACAGAAGTTTCACGACGTCGACGAGTTTACTTCGTTCGAAGATAAACCTTTTTGAGTCGCGCTGTCTCCCCCGACAAAGAGTCTGTTCCTTCCGAAGAGACGATTCTTTTAGTCGCTCCGAAGGTAAGGGACGTTTGACGAGCCCTGAAATTGAGTTTGCCGATATTTCAGTCGTAGCAGGGTGGAGCGACTCTTTTTTCTTCTTTTCACGGAGACAAACGTCGTCGAGCAGAATCGAATATCGCTTTGTTTTTTATCGAAGACGATATTTACTACTGGAATCGAAGTTGCTCCCATTTTTTCTCTACGTCGAGGGGATTCCTTCGATATAGAAACAGCGTATCGAAGCAGTGATCTTTTCTCTTTTAAGGAAGCGCAGATTTCAAACGCATCGAATACCAGTTACAGGGTGTACCGCGTGCCATGGCCAACCGACCAGGAGGTGATCCTACGCGCAAAAATGAGTCGAAAACGTGGAATAACGTTTTTTTATTCGAGGCTTCGTTTTCGAGAAAATCCAGTTCGAAGATTTGTCAAGTACATTCGAATTTGACTAAATTATCCGCTAGATATGGACAAATAATCGGTAGAAGGCTATTCTAGAAGCGAAAATAGGTGAAAAATGTGGAAGAAAATCTTTCTGTTTAAGCCTTCGCTTTTACGAAAATAAAATTCGAACATATTTAATTAAGAATCGACTCAATACACGCGTATGACAAAGTTTTCCTTTCCTTTTTCTCCGACGTGAAACGTCACGCGAAAACAGATCAATTTTCAATTAATTTTCGCATGTAGGATAACCTCCTACGGACTATTATTTACTCGTATCAAGCCGATAATTAACCAAATTCAAGTATTCTCGATAGATTTTCAAAGTTGATTCTCTCTGAAACCAAGCACGGCACAACAAAATTTTATTCCACGTTCTCGACTTATTTCAGCACGTGGAATCACCACCTAGTCGATTGATCACGTTATCTGGAACACTCTGTATATCTCCGCGTGAGAATTCGATTTGGAAATTGAAGAATGGTCGTTGGACCGAGCAGCAGGAGACACTGTTTAGATAATCAGCTAAGATAACCGTGCGGCATCGAAAACCGGAACCATCTATCCTCTTCTCGCGAAACAGCGAAAAGTTTGGAGTTAGCGCCGCGGGAATTTCAGCAGGAATAAATCTCCCACGGAGTTTCCGTCGTAGTGAAATCCGGTCCGCTAGCTGACAGACGTGGCGGCGTAATCGGGCAGACTCGTATTTTCCGTCTAATAGTTTCCACTTCGCCGCGTAATGGCCCAACTTTTTGACAGACCATGAATTCTAATTTCGACCGTCTCTATCGGAAAACGTCGCCTCCCCCCGCCTGTCTCAACTTGAAAAGACGCGCTTATCTCCTACTCATCTTCCTCGAAGAGGAAACGTAGCTATCTGGAAGATTGTTAACAAGGTAACTCGTCGACCGGAGTAATAGGAGACAGACTAACTGGCTGGATCGAGGATGCAGAACGGTTAAATCGATATTCAATCGGATAATGGAAGCCCTAGAGGCTTCTGAAAAACGGAGATTGTCCCATGATCCGTTTCTCGAGACTCGCCACGGTTAACATTCTGAATGTCGATAATGACGTGACTGATGCTAATGGCTTAATCTCGAAAGCAAAGAAGATTATTCCAAGTCGTTCGTCGTAACGCGTGAAACGCGAACGCAGTTGTTATTCAAATAGATTATAATACACGGTGTAACGTGGATTAACGCGTCCGAGGTACAAGGTGTTAATGCGTTCGCGGAACAGCAGTTTGGAAGGTAAAACACCTAGCCGTGATTACGAGTTACGCTTGGCCTTTCTTCGAAATACGCTTGAAAATAGGGAATTACAGTTTGGAATGTCGAGATCGTAAAACTGAAATTCGACCGCGAAATCTGAAGCGAATAAAGCGAATCTTTCTGGCCATTTCAACGAGTGGAAATTTATCAAAGCGTAGGTTTCCCAGCAATGACAGGTTCGCCACGTTCTAAACGTAAAAGTCACGCCAGCCTTCTATGAATTTCAAACGATCTCGTTTCCCGTCGACGGAGCATGTACAGCGATCTTTTCCACATCGCGAACCTTCCTTCCACGAAATACATCCGAAATAGATTATTTCGGACAGATCAGCGGAAAAGTCGAGTCGATAATTTAGAATCTCGTGGGTGAAAGGTTAGCAGAGAAAATTAAAGACGGGCTGCGACGTAGGTGGATCCTCTTGATAACGGACGGTAATTTCGTACATCGTCCACGGTCTAATTTTACCATATCTCGAGGCGTTTCTTCTTCCACGCAGATATTTCCCGAGATTTTTGCTCGACGAAACGGAGGAAGTCGAGGGAGATGGTCACAGAGGGCGTGGAATAACTTGGTCCGACTTTTCCTCATTTGTGTACATAATGTGTTTTAATCCCTGCCGGACGATAAAAGTGGGGAAACGTGATATAATTTTTCTCTTATCTATGGTCGATGTTTAAAAAAGAGAGTAAGATACAATTAGAAAGCGCGTTATTCGAAAAGTAAGGCAGAGATACGGGGAAAAAGTGCGAAAGTAGGAAGAAGTCTAAAATACCAGAAATACGAAGGTCCCTCCTTCATTAGTTTAAGAAGCGTAAATTAATTTTCCTCGAATGGCCACGAGTAAACTTAGGTTGAATAAACTTAAGCCGATTTCCATGTTTCTAAAACGGCGAACTCTGATACACTTCGGCACAGTTTTAAACACTCCTGTGTTTCTTGGCAGAGAATTTCGGGACTGTCTAAGACTCTAAACCTCGTGATAGATAGAGATCCTGCTTAAATTTCGCCCTCGAGATATCTCGATATAATTTCATCGTTTTGCGACGAAACTCCAATGAAATTTTCAATGCGAAAAATCGCCTGATTTCCTTTGATGTAATAAAAATCGCGCACCGATCCTTTCACGGATTCGACGCTTTTTCCCTCTCGAGTTCCGCCATTATCTCTGATGCCGAACAGACGGAATCCAATCGTACAACTTTGGCCGATCGATTCGAAGGTAAAGTTGCCTGTCGAGGAATCACGAGATCAGGAATGGAAACGGTTGCTGAAAATAGCAGAACTTTTTTTTCGACGATGCACAAAGACGAAGTCTTTCGTCATCCCCCTCGTCGTTTCTTGCACTCGCGAGCTCGATACTTTGCATTTACCAGGTTCCTCCTATTCTTCGTATTCCTCGGCAAGTCGTTCCGCGAGAATAGACTGATGCGCGCCCGACGAAAGGGAAAAACTCTCAAGTATCGACTCGAGCTACCTTAAATTATTAATCGAGAACGGAAGCTGCAGAAAGGAGGATTCACAAGCCTTGATCCAATTGAAAGCCAACACGGATAGAAATTCTCGCGCGAGTGCCGAGAATATCATCGTTCATGCTTATGTACGACGAAGCAGGAATCACAGTTAAAGGAACATAAATTGCAATAGAAATCGAAGTCTCGTATCAAATTTCTCCTACACAAACCTGTTAGATTGTCGCAAAAATTCATTTAATTTTATCGCTCATTAAGTCATTATATTAGGTCATCCCATAAGTTCGTGCCGACTTTTGTGTATACGTTTCGTGTGTCGATTTATGAACATACGGCGATAAGGGACCAATGCACTTGAGCTTAGCTGACGGAGAACAGGCTAGAGCAGATTTTCATGGGTGTAAGATCGTAATATAGTGAACACAGTGACTTCTAACAGTAAAAAATCACGAGTGAAATGCGTATCCATTTTCGACATCTCATGTTTTATGAATTTCGGAAAGGAAGTTGTGTAACAATTGCCACGAAAAATATATGTGCTATTTACGGAGAAAATGCGCTTTCATCTCGCACCTATAGGAAGTGGTTCCAACGTTTTAGAGCTGGGAATTTCTGTTTAGAAGACGAGGAACGCTCCGGCCGTCCTCCTCAGACAGACGAAGATAAAATTCGGGATCTTGTTGAAAAATCACGAAGTTTGACAGTTCAAGAGACGTCAAATGTTCTGAAAATACCTAAGACAGCGATTCATAGGTGTTTAAAAAAAATAACATATATAACCGCTCGAAAAACGACACGAACTTATGGGATGACCTAATACATACGATCCACTCTCGTCTATATCATTTTTCCAAAACTGCTGTGATTCCTCTAAAAATATTGTATCGTTATTGTTCAGGATTTTCATCTCATTCGTTAAATCAAAGTCTTAGTTGCAATTCTTAGTGCGCAAACAATTTTCTAATGGAAGCAACAGATAGCTATTTCTCGGCAATTTTTAACGTCGAGAGATCTCCGAAGAGATGGAAGAGGCTGATATGTGAAAATGGATCGTATATAATTCAGTGATATTATACAAGGCATGAAATATTATACACTAGCAATGTCTAGCAATGAAACGAAAAGAACTTTCGGTACAACCCACTGTAAACTCTCGTGCGCGGATAAGTACGATACAATTGAAGAAGTTTTTAAATTGACCGGCAAACTTTCGCCTAGTGTCTATCGCAAATATGACGAGCTCGAATTCAAAGCGTACCGCAACGGAAATATCAAAGAATCGGGCAGCTGTTTTAAAACGGTTTCGTGGTTTGAAAAGTGAAACGACTCGTGGAAGCGTACCGTTTGTTCTCGGATTCGCGGCAGAAGGAAAGAAAGAGAAAAAAAGTAACGATGGAAGGAAAAAAAAGAAGAGTTTACGCTCTAACGTTCGTTTAATTAACAACGCGAGCAGTACTGCTTTTAATTGCGCGTCTAACGAGCGAATTCTGTATCTTTAGTTTCACCAAGCGGGATGAAAGTGGGAAGAAAATCTGTCGATCGATCAGCTAATGCGCACTCCTCGCCAATTAACGATTACACGCATTCATTTTACAATCATCGACCGTCTTATCGTGTCTTCTCACTTGGATTCATAATCAATGGGTCATCGTCCTTTTCGCTTATCTTGGAAGGATTTTAGCCTGGTGGAGAGGAGCTTGCGAGACGCTGTCAAAACACTGGATGTTGATAACCAGAAACTGTATGCATGTACATGTATCCATGTAACGTGTAATCGCGAACAGTCGCAAATTATTAAATCGGCTCGACGATTTTCTTCAGCCGAGAACATGTCTGGTGTTGCGGCAGTTTTGCTCCCGTTGGTTGTCTAAACGATAGTCAAATCAGGAATAGCACTTCTCCTTTTGATTTGAATCTATTCTTCAAAAGATGGAAGAAAATGGTTATCTCCACGAAGAATCCACGGAATTCACTTTCAAGGATCGATGTACTCGCGTATTGATTAAGATTCGAATTGAAGCAACACAGTGAACAGAAGTACCATCGAACGTTCACAGGGTCCACACAGAACGCACGACACTGACTGCAGCAACAGGGAACAGAACATCTTGAACGAAGAAACAGTGTGTGAAAGGATAAGGAAAGAAATGAACGGCTATAACGATACAATGGATAGCGATAGACTTTTGATTAATCTACAAGCGATTTTCAAAACGTGTTCGCGTCTAACGAGCGGAAGACAATCCGCGAGACAGCTGCGGTCATTGAGGTTTCATTTATGCAAGGAATCAACTGGCTCTGACAGTAAGCCACGAGGGAATAACAAGACAAAACGAAAATTATAATATCAATGATTTGCGAAATGTGTTAACGTGCTGCAGCACGTATAGAGTAGCTACCCTCGCTGGCAACCACATTTTCGAGTCTCCTCCGTCTACATTTCACGAACTGGGTTAACGCAACCGTGACCCTCTTCCGATCGCGAAATCTCGTTTCAACGGAGCACAAATATGATCGAGCGAACATTGTTCGCTTTCCAGCGGAGAACAAATAAGAGGAGCGACGAACGTGATCCCCCATTCCGTTTCCTCCTCATCTATCTTCTGCATAGGGTTGTTCGTCTCCTTTGCACGAGATGCGTGGATCGTTTTAGAACGAGTGCTCCGGAAGACTGTGCCTGAAGTACTTGGATCGCGAGTTCTCATCTCTATTTTCTCTAGAAACGGGGCTAATTTCTGGGCTCTTCTTGTTCCACGAAATTGTTAACACATTGCCGTGAATTTGACCCGAAGGGAATTTCCCGTATGATCCAAATGGTTCAAATTGCTTCTGATAAAAAATACCGATGGCGGTGTTTCTCTTTGAGTGTTCCCCGTGCGCTGCTTTTAAACTTTGAGCGTGAGTTTATGTTTGCTATACTCTCGAAAGTTTCGTATAAACTCCACTCGTGCAACACGCTAGCTATTCCAAATGTGATTACTTATATACGTGTAGGCGGTGAGTCCTAACCTTGTTTCACGTTTCATTCTTCGAACACTGTCCGGAGTTCATAAAATAAGTTACAACTTGAAAAAACGACGGAACGAGTTTTTTTTTCGAGTGTCAGAGTTTTTAAGAACGCTCGATCTCGCTACTCTCTTAAACGTCTCTTCGTGTTTCCAGCGATCCTTTATCCTTCGCGTTTCATTTTGGTTCTCGTGCAATGCTCCGTAGGCTCTGCCGGTCGGGAAATCTCGTTTCCATGGGAAATAGAGAGGCTGGAAGTAGCTTCGCGATAGCAAATTTTGTAAACCTTTCTAAAAACGTGTCGCCACGAAGATAAATAAAGATCATTGACCCATGTACAAATTCTTTGCATTTCGATTTCTCTTTCACTCGAGAAATTTCGTTCTCGTGGAAAATGAAGGCTGGAAGCAACTGTGCGACGAAAAAGACCTCTAAGAAACGCGTTGTCGCGAAGAGAATCGAAAACCATCGACCAACGTACGTACAAATTGCTTGGATCATCGACGAGATCGGATGCAATGCTCGTTCGCGATAGCAAGAAATCATCCTCGCCCTCTCTACGAGCCGGCAGTCGAAAAGTTTCGTCTACGAAAGAAAGTAAAACAACGACTTGCCGCGACGAGCATCGGTAACCATCGGCTTTGCAGCTTTTGAGCACTTTGAAATCTCGCTGGCCTGCCTGTCGACAGGGAGAACGCAGCGGAAAGTTTTCCAGCGAGCCGAAGGACGCTTTAGAAGCGCCAGGCTTCCACCTGGAGATTTGGTATTCAAGATGGAACGCTAGTCGAAGCTCCCTTGGTCGAAGTTTCGCAACGTCCCGTCAAGTCCTGCGAAGAATAAGAGAACCGATTTCTCAGTCCGATTTTTCGAAGGCGTCGCTTTTATTCGGGTCTTACTATCAACGTAAAAAGGGGAAGAGCGTCTCGGAACGCCTTTGACTCCGTCGAAACGCAAAAACGGGATCGCTTATCTTCCCGAGCTCAATTTTGAATCGATTTCTCTCGTGGGCTCGCAAAAAATCCCTCTAGGGAGTCCGATATGTTATGAACTGGCACTTCTTCCTGGTTAAACTTTTCACATAAAGAAGTTCCTACGATACAAGTTCGCGTAAGTCTTATCTAATTACGTCTTTTTCTTAAAAACTATTGCTCGATCCTTAATGGGTCACTGATTAATCCAATTAGTCACTGATTACGCGTCTATCGAAATTAACTTTTCGCTTATTCATATATCGATCCTTAGTATGCTTTAGTCGTAATTAATACCTAAACTACGAAATAAGTTCAAGGACAAAGGAAATTAATTTTTCCGTGTTCCTTAAAGAAGATACGCAGGACTGGAAGTCTAAAAAAAATAGAGTTAATCCAACACTTTTTTTCACTTACAGGTATTTGATAAAAGATTAAGACTTTCTAACTCTGTGTTTTTATTTCTTTTATTAAATAAAATTACAAAATAGCGGAGTGATATTGTCTTACTTCATATTCAGTGGAACCTTGTTTGCTTGCAGCCAGTGGCAGACGTGGCTGGAATGTAAAAAATAAAACATTTTTATGCGAACGTAAACAAAAATAGATCATAATGTAGCGTTTGATGACTTTTTTTAGTGTCTTAATCCGCTGAGTTTCTACAAACGTTTAAAGTTGTTTTTCTTTGCCGGAGAATAATATTTTGTCTCTCACAAGCCCCCACTTTTCGAAATTATGGAAAAATCGTGTGCTACATCGAAGGTAATCTATTTTTGTTTTTAAGTTCGCGTACAAAATGTTTACCTTTTACGCTGGATATGGAGTCAGATAATGTGGCAACCACTCTGCCATTTTGCAATTCTACGTAATACAAAAAACATAAACACAGACTTAATACATACGCTTGAAGTTTCCTATAAAAACCTTCGTCGTTTACCAAATATTTGCAAGCAAAAAGAAAAGAGATGTTAAATTAAAATAGCATACCCCCTTAAGCTAAGTCTCGATCGACAGACAATCGCCCGCAAACACGTGTCACAGCCAATCAGCGTCCATCTCTCGTGGAAAATCCGCAGAAAAACAGATGCCTATTTGACTGCGACATTTGTTTGCGAATAATCCTCTGTCAGTACAGACATTTAGCCTCGGTAAGAATCTTCAAATTTCGTTGCTCGGGAGTTACTCCAAAGTCAACGGAAAATCAAAGGCAAAGAGTAACGACGGCATTCACGCAAGATACTCGAAAGATGGACGACAGGAAAATTGCCAGGGTACTTCGATAAATTTGAATCAGGACACGGCGCTTGGCGTATCGGAGGCACGCGGTGCTCGCGTATCAGAAATCCATTCGGTCGGCGTAGACACGGAAAACACGGTGTATCCGCGGCACGGATGCCGAGAGGCGTATCGAATCTCGAAGCCGCGCGACAGCCGGGAACACGAGCGAGAGTTCGCCAGCCGGCACATATAGCCAGAATTCGATAATGGAATTCTAGGTCATCGGACAATAGCGCCACGCGACGATACATCATCCCCTCGCTCTCACCCTCTCTCTATACTAGAGAGATTATGTAGCAGAAGCTTCGAGCGATTGGCCCACGGTCTCGCGAGTTAATTTTAGACGAACTTCATCCGCGAACACCGCAGCTCGTAATTTTAACGAATCGACCAACGGTACCGGCGATCGAACAAGTTTGGAAAAAACGCTTGGATAATTATTCGGGATCTTGCCGATTTTTGACGACCGTGAAATACGTTGTCGAGGTCATCGTTCTAAACAGAGTTTTCCCTATGGATATTACCGCCATTCGGCTTTGGTTTTCGAAATATTCGCGCACAAAGGGCCTCCATGCAGCGTGTTCTTTCTATTCTTGTATCGCTTTTTCAGCTCGCAGATACCATACGTTTTATCTTTACGTCTCTATGACTGTAACCATAGCCGAAAGCGTTTGGTGTTGCGATATTTTTCACCGATAATAGTTCCTTCGCAAGAGTTGGCGTGGGATCGCGAATCGGGAAAATTGAGGACGCGTTTTGGAAGATTCGAGGAAGTTTCATAAAACGAGAGCTCTGTAACTCTGCGGAAGTTTCTAGGGTTTTCTTTGCCTCTGTTTCCCCTTCGATTCAAAAGGTACTTCGAGAAGCTTCGGCATAATGGTGGAAAATTTGGACACCAATTAGAGATAAACATCAACTTTTCTCGTTAAAATAATTCAACAGCTTCGTCGAAGCAAGCTGTACGTCTAACTATTGTGTTCTGATTTACTAAAGCTGGTCGAATTTTCGCAAAGGAAAAATAGCGGAATTAAGCCAATAAACCCTTGCGTCCAACTTCGAGACAGCCCGCGTATAAATAACGGAATGCTGGCCATTTCGTGGTAGCCTGCACGACGCGAAATCATTGGCGAGGGAAAACGGGTGAGTCTAACAATAAGAACAAGGGTGGATCTTCGTGGCCGATTTATTGTTTTATTTCGACTATATTCCTCTTCGATGCAACGAACTCTGACAATCAAATCCAGCGTGAAAAGCAATCGAGCCATAAAGCATCCTCGACGATTCTAACCCGTACTCTCGCTTAAAAAACAACGAATCGATTCTCGAGTACGCTGGATTCAAATTAAAGCGAATCTACGGGATAATGAAAATGAGAAATTTCTAAAAATCCATCGTTTCCATGTCGATTATTAAAAGCTTATATCGCTCCACGTGTAAGATACGATATGGTTGTTCGACTTATCGTCGTGTTCGTAGTAAATTAACGGAGAGAAGTTTCGAAATTTCCGACAAACTCCAGAGTGCTGGAAACGGCCGTTTCCGGTGAAAACTCGAACGGAAATCCTCGTTCGCTGCTGATAGACGTGGGAAGTCGTCGCGAATTTGCATGAACCCGGCGACTCTCTGGAGAATCGAAGAAGTGTAATAGCCGTCGGAGAAGCGGTGGCCAATTTTCGATAGTGCAATCGAACTTGCAATTGCCGGAAGGTCCGGTGTTCTCAGAACGTGTTCGAGGCGTGATACCCTATGTGCGTCGCGACCTCGCGAAATCGATAATCACCGCCAACGTGCGGCCACAGTGACAACGTATCATCAAACTCGAAGCAATTAATAGTCTCCTAGTACAGCCGGCACGAAGTTCCAGTTAATTGTCAGAAGAATTTGACGATCGACTGTTATCACGAACAGAGATACCGTTGCGGATAAATATCTCTTATTATCGTATAAAGAAATTAATACGATCGAAAAGATTATGCAACACGTAATTTGAATTGACCAACGAAAATTCAGCTCACATTCCATCGAGATCGAATTGCTTTTCAGAACGTGCTAAATGAAATTTCCGAACAATTCATATTCTTAATAATATTCTTCTACACTTTCGAACACGAAACTCAGCTTCTAAAGTGTGCTTCATTCTCTTCCACTAAATACGATCTAAACTCTTGAATCTTTAAGGAAGAAAAGCGAAGCAAGAGAGTTGCTAAATTTTCCGAGATCCATCGAGGCAATAGATTCTCAACTGAGGATTTTAAATCGTCAACGTACCTCTCAACGAACGACGAAAGTGGCCTTTTTTCACGTTCATAGCGAGCATCCTCTTAGAATGGTATGAAAGATGCAAACGAAACTCGAGAGAGATTGGTACGTAAACCAGACCAGAGAAATAATCATTAACCAGCTGGTTTAATGTTTCTAACGTCAGGATCGCGGAGAATGTGGAAATTTCTGGCAAAAATCGGCAAACGTTGTCGGAGAGGAACTCGCGCGATACAGCGGCCTGCGTTTAATTAAATGGCATCCTTTTAATTGGTGCATACAATTAAACGACGAGAATTCATCGATGCGAACGCGGCACACTGTTGTTGTTGTTGTATCGTTTATCGAACGAATATCTCTTCGCGTCGCTGCTAACGACCGTTGCATCTTTAATCGTGCAACAGTATCAATTGAACACGTTTTACGCAACCTGATCCAATTAATCAGACCGTTTCGCAGTTCGCATTCGTTTATCGTGTAAAAACGAAGCAGCTCTCGATCGTTTCTTTCATCCCTTCCGTTTGTCGCTGGATTTCGAGAGATTTTCAGCAAACTAGCTATAACTGAATCGGCGAGCAGAGTCGCGGAATACGGAACGTTTGAAACTCAGAAGCATACGCAGGAGACCAAAGTCTGAGAATGTTCAGCGTCGAATTAGAGTGCTCGTGTTGTTAAGAGTAAAGTTCGCTACTAGTCTAAGCATTCTCCGCTTTTATAAAGCTGCTGCGCATCTAGTTAGCACGTATTTTACAATTCTCGAGACAGCAACGCGACCGAAAACGACAAATTGCTACGTCTCTCTGTACCTACGCTTCGAAGAGTGAATTTTCCACAACGAAAATGTTGGTTCGCCCGCTAACTCTCGCCACATAATTTCCAAATTAGGCATACACGAAGGCGCGGCGTACGGTTCGACTCAGCTCGCAGTAATTTCGAAAAGGGACGAGCTTTCGCCACGGCATGTCTGTCTCGCGGTTCACGAGCGTTGCCGAGAGGCAATAAGCTGAATGCAGAAGAAAAGGAAAAAGAAGGACAAGAGAAAGAAGACGAAGAAGGAAGGGGGAATGGAAATGAAAAGTCTAATAAGGCGTGGCTGAGACCGATCGTTCCTCTGTGGAGCAGCGCGACAAAAGGTCCCTTCTCCTACATTCTTCGCCTCCATTTTTCCATCATCATCGTTTCCCGGGCTGTTTTTGCTCGCTGCTTTCCACCCGCGGGAAATGACGGCAAGGCGGTCAAAGGCCTACGAACCAGTTCTCTGGTTTTTGCGAATCCGGGTCTCCTTGAAATTAAACGCCACGTTGCTTTAATACATACGGTGAGAGGTTCATGAAGACTTCTGGCCAAAGATTTCGGTTGCGAATAAAATTGCGAAATTGTAATCGCTTGCAAAAGTATTCCTAGTGTGTAACCGATATTAAATGTTAATTCGTGAATTTACTTTCCGACCGATATTCAGTGCCGATTACAAAGATCGTCGATCGGTCGCTGTAACCAAAAAATCGTACGAAGGATTTTGAAGAATTATTTGAACCTCTGAGGTCCTGAAATATTTGGAACCGCGTTCTCGACGAAAAGACGACCTTCCTGAGCGTTTTATTTCTTACCCACGACTTACGTCCGTCCTTCGTATATGAATTCTCCGGAGGTTTTCTAATTAAGAGGAGCTACGGCTGCCAGCGGACCTGAAAAGCTTAAAATTCTCGTCCTCGGTACATCCAACGAAGAGATTCGCAATAAACGTCAGCGCGCTGCAAAGAAATGAAACACCAGAGACAAATAAAAGAATGGAGACCAGTCGAATCATGATCGCCGCGCAGTATTCCACGCGAGGCGCTCTTCTTCGCTGGATATATATCGAGGACACGAGACGAAGAATCGTCCTTTCCGCAGGACAACCGTTCGGTCGTCCAGGATACGCGTGGTTTACGAGCTTTCGAGGCAATTCTTCTGCGGTGGTATCGAAACGAGACAGTGGAACGCGGACGACTGGTTCCAACGCGATGTATTCCAGCGAATCGAGCTGGAAAACGCGAGACAGCCGCGTTGCAACTCGAAAGAACGATCGTTCGGAAAATCGAAAGGGTGGTGGGATGCTTCGATCTGATCGATTTGCTGGAGAAAGAAATTCCTGGACAGTCGAAATACTTTTGACAAATTTAACAATCGAAGAGAATCGAATAATTTCTTTTTACGATTGTATATTTTCTGTTGTTTATTTGTTTGTTCGTTTGTTCGTTTATTTATTTATTCATCGACGTGGAAACCCTTTAAAAAGAAGAAGATTATACATCTATGAAATGCAAAATTGTATAATGATATAAAATAACGGAGAGAGATGGGAACAAAAAAAAGTCATAGCGAATTACGAGCTCGTAAATGTTTAAACGAGTGGGGCAACTGATAAAAGAGATCAAAGGATGCATGAACGTTCCATGATTAATTTGCTGAGAATCAAATTGTGGAATAAATAGCTTGTTGAAAATGAATTCTAATTGGATTAAATTTCGTTTATTCTTACGAGAGAAAGGCGCGCTTGTAGAAATCATTCTTGAAAGGATCGTAGGTGTAAGTTGCAGTACACGTGTAATGTTACGAGATGCTAATAGAATTTTCCAGAACGAGCCTTCGTTTTCGAGAGATATGTTTTTTAATACCCGTCGTTCTTTTGTATAGAACTTGCTAAAATCGAAAAGAAAGTCATGCGTTAGGTCATTCAAATCCTACGAGATATTCCGCGAACCTTTCAGTGGAAAACCGTACAACCCTTCGTGTTTCCCTTTCAAATTCGATAACGGAAGCTTCGAGTTCTCCTGCAGCTCAAAAAATCCTCATCCATCGGCGGTAATTCGATGTACGAACTCGCGCAAGGCAAAGACCCGTGCGACGAGAAAGCTACCTCGACTGGCGAATAACGTTGGAAAGTTGGAAAAAGTGTCAATTAAAGGAATGATTTACGAGAGACACGGCAGGGATTCGCGTTACGAGTCGACGTGCTACGATCGGGCAATTAGTCGTTGAATTGTTTCGCCGTTCTCGTTCCGAGAACGAATCGATAGTCATCGAATTGGAAAAACGGGGACGGAAGATCTTGGAACGATCGTCATTTTCGCGGTCAGCGAGGAAAGCGTTCGTTTCTTTATCCACAGATGCGAATTCCTCTGCTTGGAAGGTACACGACTTTCTCGTCTTGGGAGAAAGGAGAAGATTATTTGTTATTTCAGCTCGGATACGTTTCTTGTTTTCGATAACTTCTACTTTAAAGTGCGGTGAGCAACGGAGAGAAGAAGATAACGTCGTTAGACGGAGATTAAAGCTACGAAGAAAGGTGTCGCGAACGAATCAGGGAACGGATCAAAGGAGCGAGGAAATAATTAAACGAAAGTTTCATCCTCGCAAACTATTGCTTTGTCGGGTCAAACGACCGACTCGTTTCACCTCCTCTTACAGACTCCTGCTTTATCTTTGTAGGGATATCGAATCAGTTTCCGGTTCATACTCGAAGCCGTGCAACTCTAAAGAAGAGACTCGAGAAGTTATATATCGACTTGGAACGATACTATTCCATTCTCGAGAACGATACTCTTTAAGAACGAGTTTCCTCGATTAAAAAAAAAAGAGAAGAAAAGCATTCCTTTTACGATATAAATCTTCCACCTTGATTTCTCTGCACAATTTCTTAAACAAAACGTAACAGTTCGTAAATAAAATATTGCTTTCCGTTGTAACGTTCTTCTTGGTTTGATGTTCACAGCCTCGGACCTGGACTGCATAAGGGCGCTGTTTAACGAGAAGGAGAAAGAGCTCTCTCTGGCGGTGGCGAAGGTCGAGGAGCTGACGCGACAGCTGGAGGAGCTGCGGGGTCGACAGAACGCAGCCGGGACCGGAAACGGAGGTGGAGGTGCCGGAGGCGTCGGTGGCGGAGGCGTTGGCGGCGGCGGTGGTGGACACTTGTCGACGCCGGCCAGCGCCGAGCTGGAAAAACTTAGGAGGGAGCTTATGGTGAGCCCTTTCACACTCTCTAGCCGTCGCTCCTGTTCCCAGCTGCACCATTCTGGGTCGTGGCTTCCATTTGCAATAAATTGTAACCGACCATCCGAGGGCGAGTAGGTCGATATCGCCCGTTCCGCGAGTGTGACCGGAATGCTTTTACCGATCCCACAGAATTTTCTTATACGATGGTTTCTTATAGGAATGGTTGAAATCTTAAAGGGTCGGATAGAAATTGAACAACTGTTTTTCTTCTTTTTCGCTTTAACGTCTTAAACGAAGCAGGATTCGTGTTACTGATTCTAACGAGAGCTAGGAAATTGAAACGAGTCCCTTTTCCCCGTCAACAGTATCGTAATAAGATGAACGAGCAGCAAAATCAGATGGTGTCCCAACAACGGTTAGCCCTGGCACAACGACAAGCGGAAATGGCGTCGATAGACGCGAGGATAGCCCAGCTTCAGGGTCGTCTTCAACGTAAAAGAGCCTTGAATCAACGACTAAGCCAGCAACTAGGCTCTGGAAACCGCACGAACGCGAACACGGGGTTCACGGAGTCGAAGCTGGACTTCAACGCCGGAGGAAAGTCCAGACCCGCTGGAAACATAGCCGCCATCGAACCATACTCCCATATACCGAATGACAACGATTTTAATCTAAACAAGAACGACCCCAAGTACCAGACACTGCCTTACAACACCAAATTCACGGTGAACTTCAAGGCGGGCGAGGACGACGTTAACAAGAACAAGATTCAGCACTCGGCCAGCGCGTCCCAGCTGGGTCAGAGAGCGGCGTTTCAACAATTTGGTCATCAAATCGCTCACAGCCAGTCGCAGTCGCATATTCAAGGTTAGTAGTTTGAACAAAATTTTCGAAGAACGATTTAATCGTAAGCTACAAGCTCGATTAATCGATGATTCGATTGATATTTTCTTAGGTCAATCGCAACTGCTAGGCACGAATCAACAGCAGCATAACCAGAACCTAGCCAACCAGCCCGTGAACATGCAACAGACCTGCAACAACAATAACAATAATAACAACAACACCAACAGCACGAACAACAATTTGATCAGTTCATCCCACAACTTCAGTCCGGAGAGTCTGTCGCAGAATCTTCGGATCCATCAGCAACAACAACAGTCCCAAACGCAACAGCAACAGCATGGGAACGTACAACAGAAGCAACACAACGTTGGTTCGTCGGCGTCGAATCTTGGCACCACGGTGTCCCTTACCCAAACTCAGAACCATAGAAACCTTCAAACGCATCAGAAACCGGTATCCAGCGTGGCGCCGAGTTTCTCCGTCAAGTCTCAGATTTATCAGACTTCCTCCACGAAAATTCATCCTGTAATGCCTCAAACGTTGAGTCTGATAGGCCGTGGACATAATAACGCGCAAAATTTTGTCGGCTTGAACGCTCAAAATGCCAATCAACAGCAATCAAATCAATCTATCCCTAGCAGTCAAACGCCAAATCAGGATCAGACTTACTCGTCGAGGCACAATTATCCTGTGATTCAGCACCCAACTCAAGCAAACACTCACGTGTCTTCGTCCTCGGTTTATCAGACTCAGAACTCTCCTAACCCTCCGTCGACCATTCACTCGTCATCCAGCGGGACCAGCTTCGGGAATTCGGTTCAAAGGTACAATCAAACTCAACCGATGACCAGTCCTACATCCAGCAACGAACTATCCGATAAGATGAAGTTCGAGCAAGGGAAAGGCCAAGAAAAGTTCGAACATATTCTTCCAGCTAAGCACGAACAGCAAAGGTACGAGCCCAATCAGGTATTTAAATACGATTCTCATCAGATAAAGTACGAGCAACATTCTAAGTACGATCAGCATGGAAAATACGACCAGACCAATCAACCAACGAAATTATACGAACAATCAAACAAGCACGAACAAACTACCAATCAGACGAATAAGTACGATAACGTATCGAAGATCGAGCAAGGGAAATACGAATCTGCGCAGAACAAGCACGAACAAATACATGGAACAAAGTACGATCCTAATCAGAATACTCAGCAGTACGGCAAGCACGATCAGCACGAGGTTAGACCGTCGGTGGTGAAGTACGAACACAATGCAGGATTCAAGCACGAACCCTCGAACAAATACGAAGTCGGTGGGCAACAGTTCAAACAGGACCCGGTCAAATTCGAAAACAATCAGAATAAATTCGAGCAGGGTTCCGTGACGAAGCACGAGCACAACGGGAAATTTGACATCCCTGCGAAGACCGCGGAGAAAACGTTCGAATTCGACAGGTTGAAGAACGAGAACGAGAGGAAGAATATGGGAGAGGACAAGACGAAACCAGCACTACCTCCTAAACCGAGCAAACCAAATCCTCCGCCACGGCTGACTCATCATGAAAAGGTGGATAACACAACCGACGGTATTAGCGACTGCAAGAACAATTTGGGAATCAATGCAAGGTTTGTGCGTTGTTTCGCTACCGTTTATTAGGCGTATTAATTTAGATTATAACGAATTTCACAGATTTCATAGCTACTTTTAAGTTAAAATTCGAATTTCGGAATTTAGATTGGAATTTTGAGATTGAAATTTCTATCTCTATTCGAATCCATGCCAAACAACTATTGCCCAAAAGAAACTGATAGATAGAACAGGGATTTTGGGAGCAGCTCGTAAAAACGATTACCGGGTTAATTATAAATGTTAATTAGTCCGTGATCGATTTGGCCGGTGAATCGAAGCCTGTCTCGAATAATAGACACCAAAATAGAACCACTACCGTGCAGCTGAGACAACAGTTTAGTGTACGCGAGCTCTTCAATCCATCGAGGCGGGATCCAAGTTCCTGTTTCCTGACCTAAGTTCCCTCCAAATCTTACCATCAAATCGCGCGCTTTTCCCCTTTCTTCGAATACACGTCAGTCATCGAAACTTTTTTTAAAAGATTAGGAGTTTGATAGACCTGGCGTTTTCGATCATTAATTCAAACACTTGACACAGAGTATCAAAGTTAGTTGTACGCATTAAAGCATCTAATTGTTCCGAAACTTCTTCGAGTCTCTAAGCTCGAGGATTAACCACGTCGATCGTACTGTTCCAATTAATGCACCTTCTTGGACAACCGCAATCCTCCAAGCTATTCTGTCGATCCTAACCGACGTTTCCACTGAATCGTTCACAGAACGGAGAAAGAAGAAGACGTACCGCCGATTCCTACGTCCGAACCGCCGGAGTCTCCAACGGAAACCCAATTCGGCAACCATCAGATCATCAAAGCGAGGCCTCTGACCCTGAAGAAGGCGCCGATCTCCGAACAGCCGAAGCTCCGTTACGCCAAATCGAATGTTCACGTGTCGATAAATCGACGGATTGAGATGCCACCGGCGTTTCTATTCCCGGAAACCGAGATTCCAGCGGACCTAATGCAAACGGAACAGCAGCAACAACAGCAACAGCAACAACAACAACAACAATCTCAGCAACAGTCACAAATCATCGACACGACGGACAATTGCAAGAAGAGCGGTATCAACGAAGATGTAATTAGCAACGAGAAATTGGAGGAAGCGGACATCATCGACGCGTTGAACGTTATTAATATCGAGGACAAGGCAAAGGCGAAAGAATCCGAAAGAAGAACCGAGCTGGAAGTCGATGGGAAGAGCAACGAGGTGATGAGGAGGAAAAAAGGGAATCTCAAGTCTAGCACAGGGAAGGCGAATCTTTCGAGGAGGGTTTCCTTCGATCCTCTGGCGCTTCTGTTGGACGCCAGCCTCGAAGGTGAATTGGAATTGGTAAAGAAGACTGCTAAAGAAGTGGCGAATCCTAGTTCGGCTAACGACGAAGGGATTACCGCGCTTCATAACGCCATTTGCGCCGGTCATCTGGAGATCGTTAAGTTTCTGGTGGAGTTTGGCTGCGACGTAAACGCTCAGGACAGCGACGGATGGTAAGAGCCGCTCATTTTGTTTTAATCGTTAATTTTATTTTGTTGTAAACCTTGAATAATTGTACAATTAATTTTACCGCAGGACTCCCTTGCACTGTGCGGCGAGTTGCAATAATTTATCTATGGTGAGATTCCTGGTGGAACACGGAGCTTGTATATTTGCCACTACCCTCTCCGATCATGAAACAGCAGCGGAAAAATGCGAAGAGGACGAGGAGGGCTTCGACGGCTGCTCGGAATACTTATACAGTCAGTACTAATTTTAACGACTAGTAGAATGTTTCTTGAATCTTGATGAGCAATTGCAACAAGTTTTATTATAACCCACTGCAGGTGTCCAAGAGAAGCTCGGAATAATGAACAACGGGCAAGTGTACGCAGTGTTCGATTACGAGGCACAACACAGCGACGAGCTTACACTGAAGAACGGCGATTCCCTAGTTGTACTCCGGAAGGGCGACGACAACGAGAGGGAATGGTGGTGGAGCAAACTGGGACACAAGGAAGGCTACGTACCTCGGAATTTACTTGGCGTAAGTTGTTGAACTATCCACGAGGAGAGAAGCCACAACGATCTATAATTTAAAAAGAAAAAAGATAGAAATTCAAGCTTGAAACATCCTGAAAATATTCTAGATCCCTCCTTGATAATTTGTACCTGTTTTATGACCTATTTTATTCATTCTTCTAGCTGTATCCAAGAGTGCAACCGGCAAAGGTGGACTGAAGCGCGTCTCAGCCGGCGAACTCGTAATATCCGATGATTCATTACCACAGTATTCGATTCGCAGCTTTATCTCGTTAAGTATCATAGTTGCATCGTCGCATTACGGATCGTTATCTTAATTTAATCGCGTCCCATTGTCATCTGAACAAAGCGAGCAACAGAACGTTCTATATAATTTTTTTTATATTTCTTTTTCTCTTTTGTAAAACAAAGCGAAGAACATTGCTAACAAGCCCGAATCATGGGTGAAATCGCGTAACATTAACGAACAGTTAGGATATAATTAAGAAAACCGAAAGAACGATGAACTGGATCTTGTATACGCGCAAAGTTTAATTGCACTTACTTTTTACACTCTTGTTTACTTCCTTTTTGTAAAGGAAAACATAACCACGAGGTCAATTTAATTTTGATTATTATAACTGTTAGTCAGTTCCTTCAGCGAAAAAGTACAAAAGAAAATTTCAATCTCATTACCCGTGATTCCGCTTTTAGCCTGTCAACCGCATAGTTCAGAGATGGAACGTTTTCGTTTTAATATCCATCAGTTAAGATCACTCAGAAAGTTTCAGAAAGTTTTAAAAATGTCAAATTAGAAATTAATGCAACTTCATTTATCTCTGACACAAGATAAAAGCAAATCTTCTTTCTATTACTTAAAAAACAATTTTAATTAACTTGATGTAACAACAAACGATAATAATTTACTTTTTAAGCTTGATCGTTTGTATTTTCTATGCTTTCCGAAACTGGTCGAAGCAGAGTCACGAAACTTTTTGAATGATCTTAGAACCTTATCAGAGAGGCAACTTTTATTTTACCCATATTATGCGAAACGTTCTACGTGAACAGCGTAGACAAATTTAAAACGCGTTTGATTTGTTTCAACTAAATGTTTTTATTTAGATGAAGTCAGATTATATTGTTGCGCTCATTGTTACGTTTTTATTCGTCTGGTGAAATTTTCCAAATCCGATCGAGGCAAATTCGGATTTCGAAAATGTTCCTAAGAGTGGTGTATAATGTAATCTTGCCAATACGCACTTCTAAATGATCTGTTGTAAGAAAGAAAATTTGCGCTTATGAGCACGAAAGAGATCAAAAAGATCTCGATAATGGTACACGACTTTTTTGTCGTTTTGAATTGTATTCATCAGTGCGAATTTCTAAGTAATCGACTTTTAACACTTGACTAGACACATGTATAATTGATTATCGTCTAGGAAAAATTCAAACGGCTCGATCAGAAAGATTCTGAGCATCGTTATACTATCTAAAAGAGTGTACAGGTATGTGAAAAGAAATTTTACACGCTTCTTAGGATGTTTCTGATATTTACACACTCACACACACACACTCACACACACTCACACGCACACTACGCCACATCATACACCCGTAAATGAAGTATGTGCCTTTCAGAAGTAATAATGGATATATTATGTAAGAATGCATGATATATTATGACGAATAAATTGTTTTTAATAAAAATCAGTTTAGATGTATGTTTATTGTCATGAAAAGATACAGACGAGAAATTGTACCAATGAAATAAGTATCGTCCTTAAGTATTTTTGACAAAATACACATGAAATATATTAAAATAATGTTAAAATACCTTGAAAGAAGATGTCTATCTTAAGTAAATCATAAATAACAAACGACACTAACGATATACACACTTGAAATAAGTTACCTTGCACTGATATAGTAATATCGTTTTTAAGCAATGTTCCTAGTTCGTATAACATTAATTATAGTTGAAAAGTTTATAAAATGTCAAATATTTCGAACAATTAATACAAACGTAATATAAAAATATCATTTGATTATCTTAAATACTATTAACATTACTATTTTAATACCGTTCTATATGAATCTCATTATGTGATATTATTATAAAAAGAAATAGTAAAAAAAATATAGTTAATTTAACAACTATCAAGACTCGTTGAGTCTTTACATCACGATTAGAATTAAAATTTATGCATATATTAAAAATATATATGTATATAAAAGTAATAGTATTTGTAATATGGCATACTTTATGTTGACGTAGAGAAAGCATTTAAGTTTCATTGTTTTTTACTTCGTGTATCAACTGTAAACAAACTTTTAAATCCTCATAATCTACAACCATCGCAACGAGCCTGTGAACAATTCCATAAAACGGGGTAATATCTTTTATGCTGAAAATACAAAATCCAAAATTTTTTGTCAGTACCTATCAGTAAATATATCCAATATGGTACTCGTGAAGTTTCCTCTTTTTAGAGCTTGAGAACAAAAGTGTGTCAAATTTTTAAAACATTTATGAGTCAAATTACACAGGCTTTGATTTTCCTCTTCATATAGTTGCTTTGTAATATTCCATGCTGCATAAACATATTGCATAACTGATACCCAGTGCTGTGATTCTACAAGCCTTTTCCCCTGATCTATAATAGTTTTCTGTACAAATTGGATATAGCGTTAATAACGAATTAAAAAAATATATAAGAATGTAAAGAAATCACTGCACACCTGAAAATTATCTAAATAAATGTGAATGTCAGATAAATCATCCCTATTAGATAGCACGATGCTAATTTGAATATTTTGCTTTAAAGTATTTAATGTGTCGATTAGTGGTTGTATATCAGCCATTGGCATCTTTTTTAGCAAAACATTTCTTATTTTTTCATTCTCATGTAACAGACCATCCTCTTGCGTGGAGACCAAATCCATAATCATGTGAACTAATTGACTATGACTAAGACCTCTCAAACCATTTAATAAATTGCCATTAAAATATTTTGATGAATTATTAACATCCAAAGAGACCTGTGACTTTTTTTTCTTATCTGGTGTTGTAAACTGAGATTCATTGACATCACCAAGAGTAAGCCTTTTTCTAGGTGTACTTCTCAATACCATACTTGATTTTGATGGACTCTTCACTGGTGTGCGATCTTTAGAATTTGAGCTACAACAAATTCAATATATTTTTGCCTGATTGACTTATAACAGAAGTAATTGGGAACGAAAAATCTTTACCTAAAAAGGCTGTTTCTTTTACAAGTATCAAGATCAGGGGACCAAACTATAGTTCTACGACGACGTCCTCGTTTTTGGATTACCATCTCGTCTGGGCTAGGTGCAGGGCTCCAAGAGTCATTGCCGTGTCGACTGTTTAAAAAATTATCCATTGCATTAACTTCGGTAGAATTTGCTTCTCCTAAAACACGTAAATTGAAACTAAAAGAAGTAAACAAAAGATAAGATGACATGAAAAATGTAAGGAACGCACCAGGTGAAGCGGAATTATTAACAGGAATCACCGCTAAGGCTTGGCGAGAAGATCTCCTACGCGTTCCATCTGGTCTCCGCAAGAAATCTCTGGTTGTTGGAGTATTCATTTCTTTCAATATAACAGAGAATTATTCATTCGAAGATATAATTAACTGATGTATGTTTTCCTCGAGAAATTATTACTTAAATGTAGAACACGAAATGTCAACCTTATTTTCTGATAAGAACAGAATATTTAACTATTTCACATGGTTTATTGATAATCAGATGAAATTATTATCTATAAATTGGTAAAAAATACACGAAAGATCACAAAGAACACAAAATATTTAGAAGAAACGATCACGACAATGCGTCAAACAGAGTTATAACTTGTAACAAACAAGACCGGAAAATGGCGGGAATGAATCTAGTTGGTTTATTCCAATGTAACTTTCTACTGAATTCTATTACACTACTTGAATAAAATTGACTTTAAAAAATCCACGTCTTATTGACTAGGCATGTATGACAATTATTTTTGTGATCTGTGAAAGTTTTTAATTTTATAATCAAATATAATTTTTATATTTATTTCTATATCTTTTTTCATGAAATAATCGATTATTTACAAAATAATCTTCAATTTTTTACAAAATCGCCTATTCGTTGTTTACTATTGTTGTATATATCTGAAACAAATTTATTAAATAATTTCCAATAGAACTAACAATTAACCAATTAGAATCAACATAATAAAACATGACACTTTGAGGCTAGATAAGGTTATGTTAAAATATAATATTTTAGTAGCATGTGAGTTATGAGAGTAGAACATTGTCTGGCAAATTATTAATTTTATATTATTTAATTATTAATTTTAAACTTTAAGATAACTTTAAATACTTTATTTAAAATTTATACGATAATAAATATCATAGTATTAAGTATTTTGCAGTCACAAGTTCTTATAAGAAACAGTAAAGTAAGTATAAAATGAGGTTATTTACAATGAACATTATACAATAGTTATACATAGACTTATATACTTTATCAGAATAAAAAGTAATTTAGCATCTTTTCTCTAGCATGGATGAATTATTAAATGATAAACGATTTGCTCATATTACAAGGGATCCTAAATTTAAAAGGATCCCAAAAGCAGAAAGGAAAGTGAAAATAGATAAAAGATTTCAAAGTATGTTTAAGGATAAAAAATTTACAGTTCAATATACCATTGACAAACGTGGTAGACCTGTAAATCAGACATCGTATGAAAATCTTAGAAAATATTATGATTTATCTAGCAGTGAAGATGAAGATAGAGAAAAAGAACTTGAAAAACCTAAACAAGAAGAAAAGAAACCTAAGAAGCTTAAAAAGATAAAAAATAAAAAGAATAAAGTTCTTCGATCAAAAAAAAGTGATTCAGAAGATGATGCAAATAAAAATGCGGATACTGATTCATCAAATAATAATTGTTTTTCAAGTAATGGGGAGTTAGTTAGACTTAAACCAAAAAAAGAAAATGATGTAAATTCTGAGAGACAGAGTAACATAGAATTTGACTCTGAATCTGAATCAGATATAGATGAGGCAACCGATGCAAGAAACTTAGAAGCAGATTTGGAAGAAAGTAAAAGGCAATTGAATATTAGAAGTAAACATAAATCTCAAAAGCTTACAGATAAAATCAAAGAAAGGTTAAAAGATTTAACTGTAAATTATGCCAGAGGTGAAGGAATTTTGATGACAGACAGTTCTTCTGATGAAGAATGTTCTGAGATTTCTGGTAACATATATTAAATGATTCTAATTTTATATATATATGTGTGTGTGTGTATATGGCATTTAATAACAATTTGTGTTACAATTAGATGAACAAGATATTGAACATGATTGGGGTGAATTAGACAAAGAGGCTGAAACAACAGATGAAATTACACATAGATTGGCAGCTTGTAATATGGACTGGGATAGAATACGTGCTATAGATTTAATGGTTTTATTTAACTCTTTCTTGCCTCCTGGTGGCTTTATTTGCTCAGTTACTGTAAATATAATTAATTAACAGATAAAATACATATATTCAACATTTTTATAGTTAAATAATTCCAGATTTATCCATCAGAATTTGGAATACAGCGGATGAAAGAGGAAGAAATTAAAGGTCCAAAAGAATTAACAGAGATAAATAAGGAAAAGGAAAACGAAAATGGAAGTGATGTACGAATTCATGCTTTCCTTTTTAGAAATACAAGTGAAATTGTATATAGACTTAGAATATAATTTTCCAGGACGAGGAGGGGTCAGCATATCACATGGAAAAATTAAGACAATATCAACTAAATAGATTAAAATATTATTATGCTGTCGTTGACTTTGATTCTGCTGAAACAGCAAATAAAATTTACACTGAATGCGATGGTATAGAATATGAATCTACAGCAACAAAATTGGATCTTAGATTTATACCAGATGATATGAAATTTGACCAGGTATGTTACTTAATCCTAATGTATGTAAAATATATTCACTGTATATGATCTTAGATACTTATTTTAAGACTCCTAGAGAGGTATGTAATAAACTGCCGGAGCTTACAAAGTATCAACCAAGACAATTCATAACTACGGCTTTGCAACAAGCTAAGGTACAGTTAACCTGGGATGAAACAAACCCTGAAAGAACCGAGATTGCACAAAAACTGAGTTCTGGAAAACTGAATGAAATTAATGAAAACGACTTACAAGGTTATTTAGCAACTGAGTCAAGTGACAATGAATCAGGTACTATATCTTTTTTATCACTCAGGACTTCGTACTTCTATTATTTCATTAACATTTTTTTTATTACAAAAGAAAAAGAGGAACAAAAAGATTCTCAAGAGGATAAAAGCGACTCGGAAGCGGAAAAGAATACCGATCCAGTTGAGAAGTATAAAGCTTTATTAAGAGAGATAGAAGAGAAAGAAGAAGCCAAACAGAAAAAGGACGTTGAGCTAGAATTTACTTGGGGTTTGGGCACAAAGGAGAAAGCTGAGAAACTGGTACAAGAAAGATTAAAGAAAGATCAAAACCTCACGCCATTTGAGCAATATTTAGAAAAACGGAAAGAGAAGAAAAAAGCTAAACGAGAGGAACGGAAGAAACATAAAAATGTAAATAAAGATACATTGGACTCTGAAGGTTCAGAAATGCTTGATTCAGATAATGAAATTGGAAATAATAAATTATCTTATAAAAAGAAAAACAGTATGGAAAATGATAGCCTTGCTTCATCAGATAGCGAAGACGAAAAAAAACGTAAAGCTGAATTAGAACTTTTATTAATGGATGAAAATGAAGATAACAAACAACATTTCAATATGAAGAAGATCGAAGAAAATGCCACAATGACAAAGTCTAAACAAAAACGATTGAGTAAGAAGAAAAATAGACAAGACCAAATAGTAGAAGATAACTTTGAAGTAAATGTACAAGATGCAAGATTCAATGCGTTGTTCACATCGCATCATTTCAATATCGACCCAGCAGACCCACATTACAGAAAGACTAAAGGTACTGAAGCTCTAATTAAAGAAAAATTGAAAAGAAGAGCTGATAACGAGTTTAGCGAAGTGAGTAAAACTTATTTATATGTATTCTCAGTCTACTTATATATATTACATGTATTTATTCTTGTTTTTTTAAATATTTTAGGAAATACCTGTTAAAGAATCAAAACTGAGCTCTAATACAGAATTGCAGTCATTAATTAAATCAGTGAAGAAAAATGCTAAAAATATTTCAAGGCCTATAAAATAATTCCTTTTATATATAATGTCATATGTTTTTAATAAAACGTTTGTAAATACATATACAAATTTGTAAATTCAGTTATATTGAATTTTATTAATTCAAATATGTATTTCTGATAATTTATGCAAACCTTCTATACCTCATATATTAATCTATTTTGCATAAAATATGATGCTGTAAAATATTTCAAAAAGCGAAAGTCAATAAGCCGTGACACGACAAAAACAAAAACTAAAAAACTGTTGGTTGAGTTTCCCTTCTCCTACGGAAGTCCAACCCCACTCCTATGGCACTCGCCTTCGTCTCTCCCCACTGCAGCGACCATAGACTGAATTTTGAAGCAGTGTAAAAATATATACTAATAATATCGATAGTGCGGACGAACCACCATAAGCTGTGAAATTTCTGTAAAGTAAGATATAGCAATTATGATCTATGTCTATAGTCTATGAAATGTCTCCAGAATAGTAGCCCTATGAATCGCCGTGTGAGATTTCAATACACGGTGGTATATATATGTCGTGTTGTATACGATTGTGCTTCAAACTTTAAGGGGGGAGGTGTCGCGTCTCGTGACGCTCATATCTCTCGCGATTCTCGATACTTCACAAGTGTAAATTGGGTTACCCGCCAGAATTCGAAACTATGACACCAATCACCGGTGTAGACTAGGTTGTTTGAAATTGCGCAACTTTTCATGCATATTCACAACGCAAAATCGGTCGAGCTCCCACGCTTTGATAAAGCTAGTCATCATATGAAAGGTACGATTCTCGTAGGAGAAGGGAAACTCAATCGAAATTTTTTTATTTTATTGTCTTTGAAGGGTCTTGGGATGCGACAAGAAATTTTAATGTCTTTGATACGATAATAGTTATAAAGCCTGTTTATATATTATTACATATAATACATTAGATTCACAATTTTTTGTTTCCAGAATTATACATTTCCTTGTAAGACATTCTCATTATTGAACCGAGAGTCTGCCTGATTATTTCACATTAATATTTCTTTCTACTATTTCTCTATTTTTTTGAAGTAACAATCATTCTCAGATTTTTTTTAACGATTTTATGTCATTGGGATTATTTTTCTTAGCTATAGGAACTTTTCTTTGGCTCTGGTCACATCTTTCTCTTACATTTCAGGTTTTTCTGTGTTATGGTTTATTGATTTGTATCCGAGAAAGAGTTGTAATTTCACTTTCTAAAGTAGAATCCAATGATATGATTAATATCCATGATGCTTAGGGTTTCTACATTATAACTTTCGGTCAATAACGGTCAGGTAAGTCCTTCTTAGTTCTTCTTCGTTTCTTTCGTTTTATCTTTAGAATAGGCTCACCTGAACATTATTAAATATTTTTCAAATATTCGACACAGGATACGTTAAATATGCTTACAGGAGCTATGATGACAAGTCATTTAACTGTGGTTAAACGCGGTTAAATTTCCGATCGCTGTCTCAATTTTCTACCGTGCTGGTCCATGTGAGCACAATGTTCGGTGAGTTCTGACAGGAACTTCGTTATTTAGAACTTTTCGATATCCAATTTTGATTCGTTGGTATGATAGCTATCATTGTACCAAGTAGTTTTTACTTATCGCGATTTTAAGTTTATTTGTTTTCATTTAGTCTACATATATATATATAACAAAAATTTCCTCTTACCGTGACCTCATATCGATTTTTACAAATCGAGGGCGCGAACTAGTGCCGAGAACGCTATTGTCTTGTAGCGAATGTTATTCACTCCTAACCTAACCTATAATTTTACGAATTACCCATAGTTCTGTTTTATATATATAATCCATGTTTATTCACCATTTATTACGAAATAATAATAAACAAATATTTTACTTTCGATCAAAACATATATAACGGAAGGTAATAGATAATACGTGGTGTTACAATCTGTGTTTGTTGAATTTACATTTTTTATGAGGGTTTACATTTTAACTAATTATTTATCAATAAACCTGCATTTTTAACACTAGATCATGCTGAAATCGTAGTACCTGCAGAGGATACAAAAGATGAAAGTATGGAAGAAGAAGTAAATTTAACTTTAAAACTTGAAGAAACTGAATCACAGTCAGAAATAATGAAAAATGATATAAAAGTGGATCCTGAAAATAAAAAGGAGAATTCAACTGAAGAAATTGTAAAAGAGTCACAGGTGGAAGTAATTAAAAATGATGTTGCAGATGAGCCTGAAAATCAACAGAGTAGTGCGTTTCACGAAGAGATTATAAATGAATCACAACCTGAAATTGTAACTAAATCACAGTTAGAAATAATCAAAAGTGATGGTGAAGAAGAGCCTGAAACTAGAAAGTATGCAAAACTTCCTAAAGAAACTTTAATAGAAAATGAAAAAAATTTTGTCATTAATATGGATGATAATATTGCACATTCAGCAAATGTGGAAACAGCAAGTGATATTGAAATGAATGCAGAAAAAGTTGTAAAGATAACTGATGCAGAAGATCTAGAGTTAAATAAGAACGAGGAGCTCTCTAACAAGCAACAATTGGAAGATAATTTAAAGTGCGATACCAATAAGGATAATTTGAAAGATATTTTAGAAACTGCTAGTAAAGTAGAAGATATATTTTCTGAAGAACAGTGCCAAAGTACACAGGATATTGTTACAAGTATCCTAGATGATGTAAGAAATGCAACTGATTTCAAAAATATTTTAAGCACGGAAGCTGTGGTAGCAAATGAAATAGAAGAGGTTCTTCAACAATCTGGAAATATTCCATTAGCAGAAACTGAAATTGAAGAATTGACTGAAAAATTACCACAGGATTCAGAAGATATCCTAAATAAGGATATGGAAGATTCAATCTCAGAACACATAGATTCCCTAGAAGGACTGTTAGGTTTAGATTTAATACCAGAGGGAGAGGATTCCTCATTGAAAGCAACAAAAGCTGAAGAGGAACTTCAGAAATCAGACCAATTATCAAAGGTTGTAGACATGAGTCTTTTATTAGAACAATCAGATCCCATTTCTGACATGGCACAAACTTCTGATTATATAACACAGGTGATCAGTAGTTGTTTAACAGATAGAAATGATATACCATTAGAAACTACAAAGAAATCCAATACAATTGAAGTTGTTGATGATAAAGTTAAAAAATCTCCAGCTAGTGATATATTGAAAATCGATGGAAGTATAATTGTTGAGTCTATAGATAAGGATCAAAATGTTGAAGATTTACAAAAAGATTTAAAGCAAGTTACGGACCTAGAAGAAAATGAATTGGACATAGATTTTGAAGAAGCTCAATTGGAGTCTGTAGGTGATCTTGAAGACATAGAATCACAGCCAGAAATAGATAAAAATGATGTTGATGAAGAATCTGAGAATATTAAAAATGCAGGACTTTCTGAAGAAATTGTAGCGGAAGATCAAGAAAATTTAGTTATTAATATGGATGATAATACTGTAAATGCAACAAATGTGGAAACAGCCAGTGATATTGAAATAGAATTAGCTTCAGATATCTTGCTGCATAACATGGATCATAATGACAAAGCTGCAAATGTAGGAGATATACAGAAAGATTTAAAAGTGGATAGTGATTTAACAGAAACTGAATTGGATATCGAATTTGAGGAAGCACACCTGGAATCTGTAGGTGATCTTGAAGAAATAGAATCACAGGCAGAAATAACTAAAAATGATCTCGAAGAAATAGAATCACAGGCAGAAATAACTAAAAATGATCTCGAAGAAATAGAATCACAGGCAGAAATAACTAAAGGTGACGTTAAAGAAACAGAACCACAGGAAGAAATAGCTGAAAGTGATCTTGAAGAAATAAAATTACAGGCAGAAATAGCTAACAGTGATATTAAAGAAATAGAATCACAAGTAGAAATGCCTGAAAGTGATGTTGAAGAAACAGAATCACAAACAGAAATAGCTAAAGGTGATGTTGAAGAAACAGAAGTACAGATAAAAATAGCTGAAGATAATGTTGAAGAAACAGAATCACAGACAGAAAGAGCTGAAGATAATGTTGAAGAAACAGAATCACAGGCAAAAATAGCTGAAGGTAATGTTGAAGAAACAGAATCACAGACAGAAAGAGCTGAAGATAATGTTGAAGAAACAGAATCACAGGCAAAAATAATTAAAGGTGATATTAAAGAAACAGAATCAAAGATAAAAATAAATAAAAGCAATATTGAGGAAACAGAAACACAGATAAATATAGCTAAAGATAATGTTGAAGAAGAACCTGAAAATAAAAACAATATGGAACTTACTGAAGAAATTATAATTGAATCACAGCCAGAAATAATGAAAAGTAGTGTTGAAGAAGAGTGTGAGAATAAAAAGAAAATGGAATTTACTGAAAAAATTGTAACTGAATCACAGCCAAAAATAATGAAGTGTGATATTGAAGAAGAGTCTGAGAATAAAAAAGAACTTCCTGTAGAACTTCCTATAGAACTTCCTATAGAACTTCCTATAGAACTTCCCGCAAAACTTCCTGAAAAGATTGTAATAGAAGATCAGGAAAATTTAATTATTAATATGGATAATAATACTGTAAATTTGGCAAATGTAGAAAGAGCAAGTAATATTGATACTTCAAATATCTTGTTGCATAATATGGATTGTTATGGGAAAGAAGAAGATGTTGGGGATTTGCAAAAAGTTTTAAAAGGGGATACTAATTTGACAGAAAATGAATTGGGCATGGATTTTGAAGGAGCTCCACTGGAATCTGTAAATGATCTTGCAGAAACAGAATTACAGCCAGCCATAACCAAAATTGATGTTGAAGAGGAATCTGAGAATAGAAAGCACATAGAACTTCCTGGAAAGATTGTAACTGAACCACAGCCAGAAGTAGTAAAGAATGCTGACGAAGAAGAACATGAGAATAGGAAAGGTATAGAATTCTCTGAAGAAATTATAACAAAAATTCAAGAAAATTTAATTATTGATATGGATGTTAATAGTGTAGATTTATCAAATGTGGAAAGATCAAATGATATTGAAACACAATTAACCTCAGATATTCTGTTGCATAACATGGGTCAAGATAACAAAGATAACAATTTTGAGAATTTGCAAAAGGATTTAAGAGAAGGTACTAACTTGGACATGGACTTTGAAGAAGCTCCATTGGAATCCATAGCTGATCTTGAAGAAACAGAGTCACAATCAGGAATTGTGAAAAATGATATTGAAGGGGATTCTTCTGAGGATAGAAAGAATGCAGGACTTCCTGAAGCAATTGTAACAGAAGATAATCCAGCAGAAGGTAATCTAACAGAGGATAATCTAACAGAGGATAATTTAGCAGAAGAAAATTTAGTTACTAATATGAAAGATAATATTGCAGATTTCCCAAATATGGAAAGATCAAGTGACATTGAATTAGAATTGCCTTCGGATATCTTGCTGCCTAACGTGGATCATGATGAAAATTTAGATGATGCTCGGTCTGCCATAGAAACATCTCAACCTAGTTCTGAAATATCTGAGCTTGAATCAGCTGTTAAATTCTTGCAAGAGTCTGAAGAACAAGCAATGGATTCTCCTTTGGTATTATCTCCTAAAATGATGGAAAGTGTCGTAGATGATATATCCAAACAAGCTGATGCATCATCTCTGTTTGTACCTAATGAAGATATATGCGAAAATACGTCAGAATTAGAAGTGGAACTACAGAACATCACGACGGATTCGATTTCTATTTCTGAGGCGGAAATCATCTCGGAAGCTGCGAAACTGGAAAGCGAGAGAAAACTTGCTGAGCAAATTAAAATTGTTGCTTTACAAGACAAGTTTGAGATAGATGATGATAAAGAGACAATAAATGAAGGTATAATCGAAGGGAAGATAACACTATCTGAGACTAAATTTGGCGTAACACCTTTGGAGAACATTGAAATACAGCAATTACGAAACTTAGAAAGCAATAAGATATCTGACGCAGTGATAACATTACCACATGTTTCACCCAACGTTTTAAAGACATCCGAATCTATACCAAAAGTTTCGATTTTAGAAGAACGTCTAAGGGAACCACCCAAGATAGAAATTCCTACTACAGATGTGGCAAAAGTATCGTTATCTCCAAACATCTCTAAAGATAGCCTCTTGATTCAAAAGGATGCAAAATTAATTGCCTATCAAAAGATGTTGGAATCGCCGAAGATGTCCGATAAATCAGAATCGAAGATAGTTGACACACCACGAAAGGATTCCGAAAAACACGATTTCGAAAATGTAGGATCTCCACGAATCATTTTAAAGATAGCAAAGTCTGCAATCACTGATTGTGGCGAACCAAGATCACCTAAAAGTCCGAAGATCAGATCTGCGACCAACTCGCCAAATCCTGAAGACAGTCCAGGTCAAAAACTAGGGAAAATAAAATTGAAATTATCTAAAGGAGGTCATCCTTCTATAATATCCAATGAGAACATCGAAGAAGTTGGACAGTGGTATTCCGAAGGATCATCATCGTTATCCCCTCTTGGTATGAAAATTAAATTTTCAAAATCCGGGGATCCATCTATAGTTTCCGCTGAGAAATACGAATCGATCGATGATTGTAAAGAAGGTAAACACAAATTCGAAGAAACTGTGCGAACAGAATCGCCGATTGGAATGAAAATCAAGTTATCAAAAAGTGGTGATGCGTCTATAGTGCAACAAGATGCAAAAGAAATGCAGATAAAGCATAAAGATAAACTAGATATGGTTCAGGAAAGTCCAAAGAGAACGGAATCTCCAATTGGAATGAAAATTAAGCTTTCAAAGACTGGAGACGCCTCGATAATACAATCCGAGAGACAAGATTTTTTAGAAGAATATAAAGATAATGTGCAAATAAAACCAAAAGAGAAGCTCGAATCATGTTATGGATCTCCCAAGAGAACTGACTCTCCTATAGGAATGAAGATCAAACTATCTAAAAGTGGGGACGCTTCGATCGTTTCTCCGGATTTGCTAGAAGAAAATAAGGATATCAACAAAATGAAAGATAAATTAGAATTATCTCCAGAAATTCCAAAGAGAACCGAATCCCCAATTGGAATGAAAATTAAGCTAGCAAAAACGAAGGGTGGCGGAGCTTCTATAATATCGGTAGAGAACTCTGAAGAAGTAAAAGACAAGCTAGAAATTCCAGATATTCCCAAACGGACGGAATCGCCGCTTGGAATGAAGATCAAATTGTCCAAAACTGGCGATGCATCGATCGTTCATTCAGAAGTATTGGACGAAATTAAAGATAAAATGGATACAGTTCAAGATGCGTCGAAATCATTGGAGTCATCGCATATTGAGGTCTCGGAAGAAGAGCAATCAGTGGAAACTATACATGAAACTTTGCCAAAAATTGACTCGCCTCTTGGTATGAAGATCAAGCTTTCTAAGTTTGGTGACGCATCCATAGTTTCTTTAGAAAAGCAAGAACAACTGGAAGAAAGCCCCAAGAGAACAGAATCACCTCTTGGTATGAAGATTAAACTATCTAAAAGTGGTGACGCTTCTATCATACAAACTGATACGTCTGAAGATGCAAATAAAACGATACGAACAATCGAGGCAGAACATACTAAAACCACTGATGCTTCTTTAGGTATGAAGATAAAGTTGTTAAAAACCGGAGACGCCTCTATAGTAGATCCAGAAAAGAAGGATAGAGAACAGAGACGTCGAGATGCAGAATCATCTCTGGAAATGAAAATTAAACTATCTAAAACGGGTCATCCAACGATAGTGGCTTGCGATAATCAAGCGGAAGTATACAAGTCCAAAGAAGCTGTTGATCCGCCTCAAAATTTTGCGCAAAGGTACAAAGAGCCTGGGCAAATCGGACACAAAGAACCTGCACTAAAGATTCTTAAAAGTGGTAATTCAACTATTTTACAAAGCAATCGTTCAGAACTGACTATTGAACCGGTACAAATGCAGGGAAAGAAATTAGAGAATGTGATTGAAATGTCTCCAAAGCGGAAGGATATCACCATCGCGCCGATCGAATCAAAAAAATCTAAGTTGGAAACTCAGCTTACTCAAATTTTACCTGAGGTTACTATTCAGCCTGTAACGTCTAGGGAACAGAAGCAGTTCTTGTTCGATCCAAAAAACAGTGCAATCAGTCTTCAACAGATGAATGTGATAAATCAAGAAATCAGTATTACTCAAGTGAGACCTCAAAAATCAACTGATGCTTCTATGAATGAGAAATTGAAGGATATTTTATCAAAAAACGTATCCGGTTCCCCGCTGAATTCCGACTGTGAAATTATAGAACACCGTTCAGAATTGATAATAGTAAATGAAAACTCAAACTCAAGCCAGGATGTTGTCATAATAGAAGAGGTATCTACGAATAGAATGCCAGAAGTTAAGGTGCCCAAGAAAAGAGGTAGACCCAGAAGGAATCCATTACCACAAGGAATTACTCATCCTCCACCTCATTTGTTAATATCTAGGGATCCTTTGCCTTTAGACGACGCACAACAGATGCAACAACCGCAAGTACCTCATTTTCCACAATCCAGAGAGAATGAGAGACCTAAGAGAACCTGCAGAAGTCAGAAGAGTTATGCACCTCCTAGAAGAGGTAGAGGGCGAGGTTTGTATCTTAAACTTTCCATATGCAAATATTATAATATTCTTTTTCATATTTTACCTACTACTTTTCTTTGTTTCTTCTTTTTCATTTCTAATTCATTAGGTCGAGGAAAGCGAAAATTGGATACTGTGGATCCTCAGATAATGAAGAAGCCTAGAATCGAGCAAGATCTAAATGCGATAGAAGCGTCTACTACGGCTGTAATAACAATAGATGATTCTGGGTTGCAACAAGAATCTTTCGGAAAGTCACCAGAATTGTATAAAGCTCTTAAACAACCAGTAATGGATTCCAAAATTGTTAATTCTTCGGGTAAAGTCAACAAGAAGATTATGGGACAAAAGAATGGTGGAGTAAAAAGTGCAAATATAGTTAATAACACGCTTCCAGACTCCACGGGTATGCAATCGGAAACAAACAAACCACCGGAGATGCGATTACCTAAACCCATATCGAATGAAGTTAAGGATAAAAAGTTGGCTGACATAGTTCCTGAAAGAATGCAAAAGACTGCAACGAAATTAGAGTCCGATATTAGATCCGATAAACCGATGGAAAATGCAAAATTGGAAAACAAGGACATGTTAGTACCACCCGGACATCCAAATTGGTTAACACCAGCATTGAAACGAACAGAAAATGCTACAAAGCATGAGAATATGTCTATGGTACAAGTGATAGATGAGGAAACAAGAATGAGTGCAGAATCGGGTTCTAGATCTCAGACTCCAGCCAGAAATATTTCTGCACCAGGTATGATCTTTGCGCTTTTTACAAATTACTACATCATTTATATTGCTTATCAATTGTATAAATAACACAATAATTATTATGTTACATTTATTTACATATTTTACACTTATATTAATTATTATAAATTTGCAATATAGATAAATAATAGTAATAACTTTATTTTACTTTATTTATGTATATTAATATTAATTATAAATTAATTATATGTCCTACATAAGATATGTTTTTTATTATATTTTAAAAATAAATTACTAAGGTAAAGAGCATATTGACTGATAGCCATGAGGAGCATATATAACCCATAGTCATCATATGACTAAACTAAATTAAAAGATAAATGCATTGGTAGACCTCCAAGCAAGGTATCTATAAATAGATCTTTTTCTTGTGTCCTAACATCTCTCAAGTACCTAAATGTGAAATAGATGTATTTCAATCAAGCATAAAAAGCACTGTTATTTCAAAACAGAATTTTTAAATCATGATGATTAGAGTTTTATCTATTACTTATATTTAATCTATCAATTTTTAAAAATATTTCTATCTTGGAGGATTTAATAACATTGATATTGAAAGTTAATTTTAACTGTGAATAAGCTGACATTTTTTTTAAGTTCCATTTATCTTTGTTTCAGTATAAAGGACATAATTATTTTATTCAATATCTTTTTTCCCATAATTGTTATTCTATAATTCAAATTACACAATAGTATATGTAATACAGTAATAATAATTACTATAGCCTCTGATACCATAGTAAATGAGGAGTCTCAAGGAAGTGTACTTAGTACTGCAACTACAGAATCAGAAAAAGTAAAGGTCAAGAATCGAAGAATGGAAATTAATTTTGATCCAGACGAAGGACCATTCACAGTTGATAAAATTGCTGAGTATGAATGGCCACTTGAGCGTAAAGGTGAAACTTTTATGATACAAGAACAAATATCTCAATACCTTGGTGTAAAATCTTTTAAAAGAAAATACCCAGATTTGAAGAGAAGAGTTGTGGATATGGAAGAAAGGAATTATTTGAGAGAAAATGGTTTGGTTAGCGAGGCAATGTGTGATATGGGTAAGTCACTCACTACGTACATGTAAATTGTATTTGTTTACTAATGTACTCTCCTTTTAACATTAACATAGGTCTAACTGCTATATGCAGTTCAGAAGTATTAGATGTAATGTGTAGTGATTTCCCAGATCAGTATGAAGAATATCGCAAACATATGCGTGAAAAGCAAGTAAAAGAACA
The DNA here is from genome assembly GCF_011952255.1 of Bombus vosnesenskii. NCBI lineage: Eukaryota > Metazoa > Arthropoda > Insecta > Hymenoptera > Apidae > Bombus > Bombus vosnesenskii. The sequence goes on from NW_022882938.1 coordinate 3,631,972, forward strand.
TTCCAAAAAACAGAAAGAATTAACAGCTGCTGCAAATGCAGAAAAAAATAGAATTGATCTAGCAGAAATGGCAGTTCAGTCTGCATTATCTTGGAATATTAGCTTAAATAAAGCTCGACGAGAAAATAGGAAATGCAGCTTAGACTTACAAACTTTCACAATCCATGTGCCAAAGAAACAACAGGAAGTTGATTCAGAACGCAGAATTGGTCACTATCCTGTTGCATTAATACCAGGGCAATATACAGATTATTACCGCGAATACACACCAGCTGAGTTACGGTATTATCCTCTAAATACTGTTCTTTATGGTCCCATGAGGCCAAATGAACGTAAATTTGATAGCCAATCAGAAGGATCTCAAAGTGATACTGATAGTGATTCATCTTCAGATGATTCAAGGTATATCCTATCATTTTAAACAATTAGTATTTTAATATTTCGTGAAAAAACAGCTGGTTTTTTTTATGTAGTTCGTCTTCTAGCGAGGGAACGCAAGATACCGAAGGCTCACAATCTACAATGGATGACGTAGATATGGAAATAACAAATCGAAAAGATGAAATAAAATTAAAGTGCAAGATGTGTTTGAAAACCTTAAATAAACATAGTAAAAATGAAGTATTAATTCAATGTGGTACATGTAATGGACATGGTAATTACTTTATTAATCCACTATCCTTTACTGGTATATTCTTTATTGTTTTACAATATAAATCATAATATTTTTATTGCAGTCCATCCATCGTGTATAGATTTAACATTAGACATGGTTCCTCATATCCAATCATACGCATGGCAATGCACAGATTGTAAAACTTGCGCTCAGTGCCATGATCCTGCAGACGAAGATAAAATGCTGTTTTGTGATATGTGCGATAGAGGGTATGTTTTTCTGTTTTATTACAAAAATAAAATATATGATAATATATATTTATGTAATATTTAATACTATTCAGGTATCATATTTATTGTGTTGGTCTCCGACGAGTACCGCAAGGAAGATGGCATTGCCAAGAATGTGCTGTCTGTGTGAATTGTGGTTCAAGAGAACCTGGTGGTATAAATTCTGATAGAAATAGTGTCGCTCAGTGGCAACATGAATATAAGAAGGGTGACAAGAATACTCGCGTTTATGTTTCTACGCTGTGCGTTCCATGCTCGAAGTAAGTAATACTAATTCTTTTCCCTTCATCTTGTGGTGTAATGTATGAGTGAAGATGTGATTCAGAACACACATACTAAATGTTAATCTTCAAGTTTTCACGGGGCTTCGTTACTGCTTCACGATTTCCATGATTCACACAAAACTCCTTTGTTATAGAAGTTTTTGAACTAATGTTTAGCATTCAGTTTTATCATATCTGAATCCTTGGATTACGAAAGTTGAATATAATACAATTATTTGCTTAATTGATAACATTCATAAATGTTAATAATATACATTCATTTGTACTTAATTTATCTGTGCATGACTAAGATAACAAAAAATCGTCTATGGTTCAGGTTTTTATTAATTATACTAAATTCTGACATTATAATAGACCCTCATCCAAGTTCACTAACCCTATGATCTTTATGCAATAACAAGGCTATGGCGAAAGGGTCGCTATTGCCCGCACTGCAGTCGCTGTCATACTGCCCCAAGACTTGACCTGGAAGTGAATCTAGTGCATTGCAGCGCATGTGACAAATATCTGCACTTAGGTATTGACACAAATTCCATATAATTCCGCTATATACTTTTCATTGCATGTTGTTGCGTTTGCATGTTTCATCAAATGTAATTGTCTTTAAAAGTAATGTAAACATTTGAAATATGTATGAGAGGTTTCAGGTATAATAAAATATTAAATACGAAAAATTATTTGGTGATGTACATACATATATTAATATATGTGCATAGCGCACAGAAGTTGTTATCATTCGTGTTATTAATATTTTCTTACAGGTTGCGTGGAGACCAAGGGAATGCCACTAGACAGGAAAAATTATCTATGTGATTTCTGTGCACCAAATCGTCAGCAACTGGTGAAATCACTAATATCGAGAACATTGAGAACGTAAATAAAACCAAAATTTTTATTTCAGCTCGGGAAGTGTATAAAATGTGAATCACGCGCGTAAACGATAAAAGTTTTTATTTATGTGGACAATGAATACATTGTGAAGACTTAAGTATGTAATTGATTTATCATGAAACGTTTCGTACGAATTTTGTGAGTGAATGAAATAACATTGTACATAATTGTATGATTACGCTGAATTTGAAAAATTAACGTTTTGTTATACAATAATGGGTATAACTAACTGCATATAAAACTTAGAATATAAAGAAATCTCTCTTTAAATGTTAATGTTTAGTAAAAATCTTCAGGATTCTAATTTTCTTTATATTTTTTATCCTTTTATTTTTAGATATGAATTTTCCTTTATGAAGATATTGCTGCAGAATGAATCGAGGAGAAATCAATTTTTTTGTTATATATGAATTGTGTTTATAATTTATCTTCTTTCTTCATTACTTATAGATAGAAATGACATATCATGATAAGAAATAATTATGGGAGAAGACTGCTTCATAGAATTATATAAATTTTCTAATGATTTTTAACATTTCTTTTTAAATGTACATAATGTGCTGTTTTTTTTTAATATTTACATTTGTTACATGCATATACACAAGTTCAATAATAACTTATAGAATTAATTTTTATTTGTAAGAAACTTAACAATTTTATAATTTATTAGTACGTTTTCTAAAAAAGCACTGAGAATTAATGCGTATGTATATTGAAGACAAAAAAGGGAGTATAATAAAATATGAAACAAAATAGCAATTTCTTAAAAATATATATCACTTTCTTTATTTTTCTTTGCAATATAATCCTCGGAATAGTATTTTGTTGCGAGAGTTGTATGCCTTGCAAATATCTTTTTACATATTTATAGTAACGCAGTATCCACGTCGTGAACAGTATATTTCATGTTCCTCGTATCAGAATTTTATCTTTCCCTGATATTCACACGTAATTGATAACCAATTGTCGTTTTCGAAACTAATTACATTTTATAATACATTGCAAAAATGTTTTAGATTATTTAATAATATGTACAAGAAAATAAGATGACATAAAAATCGATTAAACAATGTCCAAATTGTAAAATACAAACTTTGGCATATCGTTACATGAATATTATACTGTCAAAAATATTTTAATATATGTATAGCACATCGTTTTTGTACAAGATGTATCTTTAAAACATTAGATCAATTTTGCAGAAACTACCGAGGATTTAAACAATACCTTTTTTGCGAAACACATTTTGTTATATCTTTTTTGCAAAGCTACATGCTTGCCATTCAATATAAAGTCTAAATGATAGCGGAACAATATCGGCAGCATTTCAAAAGTGAAAGGAGATAATCGTTGAGAAGTGCGTGTTTTAAATTTCCGCTTATCGTTCCAGTCTCCTTTTTTTTCTTTTTTCTCCTTTTTTAAATCTTTTTGGCTAAAATTAGAGAGGGCATAAACTAGGTTTTTTTCATATCTGATGTTAGAATGTATAGTTTCTCCTAGTATGTCTGATACATTTTTTTATATTCAGTTTACTTTGAGCGCTACTATAAAAATGACTGTGCACGCTTTCAAATTCTTCCATAAAATCACACACTTAACACTCCGCACGTATCGTGAAATTGTGAAAAATAGAAAATAACTTGAGCAAAAACGAGGCATAGCATACAGCACACGTTATGAGATGGCATAACGTGTTTTACATTATGTAGAACACTTATACTAACGAGACAAAATGACTTAAAATCACTAACGTCTCGTTGACTAGCCGAATATAAATACACTATTGACAGATGTCAAGTGAATTCTGAGCAAACCCAACAAGCAATCAGTAGAAAAGGTGAAAAATAACGTTTACATTCGAGCACTGATACTGCTAAGTAATTATCCTTTAGAATATATAAAGTTTTACAATCGTGGTCGAGTTTCCACATAGCCGTTAATTATTTTCATATTCTTATCAAAATCAATTTGTTCTTGGTTCATATATCTATTGATCGAAATAATTTAAACGGCAAATAAAATCTTTGCAATGTTTATACGAGACAATAATGTTAATGTAAATAATTGACAACGTAAAAACTATTGTTAGGCTTTACTCGTGTCTAATACCGCATATAGATAAAAATGTACTGAAATTATGTAAGTGCGTTGCCGGTATAATAGTAGTGACTAAATTTCGTGTAGAAAATTTAGAAAGAATGTCCTGAATAAAATTCGGTCCTGGCGAACTGCCGACTTTGTAGAAGATGCGTAGATTGCATGTCGGATTTACAGTTTGGGATCCCTTTGTAAGTTTACACAATACATATTCAAGTGCTTCTGTTAGTTCGTTTACAGTTAACTCTGTAGAAGATAAATTCGTCTCCGCGGCTAAATTACCAGTTGAATTGGATGAACCTAATTAGGATAGAATACTTTTTATTTGTTTACGAAAAGTTGTAAAAATATTCAAACAATAATATGTACCAGTGGACATATAACACACAATTGCTGAAACGTTATTTTCGTAATTCCATCTACGCCTTATTGCCACTTTGAAATTGCCTACGCATTTACCAGTCTCTTCATCTGTAAAAAAATGAGTTTTAAAAATATTGCTTAATAAAGATTAGTCCTTCATATACTTACATTCAAATCTATTATTATCTCTATGAGCCCAAACGCACCATTCAACCTGAGCACCACGTGGAAGATTCGGTACAACGATGTAATCCACAATAGCATTATTTGTTCGCTTCTCCCATTCCTTTCGTGCATCTGGTATATAACTAGAATGAGTCAAAAAACAAATACCTTGCACAATATCCCTGAGTTGCGTATTCGAGTCCATAGCTTTAACAATACGATCTATATGCCTCAACGTTAAACGACATTGCCTTTTAATATTTAAGTCCAGAATAGTCATACTACCAGGCACCAGTGGTATTTGGCCAGCAACTGAGATAATATCACCCACCTATCAAATAAGCAATTAAAATTTTTGTTGTGAAAAATGACATAGTTATTTTTTTTATATATATATTGATTAAAATAGATTCAGAATTATTAGTAAGTGTCATTTAAATGTTTTTTTATATTACTTATTAAATGTTCAATTTCTTATTTTCATTCTAAAAAATTTTATTTTGTTTACCTCACTGTTATGTTTCTTTTGTAAACCAGATGTGTGTGCGTGCGCGTATGAATGCGCACATACACACATTTTGTCTACATATACACACAGAGACGCGCACGCAAATTGGTTTGTAACGGTAGTACACTCACACGAACAGCTTGAGAATAAGGACCAATGTTTGCAGGTGCCCAGTGACTTATGCTCTGAACATGCATTGTATGTCGTTTGTGAATTTTCTTATCACCACAGTCTTGAGTTTCTTTATAGGCTATAGCATCAAGTACAACATGTATATTTAACGGACATTCCACACATACACGAACTGGTGGATTTGTTTTGTTCAAACATGAGATATAAACCTCGTTTATAGATATGTAATTCGACATATCTTTTATATATAACGTTACGGCAACGATGTCCGATATTTGAAGATTTTCCTTTTTGACTAGACCTAGACAGTCGATACGTGTGTTTTATCAATCTACATCAAATCCAAAATACGATATTACACGAAAAAAAAATTAACTAAAAGATGATTTAAAAAACTTAAAGTTTACCTACTGCTTAATTTCTCCAATGCTTCTCGCATCGCAGATTTAGCATCCGGATGTTTACCAGCGATACCGCCAAACCAGAACCAGCCGGTTTGATTTCTGTTTACTACTGGCACATCAGGATAGTCTTCTTCCTCATATAAAATTTCCATAGGACTCGGTGGGTTAAATTGACCTATTATTGTTGTAAATTGAATTAATTTATTATGTGATAAATAAGATAATCTGATCGATTAAAATTTACCAGAATTCGAAGTTCTTAGATTATTGTCTGTACAATCATGTTCATCGTTTTCATCTTCCGATAAATTACAGCCGTCATGTAATTCTGGTCCAACTATTTCTGTAATGTAATCAGATGGGGTTTTAATAGGAACATTTTTTAATCTTTCTTGTAACGTTAATCCTTCTAGACCATCCTGAAAAAGTTTTTCTTGATTACTTATGGATTTATTCTGAGATTCATAAAAATATAAAATATTTCAACATACATTTTTTTCTTGTACATGAATTTTTTTAAAGTTTATATATCCAACGGGTGCTATGTTATCATTTGAGTGAACTACACTTTCATATTCATCTCTAGAATAAAATAAAAAGTACATATATGTACTCGTTTTACATTCATGTTGATAATAAATTTTAGAACTTACATTACAATACTTTTACTAAATAAGGGGCAATCTAATATAAAGGTTTCATATTCTCCTCCCTCTCCACATATGTTAACACCATATTTTTCTTTCTATAAGTAAACATATAGCTATTAACATAACATATATATATCTACTCGTTTACAATTTCAATAAGTTTTCTTTGCATATACTTTTTTTATATGAGCTATTTATATTTGGAATACTTCCAATATAAGATGAAATCAAAGGAGACTCTTTTGTATTAAATTAATCATTAAGACATTTTACTTACTATTTTGGCAAGATGGGATTGCATTTCAGAAAGTGATTTACCCAAATGCCTTGGTTCAAGGCCTAAAGCTGCCACCTTGATTATAACTGCATTTACAGAACTTTCTATCATTTCTTTTAACAATTCATCTTGGTCTCTTCTCCATAGATATGATAGAGAAACAAGTCCTAAACGACTACATCTGAAAATAAACTTTCAATACATTAGATATTTTTGTCTTTATCAAATTAAAAAATAAAATTTTTATTTTCTGTTTCATAAACTTTTTCATAAGAATTAAATATTTAAAAATTTGCATTAAATAATTACACATTTTCCACACGAATTCGTTGATAATCACTCAGAATAGCTCCTGATGAAACAGCTTCTATATTTTCTTTTTCCTAAGGAGTCAACGAAGTTAAAATAATTAAACTAACAAAATTATCCTATAATGTATTTTTTATATCTTACCTTCACTTTACTTAACAACCTAAAGAGATCTTCAACTTCATCATTTTCTGTTGGATAATAATATTTTTCTTGCATTTTTGACCTACCAAAGGTTGGTTCACGATACATTGGTAAACCTATAGCTTCTGCAATGTATTCGACACCTTGATATCCAACAGTTTGAAACATAAATGAATCTAGTTCATCTATAAATCAGTTGTTTCATTAGTTATAATATATTTAAATAGATTGAAAGATTTTATCAGCTATTATTTACCCTTTCCAACAGGATATAAATTAGCTAGGGCCACAATATCATGGCCTGCAGCTATACATTGCATCATATTAAAGCATGAGTCTTTACCACCACTGACTAGTGCAACAACCCTCATTTTGTTTAATTTACACTAGAATCTCTCAAAAAAGCTTACCAAGAGCTTAGAGTAAAGTTAAATCTCAATATATTGTTTCAGACAAACATCTGTAATAAAGCAATAAAAAAAATCCAATGATAATGATAATCTTATCATACTAACATGTCAAATGTAGAAATAATTTTTTATGACAATAGACAAATAAGATTATAAATGGTTTTTTAGATACTATGTATATCTATATGTATGTATAAATGTATAAACAGATACAGAAAAAATAGCTTAATAACCCAAATATTTATAAAGAATCATTCCTTTATTTGCAACATTTATATGAGGACAAGCTATTTAAATATAGATTAACAAATACTTACTACTGAGGCTAAGAAAATATTTAAACTACAAACAACATAATGATAGGAGCTTGTAACATATTTTAGATTACATATGTATATATACTACTTGCAAATATATATTAAGCCAAAATTAAATTTATAATGTATGTACACAGATGTTTATCTTGAATGATCTAATATATAAATAATACAATAAGCATTATTATTTTTCAATAAATATTTAAGAATATATTCAGGAAAGTTCTTTTTTTCTTTTCTTAATTCTAACATGTTTTCAATAGAGAAAAAGATATGTACTATCGTAATGAATAAAATCTCGTAGGAGAGAAGCACAAAAAGGATATCAGATATTCAATTTAACTTATTAATATGTGTAACAATTGGCTGGTGAACAAAAATTAATCACTGTACTATTCTAAACAGTAAACGTCACATAATCCGAAAAAATGTAGACAGAACCTAGATTCTTTTTAGAAGGGTTATAGAACTTGATGTGAAATAAAATATCTAACATTAATGAGATGTTAAGGAAAAATCAGCTATTATTAAGGAAAAAAAGAATACCTACGGAGAGATTTTTTGGTTATTGCCGATCTCGGCTAAACGAGAAATATTACGGAATGACGCCCAGCAATGAATTGCACGGGGAACGCAAATAATAATTTCGAACTTATGTATGCTAAAATAAACTCTAAATTCTCAACAAATGTAATATTTACATTAAATTGGCGATGAAAGTTCCTTACACGGCAAAGTCTATCAGAGACTGCGATTGCTTGATAGTGGCGCCTCTTAGTGATAAAACTTTCAACATAAACCGTAGAATTGAGGTTATGACTTATTTTAATTCTATGATTATTTATAACAATTATTAAACAATTTACTTTCTGTATTCGTCTTTAATATACGTTACATTTACTATTATCACAAGCTAATATTTACAATTTGGCGAATTTGTTACAAAAATTGATGTAGTCTACGAAAAATTCTCGGACATAATTCGTGCCACTGTACCTCGTGACATCATCAATGTATAAAGTATATCGATGTCTCGTTATTTCAATCTGCTTCTATGCTATAATTTACTGATTGTGATATAACTTAAACCAAATTGTAATTTAATCGTAATTCCTTCCTTTTTATATATATTTATTTATAATTTTTCATACATCCATCTACATCATAAAATAAGAATATGATTTGTTGCAAAGATGAAATATATAGCATCAAATACCAAATGTGTATTGTAATACAGTTGGGATGAAATAATTTTCTAATCCATGCTTTCTCGAATTACATAACTTCAAGTCATTTGTTTATTACCATCAGTATCATTTGTTTAGGGTTTTAGCTGGCGTATTCCAAATATAGTTATAGGATAGATTATTGAAATTAATATGTATGTCTTCATTCATGATTCGATAAAATAATAATATATTTTGTACAATATAACAATATTTTACAATTATAATTGTTCATTTTTTGAAAATAAATAGATTTTTCTGAATTGATTCAAAACGTTATGTATTTTTATATATAAGTAATATAATTGTGTTAAAAATCGAATGTTTTATTATTTTTGCATGTATAAATAAAATTGTTTTGCTTAAGTTATGTATAAATTCAATTGAAAATACTTGTATCATGATTACAAAGAAATTATTGCAAATATTCGTTTTTTTTTTAAATACGATTCATTTCGAAATACATTGAAAATATACGTTGCCATCTTTACTTAGTAAATCGTTGACCAATCGGATCACTTTCATAAGCAGCCATTTTACTTTCGCTACGGTCGCACGAAGCGTAAGTCGAATTCTACCGAACACGGTGTAGTTTCAAGCTATCGCCTGCAACGCAGGTTTCGCTCATTTTCCGTACAAAAATCTCTTTGCTAGGGTAATAATTTGATACAAAGTAAATCGAAGAAAAGTTGGAGGATGGTTCTGGCAGAGAGAAACTCAGAAAATGTTAGAAATGGGCGCAGATCGAGGGGCCCCAGCCCTAATGGACAGACGGAATCTTCGAGCGAAGAAGACGGAGGTACTAATTTCATATTGCACTTCAATTAGTATTATAATTAGCGTGATCTTCTTAATCCTTATTTCGATCGATATATCATAAATATGCAATAACTCTAAGAATATATTCTCCTTTGGAAGTTTGCATACTTTTATATTGATCGAACGCGAAAATCCGTAAGGATCTTCAAACAGCGCGCCCCACTTTTCCTCTTTTTAAGCTTCTCCCATTTTCAGCCAATTCCTGTGAATATCTCTATGAAACAATTTTAATTCACTTTTTCGGTATTATTGAACTTTTATTTCTATATATCGTTGTAATAATATATTATTTTTTTTAATCGAACTAAATGAAGTATAATTGAGTCTTTATATATGTAATTGTGTATTAAAATAATTTGTAGCTATTACTGTATATTATCAATAAAATATAAATTAAAAAAACATTTTTGGAACTTCATGTTTTAACAAACTATACAATAAGTTCACTTATATTTTTCCATTAATTTGAAATTTCTACATTTTTAAAAAATTATAATTTCTTTAAGTTCCAGCAGAGAAAATCCGTGTTGGGAGGGATTATCAAGTTATTGTTCCAGAATTTGTTCCAGTCAGTGGTATGTTATTTAAACAGAATTATTAATTTCAGGTTCTTTTTACATATACATTGTAATTTAAAAAAAAGTTTCTTTCAAGTTCATATTTTTACTTTCATAATATATTTTATATAATATTATATATATTTTATATTTTAGAACGACGATTAGATCAGTGTCCTGATAGAGCATTATTGGTATGGTCTCCTACTACTGATATACCTGATCAAAAATGTAAATATCAACTGTTTTATTTATTTGATTTTTTATAATACATATATCATACAAATTTCTCTTTTCTTTATAGTGGATGAATATATCATATTAGCAAAGGAAAAGTATGGCTATAATGGAGAACAAGCATTAGGAATGTTATTTTGGCACAAACATAACTTAGAGCGTGCTGTATTAGATTTAGCAAATTTTACACCATTCCCTGATGAATGGACAGTAGAGGACAAAGTTCTTTTTGAACAAGCATTTCAGTTTCATGGGAAAAGCTTCCATCGAATTCGTCAAATGGTAGAATCTTTCCTGAATTAAAAATTAAAAAATACAAGAATTATATAAAAAATTGGTAATTGTTTTGTCTTATATTTACAGTTACCAGACAAATCTATTGCCAGCCTTGTTAAATATTATTATAGCTGGAAAAAGACACGGACTAGAACATCACTAATGGATAGGCAAGCAAGGAAACTAACGAGTGGTGGGAAAGAAGGAGAAAATGGTAGTGAAAATGGGAGTGAATTAGGTTCCAATACAGACAGTGAATCAGAAGAAAAAGTAAGACATATTTTTCAGATATTTAACAAATGCATGCACTTGATGTCCATGAAAAAGAATAAATTTTCTCTCTCTCTTTCTATCTAGAATAATATTTCATATTATAAAATATCATAAAATATCAGTTTTTAAATATTTTAGTAATTACAAATATAAAATTGTGTTTTATTAATTAGAATAACAAATTTATTTTTGTTGCTTGTTAACTTTTTTTACAAACAAAGTTAAAACTTTTTGTTTCCATTTTAATTTTGCTATCTTTTTTTATCACGTTATGTTAAGTAAATTAACGTTTGTGCTATTGCGTGTGGTAGTGTTCTCCTCTTGCTGCATTTTAATGCCATGGCACTGGCTCAAAATCGTACATATCTAATATGCAGTAATATGCGTCTAAAAAATGTATCCACACGGTAACGTATTCCATGCGGTGAATAATACGAAAATGATAAAAACACTGATCTACAATTGGTAAAAATTATCAGAACTATGAGTTAAGAGACGAATATGGAATGAACTAATATAATATAAAAAAAATGCAACTTAGATACATTAATATTAAACTTCTATTTTTTGTATCTTAATAATTTTCTGAACTATTAAAAAGATCTATATAACATCAGTAATACAAGACTAAAGCTAGTTAAATTATCGTTGCATCGTGTATGAACGTAAATGTGGAACGTTCTAGAAATGGACGATCCACCGCGGAATACGTCGTGGAAAGAACCAAGCTGTGCCAGGAAGCCAAGGCACTGACGCCAAAGCCCCATCCGACTCGGAAAACGCCCCTCAGGTTCAGGTACTCAGCCTAAACCTTACCCTGTTGCATAGCATAGTATGCTTATTATATTTTGCTATTACTTTTACCGTCCCGTATTTATTATTTCTCTGCCCTACATCTTTTTTTTTTTCTTTATCAAAAAGAACAAAATTTTGCGAAAGTAATCTACATAGTAGAATTGATAGGCTGAAACCTTACTGAGGAAAAAATGTTGAAGCCCAAAAATTATCTAATACAAGGGAGATCTAAATATCTCATGAACTTATTAATTCGAAAGAAATTATTGGCTTTTTATTACTTAAAAGTTTGACTAAAATAATAAAACTATAAAAAGTTCGGAGCTTCTAATTTTTTATGGCGGGCCGAATTAACGTTTCTAGATAGAATTTTAAATACTCTCATGTATATATTTCATTCTTTTCGTAATAAAAAATTTCTAAAGATTAGTTTAGTTACATGTTAGATAAATATTAACGGATGGAAAGGGTGGGGGGATTGTCAGAATATATTTTAAAAGGGTATTATGTGTTGTAGGGCTCGTGTAGCAACTGTGGCGTTGCTTGTCATAGTGTTCGTGCGACGCCGAAAGGACATGCGTGTCACAGCTGCTATCTGCACTGGAGGTCAGTGAGCGCAAGTTAAATAAAATTTCAATAATTGAGAAACTATTAGAACTTTTCTTAAAATTAGAATGTTCATGCATATATTTCATCATGAATTAAAGAATTATAGGAAATTAATTTTATATATTTAATGAGTAAAGTAATAATACATGTATCACAAAACTTTTTAAAATATACTTTCATAAGAATGCATGAGCATTCTTATTTATGTTAGTTAATTTTAAAGGAAGTTCCAAGAACAAAGTAATTGTAGATCAGATATATCACTGATAAGAAAATATTAGAAGTATACATTACAAATTTATTTAAATGATTTAGGCGAACTGGTGTAGCAAGACCATTAAGTTCCATGCCAGGTCGAACAAATAAAAGAAAACCACCTCGCGGTCTCGTTGTTAATCACGATGATTTAGCAGCATTGGCTGGTCAACCCAATCAAGCAAACAACAGTTTACAAGCGATTGACACCGAAATTGTTAGCCTAAAACGCCAAGTACGTTTTACAATAAAATAATATGAAACGTGTGGATACATTTTTATATGGAAAATCTATATAATTTATTGTTCGATTAAGAAAATCTGAGTTAGCTGAATAAAATTTTTAATTTTAATACACAGATACAATCAAACAAACAGCAAGTAAGCGCATTGAAACGTAAAACAACTGATGGTATTGATGATTTACGACCACCGGAAGTATCCAGCCGTATAAATGCTCGTTGGACAAATGATGAATTGCTCTTGGCCGTTCAAGGTGTCCGAAAATATGGGAAAGATTTTTCTGCGATTGCTGATGTAATCGGAACTAAAACAGAAGCTCATTTGCGGTCATTCTTTGTAAATTATCGACGAAGGTATAATTTAGATGCTGTCTTGAAAGAATATGAAGCTGAAAACGGTCCAATATTAATTGACGATGAAAAAGAAGAAAAGGTAAAATATTTACAACTTATTCTGCTTATGTTATTAGTAGATATTATTGGATATCAATGTTTCAGATGGATGTGGATCAGCCTAATGAAACAGCAGAGTCATCTCAAAAAACGAAATCATCCGTAGGTCTTGGACAAACTGCTAAATAACAAATGACTATACTTTTGAATACCGGCAAACGCGAAAAGAATAATCACAGGCACTTTGATCATCGATAATATTCTGTAAAAGGTATTTGTTCATAAGTCAGTTTGCAATTTTTATTTTTAATTTTACTACGTTATGCAATACTAATGCAATACTGCATTAGAAACATCAACTACAAGCAACAGTTTTCATTGAACTTATCCGTGAATCAATAATTCATAGAAAGAAATAGGAATAAATTAATAGGAACAAAAATATGTGAATTTATTTAGCAAAACTTAGTTTTGCGTATGTCTAATATGGATTTTATTAAGCAATATGGAAGAAACGTAATTCTATTAAAGACATCTAGTATATAATTCTAAGCATAGATAAATTAGATTAAAGATAAATACATCCAAGTGTGAATAATAAGTATGTCTGCAACATCTATTGTACATAATCATGGATGCATAATAAGTTTCTTTCAAATAAATCAATTGTATTATGTAGCATATAATATTTGTAGATATACATAAGGGATATCGAAGTCCCATTTTAAATGAAAGTAATTTAAAAAACAAAATTATTCACTTTAAATGAAGAAAGATTCAAACATTAATAAATGAATGAAAGATTCATGCAATTATAAAAATATTGAAAAAATGCTATAGTTTACAACATTCAGAAAGTCAGGTATGGTTCAGTAACTTCGATTTCATATGCGAATAATCAACGGTCTTCAACGATATTTTATCTATGCTCAAATATTAACTAGATATTATTCTAACGATTTGTCGCTACAATGAAGCTGTGTTTGTATTAATTTCAAGTTTTGCATGCACTTTATGTCTACTTAAGTCCTGTATATTTAATTTTTTATAAAATGTTTATAAAAAATATACATGATCTATGTTACGAAACTTAGAGTAAAAAGAATATATAGATAAGAACAAAATATAGAGAGCAATCACTTATTTATATTCCATTTATGTAAAATGTTCTTAAACAGTTTTCATGATTATTTCGTAATTCTATAAATCGGAAAAGAATTCTTGTCTTGTGCCTATGCATTTTTGGGCGTATGAAAATGAAGGAAAGAACAGTAAAATTTAAAAATATTCAATTTTAAAAATTGAGAAGATATTTCTCTTCTTTTCCCACTGCTTCCTATTTATATAATATGTATTCAAAGTATAACATTGAAATTTAGCGAGAATTAGACAATCTTCCATTCTTTATTAAAGTAAATAAAAATTTGGAGAACAAGAGAAATTCTTCCAACTTTTAAATTTTTCATATAATTGATTATGAACACTTGAAACTGTAACAATTTCATACTGTTCAAATCATTCGCACGTATATTATGATTCACATCATTTGTGAAGGTACTAGCAAAAATTTAATGCAATCATTGCCAAGTTATTTTACGTAAAAATGAAATCAATGATCGCGTTGAATGATATATTATTAAAAGAATAATGCTCAAGGAAATAATACAATTTCATTCACATTTTAACAAAAAATATTTAATATTTTATTAAAATACATCACAATAGAAATTTTTTTATTAGTTTTATAGAATATCAAACTTGAGAGATTGAAAATCGAATATATCAAATTGAAAAGAATATATTTTTATGGCTTGCTGCTGCATACTCAATCCATGTGTATAAAAAACAAAAAGAAAAAAATAATGGTTCCTGATATTTCTATTGTATTATGCAAAATTATGTGTATACTAAAATTGTCCGTATTTCAAACTGACGGTGCTCCTATATTTAAAAGCACAACATTTTGTACTCCTATAAAAAGGGAGTATTTTACTTGTATAATAGAAAATTATATTGAATAATTTTAATTCGACAAAATCTTTATACAAAAAAAGGTGTTTTTTATAAATTTGCCGAAATGCTTGTGTAATCTTAAATATTCGAACAAATAAGTGTATGTATATTAATCCGTATACACAATTCTATCTTAGAAGAAATTATGTCGTGAATTTTCTAGGTTTTAATAATAATTGTAAAAGATATAAATTTAGTTTGGAAGAAATAATTATTATTAGACATCATTCTCAAGATAAACTTACTTCCAATGATCTTTTACTGTTTTGCAAAAGAACATTTAAACATCATATACCTGTAACTTTGCTTATAGTTTCATGTGCACATCCACATTTACTATTAATAGCAATAGCAATAAGACCGTTAGTTTAATGTTTGTCTAGGGTAGAGTCTACTACTTAATGTTAACTGTTTGAGTCTCAGAGGTCTTTGAAAAAATAGGGTCGAAAAATCCCAAACAGCGCGATAGCGTTTGTCTTAATCAATTGCGAAGAGAAATAAGCGGCGCAATAGCGCTCATCATATTTGTTATTTTTATGAAATATTATATAATTTTATTAAATTATATTATATTATATTTTTATGAAATTATTATATATGCATACTATAAGTTTATAAATATTTCAAGTTTTGTTCAATGACAATTATTGAGAAGATAACAATGAAATACAAAGTACCATTAGTTGTCCGTAACGTTCAAATGTACTGGGACTTTTCGACACAAAATCTAAACAGCGCGATCACGCTACTTGGGATTCAAACGGTTAATAAAAAAAAAAACACTCGCAAGCGTGTGTGCACGATTTCTTTAACAAAAGATGGTATTCTTGAAAATGATTATGAGATTAGGTACACCGTAGAAATTATTATATAACATGGATGTAAATAGAAATGATCACCAAAGAAATTTACTATAATCGTTAGTGACATATCACGAAGGCGGATGAAATAGCCGACAAAGACTATCTCGTCAAACAGTTTGCAAAACTCAATTGAAAAAGTATATAGTACGATTAGAAGTAAATAGAAAATCATTTGAAATCTTCTGTTCTTTTTTTAATACAATATTCCATTCAAGCATAATGTAATGATTGTAAAATATTAAAACTTTTAATGAATAGTACCTACATAGAAAAGCATTTGAATTTACTTGTGTAATAAGTAAGGAAAAGTTAACTTTCAAAAATATTCAATGAAAAATAATCTGTTATGTTCTGATCGTTTTCATATTTTTAGTACGTGCAATTTTTTCACACACGAAAGCATGGCGCAGTGTTCAAATATATTATTAAATATAAGCTTTCATAGTTTAAGATTGAAGAAGGAAGTCACATTCAAATATTTTGCTATGTGGATGTTCTCTTTTCCTGCTAAAGGAACTTCTTTCTTCAATACTTCTTTAATTACGAATGCATTTAAACAAAAGATGATGGGCTGTTAGCGAATAAAGGATGTTTCAAACGAATGAACTTGCTTGATGTCCAGATATACTTTTGAAATTGAATTTTTGTAATTTTATATATACTATATATATTGCCAATTATTAGAATGTTTGCGTAAGGTTGTTCTGATAATTCATGAAGCACATTGACGTTATACAATACTTTTAACTTGCACGGACAACAAAATTTTAGTTTAACGATTAGAAATATTATGTATTTTGAACAATATTACGATAAATTTACTACATTTGATAACATTGTGTAAGGGTGTTAATTGTAGATACGGTAAAGTATGAACAATGGGACATATTAAAGGATGAAAATTACACAGTATGTAATATACATATATTCTATGATCGTTCAAAATTTTCTAATATTTTAAGGCAATTAATGTAGCATAATGTAAATATGAAGTTACAAGCTTCGCGAATGTATACACATTCATATGTCCGTAAAATGTACAGATGTATTTATTCAGAACTACATATTAAATATTTCTTGTGTACTTTGATAGGCTAAAAAGCATTTATTTCGAGACACCCTAATAAAAAAATGATAAGTATCTAGTTATAAAGAGTAATCCGTTATTGCTTATCGTTTATTCATTAAAATTGTACATTACATATTATTATTAGCTATAATTCTGTATTACAATTTTTTGTTTCATTAATAAATAATTTACATACTTAGTATTTAAAATAGTTTCTAAATTCATATCATCGAAATAACATTCTCGTTGCAGTTGATATTTCGATTCATGCGTTTCATTATCGCATCCTATCGTACTATCTTTTGTAGAGTAGTTATCATGGCTGTGCTCCTTTCGTTTCATGTAATAGAAACAAAGATTTAGAAACTTCGACTCTTCTCTATAAAAAGGATTATCATCATGGTAGAAAGGATTTTCAATAGTCGTGTTACTATCAAAATACTTAATACTGTGTGTGAACAATTTTACGAAAAATAGATTCATATCGTTATCCGTAGGAAAATTTAATTTTTCGAGCATTACTTCGGATAATAGTCTTTGATATATAAGTTCATCATGCCCTAAAGCATTATATTCAGTATTAATTGTCTGTAGAACATGCGCCCTTAAATTTTCCGCAATAATTTCGCGTATCTCTGTAATTTCATCTTTCAGTAGAATTAAACAGCAATGTAAAATACTTAATTTAGTTTTGCTTGTTAATTCTGCAAATCGATGAACTAAGAATTGCATAAGTTCAACTGCGATTCGTCTCATGTGTTCTTCTTCATGAACACTTAATTTGAGTGTATGGGATAGTACTTCGTCTATCATTGCCTCGTTTCGAGAAAAAATTATCAATATGCATTTTAAACTCCATAAATTATAATATCTTACAGTTTCTAATTTTTCAATAAACGAAATTTCTACTATTTTCGTAATATCTAATTCATTTATATCTAATAGCGGCCAATGCTTCAAAGTTCTCAAAATGTAATTTATCATTGCATTTAAAAGTAGTTCATTACATCCGTATTCATTCAGCAATACACGTTTGAGTAAAATTTCCAAAATTGGGATGCTATGTGACACGTGATTTAAGAAAGAAATACTTTGATCGATACAAGGGGAGTACAAAATTTTATGCAAAATATCAATATTAACGTTATTAGTACGGTTTATATAGTCAGCATATAACTTTGTAGAAAGGTCTACAAATTGGAAAAATCCTGGTTTTATTTTCTCAGAAGAGAGTAAAAATCTGTTTCCGTTAAAAATAAATATGTCTTCTTTAGATATCTCATCGGAAATAAATTCTTTTAGTTGTAAAAATAGCATTTCAATCATGTAACATATTTGTGAGCTACATTCTCCTTTCGACATATTACTCCAAATTCGTAATATTTTTCGAAATCGCAGCCATTCTGGAGATTTTTCTAATCCACGATCAGCGTATCGCTTAACATTCGAACACACATTTATACTTTCAATTTCAACGGATAATTTTTCTTTGAGAAATTTCATAGTTAACAAATAACCATGGATTAAATTAACACTCTGGCATGAAGAAATATCGCACTTTAATTTCTGAAGCTCGAGTTGAATTTGTAAAAAGTCTGTTAATGCTGCATATGCCTTTGCAGCTAAGAATCTAACATAGAAAATAGGATTTCCAATCAGCATATAAAGTAAGTATTTTACTTTTGATACATATTTTTGCGAGGAATAATCAATTAAGTTGCAAGCACTACATGAAAATTTCGAAAGGAGTATAAGAATATGAACGATATTCGAATGTAAATATAGAGCAGTAGAGAACCTTGTAAAGGTAAATGAAAACCTATGTAATTCTTTCATGGCATAGTCTGCAAGTAGTGGATAATGCGTAACAAAATGATTAATGGAATAACCATTTCCAAAATCTAAGGTATCCCCATAACTTTGGCCTATTAATCTTGGAACTATCGAACCAAATAATTGTAGACTTGCATTTCTGATAGTCCATATTTCTGATTCCAAATATTTAAAACAAGTTAGTGAAATTCTTTCCATATATGGAGTTAACTGTGCGTTTATTTCTTTATCAGCTACTAAAGCCCGTAGAAAATATAAACGTCTTGCCCATGGAGAATCGTGTTGAAATTCTATGCTCTTCAAATTCTCATCAGAAACATTGTCCAACAGGTCTAATAATTTTTGTACTGCAAAATGCAAAAGAGGTCTATCTCGTCGATTATCGCTAACGACAATTCTATGAAACATAATTGATAATCCAGCACCTCTTCTGGTAATGTTTAAAGAATCCATAAAATTATTTTCTAATATACGCAATATATGTGTTTTTGGCAAATTAGAATACTTAGCTTCTTTGCACAAACATCTGAAATGACATAATCGCTAGATATTTAATTTTCCTATTATCCTATCAATATGAATTATACCTCGTTAATTGTCCAATTGCTGTACCCGCTGCTTCCACTACACCTTTGTGTCTACATCTGAGTAATACAGTAATGATAACATTTGCGGAACGTTTAACTGTATCGTCGGAATACATTAATGTACCTATTTCACAAGCTATTTCACAGGAGACCTACATAGAAAATATGCTTTATTATCTTACTTTTGTTTACAAAGAGATATATTTATTAAAATTAAACGATAAAGGTTAAAACTTTTACCTTTAAAGACATCCAAATGCAAGAGATGAGTACCTGATGTG
The DNA here is from genome assembly GCF_011952255.1 of Bombus vosnesenskii. Classification (NCBI taxonomy): domain Eukaryota; kingdom Metazoa; phylum Arthropoda; class Insecta; order Hymenoptera; family Apidae; genus Bombus; species Bombus vosnesenskii. The sequence continues at coordinate 3,652,157 of NW_022882938.1, forward strand.
CAGGAGTTAAACTTAAATCATCGAAATTGATGTTGTCTATCTCACTATTTTTAATAGCTTCGTTAATCGCTAATCCCATTTCTGCGAACGACGACGAATATTCTACAAATTCAGTTACAATTTCATCTAAGGCAAGATATATTTTAGACTTCAATGAAATTGAATAAAATATACCTGTATTTTTGGATTTTGAAGAAAATATATATAGAAAAAAATCTGTAGCATCTTCCAATAGATACAATATTTTTTCAATAAATTCTGAAGATATATTAGAACTTTCTTGACCATTTTGAAAAGCAATATTTAATAAAGCAGTCATCACGCCATAAAATGGTTTATTTTGAACAACTGCCTTTAGTACATCTTCTTTCATTTGCATTAACTGATTTGTAGCTTCATTAAACAAGAAATCCGAATATTTCAACTGATCATTATAATCCTTATGATCTTGTAAAATATTCAAAGGCAACCATTTTACTAAAATTGACATAAGAGCCGCACCACTTTCAATTTCATAGAATTTAGAAGAATTACAATTTTTCAATGCCGTGTGAAATAATATCTAAATCAATAATGTCCTTTTTTTTTTTTAATGAAAAACCAACTGTTGAGAAAAAGATGAATAATTTCTTACCTGCTTTTCAACATGAGACAAAATATCTTTATTGAAATAATTAAGAATAATAGAAGCAGCTAATTGCTTGACATCAAGTGCAGAATCTAGTACAAGTCTTAATAAGATAAATAAACTCCTTCTGTTTGTGAATTTCCAGTTTCCAGTTATTATTAAATGTTTTTCCACCAATGAAATGCACAAAACATTTTCGACATTGGACTTATTTGTGACAAAGCCATTGGTAAATGAAAGTATGGCTCTATACAAATTTAAGCCTAGAATTTTTCTTTGATAACAAGAACCAATTTCAAAACAATCCAAAAAGAATTCATGCAACCAATGTGTAATGTAGTACACATCTTGCATACTGTTTGAATTATTATCACACATTTTTAGAACGTTAGTATAAAATATTTTAAAATATTTGACAATCCCATCTCTCATGTACACTGTTGTACTATTTGCATTGTGCCATAAAAAATGTTGTACTGTAAAAAGCTGATCTCTATTTTCATTGTATAATCTAGTTATTTGATAACAATTTATGGCAAATCCATTCAATCTTATGATTTCTTTATTATGATTTATATAACATTCTATCCTTGCTTGTTGTGGAAGATCAATATGCATTTCACAAGCCAATTTTTGGAGATGTGAACGTAAAAAATGTTCTCTTATATCTGTGATTAAATTCCATAAATAAGGTAAAAGATTTCTGTACTTTTTAACAACTGGTTCAAGCCAATGTTTGTAAAGTAACTGAAGAGCATTATGATTTTCACTGAAATTAAATATCCATATTTTGACACTAGAATTTTCCATTATTTGTAAAAGTTTGGTAGTTTAACTCACTTCTCTGGCGATTCCCAATGGTGAAAGAGGTAGTTCATTATATCTCCAAAGGCTTCTTTCCATTCATTTTCGCTTAATTTTTTTATAATAGCAAGATAAACTTTTGTACCAGCAGAACGCAAATAATATTTTGTTAAGCTAGTACATAAAGAAAATAAAAAGTCATAAGATGTAATAATTTTGATTTTGTCCAAAACTTCGCAAATTTCCGCAAGTATATCATATTTTAATTCGTTCTGCCAAGAAATTGTATTGACACAATGCTTAAACAGATACTCCAAATATCCATTATATTTGTTTTCCATGATTTTCAGGTACATGTTAAAAATAAGTGCTGAATTTTGCTTACTAATGTCATTGATAGCATTACACCAATTTGAAAAGATAATTGCTTCAAGTCTCTGCTCTACTTCAGAATATGTATTCCAAAAAGTTGTGTTTATGGTTCGTTGCAACCACATGTATAATATTTTGTATGCAAAATAAGAATGTTTAGTATATCTTATACAATGCTCAAATATAACATCGAAAATGAGAAAACAAATATCATTAGAATATATTTTACTGCAATTTACTTGTAAATACCCATAAGCGCAAATCAGTTTAAATAATCCGGATTCAACAGTATTATACTTTTTATTGAAGATGTATACTTCATTATGTTTAAAGCTCAAAAGATTTGTAAAAGTTTCTTTTAGAAATACTAAATTAGATTGCATTGACAATAAAGCAAAAAATGTATGGGAAGCCAACAAGGTTCTCTCTCTTTTTATTTCTGTATTCGAAGCAAAAGCTCCTATAATGTGTATATAAACTGGTTGCCATTGTTTTAAATGTTCATCATTCCAGGATTCTTTGCATGATGAAGCAAAGCTTATCAGTTTCTAAAAATACAACAACAAAATACTTTATGTTTATGTAAAGTAATCTAATAGACATTAATCGTTTTAAATGAAATTGTACATTAATAGAATCATAAAATACTAACTCTGAAAATAGCAGTGTCTTCTGCACATGTTTGTAACTCTTTGATTACATAATTCAATTCCATATTTTTTGTACACATTTTGTTATTGTAATTTAATAACAGAAGATTCAATTTAATAATTATGTATATTATATATATTTTTGTACCCTAGTCATACGTGTTTGTATTTGTTGTTTGAAAATTAAAAACTGCTTTTGAAGTTTGTGCAGTTGCATCAGATTTGTCTGTTTTGTCTCCATCAAGGCTGCATGTCCTGCAATTAATATGTAATAATAACATTCTTTAAAATTTTGTTTTTTAAACAAAATTAAAAAATTAATAGAAAACATAATTAATGCCTGCAAAACCATAAAGAAAGTTTAAAAATTCAAAAAGTAATGAATTATTGGTTTAAATGTAAATAAGCATATCATCCAGCAGCCATAAAATTAGCCTCTATGTGTAAAATAATTGAGAAAGCAAATATGATCTGCTTTTAATATAATGGATTAAGGATCATCATACAATATAAGAAGACAATATTGTTACTTGCATTTGTTTTATTATAAGTAATAAAAATAAGAAAACTTAATTTGGAAACAATTTAATAGCTATTAGTTCAAATGTAATAAATTATAAATTACAATTGCTAAATTAGTTTTATATTTTATGTTGCATTTTGTTCTTCAGGAACATACCCCCCTTGTTCTAGCTGCTCTTTGAATTTCAAGTACTCTCGTTTACGATCAAAGTGTTTTACCTAGTAAAAAGTAATAAACATGAAGATTTAATGAAAGAGAGACAGGCATTACATATAGGAAAATTATTTCCTTTACTGTTACTTATTATACTTCATAAGTGAAAAACATAATATTACAATTCTTCAATTATTATAATAAAGTACAAAATTTACCCATAGTGCAGGACAAAACTTTTCATATTGATCTCTAAATTTTTTACACTCTGTTTCTGTTTTGCCATCATCAAGACACTTCCAATATTCATCTCTATGATTCCAACATTTTGCACGATCTTCTTTACTTGGAAAAGACATCCTAAAATAATCCAATTTGTATATCCAATTATATATTACATATTTATGCTTTCCTTTTTTAAATCAATATGCATTCCTTTCCTTTAGCTTTACAAACTTATTAAATAAATTTTTATGTGTTTTTAGTAAAAAAGAAATTACAATGTTCCAACTCAAAAGAATTAATTTGCACTTACCTATATTATATATTGTAGAACTGAAACCTTTTCGGAATTGAATAAATTTTCACTTACAAATTCAAAATGTGTTACAAATACTTATTTTTACAGAAATTAAAAATAAGAACCTTAAAATAAAACAAAATGATTACATAATCTTATAGCACTATAGTGTAATTTATACACCAAAAATCATAAGAAAAAATTGAACTTTTTTATTTTTTAATTTAAAAACGACTTTCAAAGATATAACTTAGTGATTTAATTTTTTAATTTATTATATTGAATATAATTTGTGTTATAGGTTACTCAGGACAATAAATTCCATTTTATTAAATAATTTATAAAGTTTTTAATATTATAAAGGCATATATACATAAATAAAACAAGTAAATTGAAATTTGTATTATTTATGTATTTTACCTTCATATAAACGTAGATTACTTTATTTTTATGCTAATAGTGGAAAATAGAAACTAACCTGTCTATTAGTTTCCTTAAGATAAACCATGGAATACTACAACACAAGATTATATAAAATTTTGTTGTATCGAATTTACATTCGCTTTTTAAATTACAGATATATATAATCCTTATTTTTTTAATTTATTATAAAATAGTATGAATATTCAACACAAATAAAGAGTCCTTGCAAGCATAATTTATTATTTTTAATGTGTACAGTCAAAAAATAGTATTTTATCATTTAAATTAGGATAAAAAATGAATTTTAATCCAATTATTTTACAAATAAAAAAGCACATGGGTATCCATATTCAATATTCCCACATGTACTTACTTACTAAATGGAAATGATATCAGTGTTGCCAATACCCATATATTAATTTGTGATTTTTAGGAATGAGTTTTATTTCTAGCTAAATTCGTATAAAAGTGGTAATACACTATCAATAAAAAATTAGAAATCTATTAACGACATTGATACCGGAATGAATTAAATTGCCACATTTATGCTGTTAACATATAGCTCTGCCATTCTTATTTTATTGTGTACACACATACAAATACATGTGTATTAATATTTAATAAGTAACAATTACAAATTTCAGGTTCACAATGCAACATTCAATTTAATATGTGAAGGATGAAGCATTCAACATTATTAATTCAAATATATTATATATCACGTATAGTAGTAAAAACATACCAAATTTCTTTATACAATGCCAAAAACAATTTCCTATTTAAAATACTTCAATAATTAATAGTGTTAATTGCATCATCCTATGTACTTAAAAAGTGGAAGGTAATATTTTCTATGTAAGATAAATTATAATTAAAACTATAACAAAGCATGTGAACAACATTCCACCAACTAGGATAAATCCATCCTGTCTTGCTCTCTGCTCTATTAGTCTCATTGTGGTTTGTGAAAGTCCTAATGTATTCCCAATGTCTATTAATTTCCTATGAGCCCCTTTTAAAGTTATTCTTTGTGATCTCAAACTATCCAAAATACTACTACCACTTTGAAGGAGATCATCCATACCACTAACTGCATTTCTTAAACTATGATTGTGTTGTACATTATGATCTATCATAATATCAACATGATCATTTGTGGTAAATGTCCTAGACAGCAATGCTTCCCTTTCAGCTTCTTCTCTTTGTTTTCTAATCATTTTGTTGCGCCATGAATTTAAAGCAGCTGTGAGATGACGGCTGTCATATTTCAGTTGATCCACGCGCATTTTAGCATTCTGTCTTTGAGATATAGGGCCTTTACGGCATAATACATCTAATTTCTCGCAATTACTGAAATGTAAGAGTATGAAATTGTATATTATTATTTCATAATATTTTTATAAAATACATGTATACATGCAAGCAAAATAAATGTATCTATGAATTCTACATAGATCTATGACTTCTTTATATAATTACCTACATAAAAAATAAAAGTTTTTTTTTAATAACTACCTGTTGATGAGGTTTATTTTTGATTCTATGTTGTTTTCTATTTCTTTTACATCCAGGTTAGGCGTTTTTTTCTCAAGCTGTGAGAAAAGATGTTGTGTTTCTTGGACCAGTTTGTTTGTTTGATGATATAGAGTTTCCATACTTAATAATAAATAGTTCCATTCGTATTTCGACAACTCGTGTCGGACCGTGTGCGAAAGTTATGACGTGTACGTATAAATACTACTGTCACTGTCAGATCATCAAATGGGATATCTGTAACAGTGGTTATCAAAATCTATCAGAGGATAACTTCCAATAACTTTTAGATAGAATAAAGATAATAGATCAAACTTCAAAAAGCAAATAAATGAAAAGGGCCAAATATGAGACAGGCCAAAGAGAAAACTCAAAGTGTTAAGATACATTGCACATATAAATAAAGGAGCGGACCCTGGAAACCATGCTAATACTATACAAATCATTGATAAAATCGGTAATAGAATACGGAATTAACATATACTTTCCAACAGGAAACCATTAAGCAAAAAAGAGAAAAAATATAAAATGCAGAATAGCCATGCGCTATAATATAACAACGCCAATCAACGTGATGAATGCAGAAGCAGGTATCATGGACATAGAAAATAAAATCGAATTAGTAACAAGAAAGTACACCATTAAGAAAAAAGCAGACTCCATAGAATAGAGATATAAAGATAGAGTGCGTGAGTGAGCTGAAAAAAAATATATGAATAGAAAGAGAATGCTGCATAGAAGCCCCTTATATCCTTGTCTAAAAAGCATACATATTGGTACTTCGTACGTCGTACAGTAAATATGGAAGTGTAAAACCGGTAAACGAGTGGCGTCAATGAGCGTGCCTGATTAGACAAGCACAGACAGGCCCTCTATGCAACATTCTCTTTCTATTCCCATATCACATCTACCTACACGGTAACATATGACTCGCGCACTTTATGTTTATTCTATGGCAGATTCATACAGCGCGACACTAGGGAGAATAAAAGACATAGTAGATATCACCATTATAGACACCCACACAAGAAATGATTATACAATAAAAACCTTTAAAAAATAAATCTGCTCATGGTGATTTTTTTATTTATTAAGTCATGAAATAACTATCAAATTTTCTTTTTTTTAATAAAAAATAAAACAATTCTTGTCTGCTTGAATGAAACGGAAAGTACTGACATCTTTAGGTTTAAATCGTATATAAGACATTTTTGTAAGTCAATGAAATTTATGTTGGTAAATATAATTAAAAGATTAATTAATCTATTGGATGTGTAATTTTTATTGCATAATAAAGTTTACACAACTTTTTTAAATTTATAGTGAGTTACTTATGACCATGATATATATTGGCTGAGAGTGATAACCAAATTGTGTTTGTCGCATGTAATACCTTCTAAAAGGAAATCTATCGTTCTTACAAATGGATATCGGTGAATTATTATCGTACAAAGTAAGTTTGTAAAACCGTATTATTTATGATACGAAAATTTGTATTATCTAAAATTTTGATGCTAACCTAAGTACACACAGTACATACAAGTTATTTTTATTTGCTATTCTGTGTTCATTTCGTATAGCCACCAAATACACCAAAACGACCAGTAGCAGGAGAAGAAGATGATGAAGATGAGTGGGAAAATGCTAAGAAACCTAAAAGAGTAATTAAAACTCCATATCATGCACGTCAAAGGCAACAGAGAGAAATCGAAGTGACTCCAGTTAGAAGCAGTGAACCTCCTACACCTATCAGAGCTGCTTTACCTTCACCAGCAAATGATGTTGTTGAACCACAGCTGACAGAGAAAGAAAAGCAAGATATATTAAAATACGTAGAAACTGAGGCTCCAGAAATAGAAGCATTAGATGAAGCAACACTAAAGAGAATGGTTCTTCTATTTGAAAAAAGGGCTCTTAGGAACCAAGAAATGAGAGTAAAATTCCCTGATCAACCAGAAAAGTATATCATTTTCTAACATTATGCATGAAGATCAAGCTTAAAATATAAGATTGAAATTATATTTTAAAATTTAATAGATTTATGGAATCAGAAGTAGAACTGCATGAAACTCTCCAAGAACTTCATGTTGTTGCAACAAACCCAGATCTATATCCTTTAATGGTGGAATTAGGTGCTGTACCTTCACTGCTTGAATTATTATCTCATGAGAATACGGATATAGCAGTTGGTGTAGTGGACCTTCTGCAAGAATTAACAGATGTAGATATTTTACATGAAAGCCAAGAAGGTGCTGATACATTGATTGATGCTTTATTAGAACAACAAGTTTGTGCTCTTCTTGTACAAAACTTAGAGAGACTGGATGAATCAGTAAAGGAAGAAAGTGATGGAGTTTATAATACTTTAGGTAATAATTATTGTAAGTTGGTGAGTACCTTACTTTGAAATTAAAGTAAATATTATGGTACATTTTTTTCAGCTATTTTTGAGAATCTCTTAGAGTTTAGGCCAGAACTGTGTGGAGATGCAGGGAAACAAGGATTAATGCAATGGCTCCTAAGGAGAATCAAAGCAAAAACACCATTTGATGCTAATAAGCTTTATGCTAGTGAACTTTTATCTATTCTTTTGCAAAACACACCAGAGAATAGGTTACTTCTTGGTGAACTTGATGGAATTGATGTGTTATTACAACAATTAGCGGTAATATTATTTGTATTTTCCCTTTTTCTATATATTTTTTGTATTTCTTTCTTTATATTTTACTTATTTTTATACTTTTCATACATTTTTATGTGCTTTTAAAATAATTTCTATTAATTTTAGTATTACAAAAGACATGATCCTCAAACAGCTGAGGAGCAAGAAATGATGGAAAATTTATTCAATGTATTATGTTCAAGTTTAATGGCAACTGTAAACAGAGATAGGTTTTTAAGGGGAGAAGGACTGCAACTTATGAATTTAATGTTGCGAGAAAAAAAAATGTCTAGGAATGGTTCTCTTAAAGTAAGTAGCAGGTTAAAATTTATATTTAATTTGTTTCTTAATATCAATAAACAACAATGTTATATTCTAGGTATTAGATCACGCAATGAATGGCCCAGATGGAAAAGATAATTGTAGTAAATTTGTTGATATTCTCGGATTAAGAACAATATTTCCTTTATTCATGAAAACACCAACAAAAAATCGGAAGAGAATGCTTACAGCGGAAGAACACGAAGGTAACTAAACCATGAGAGATTTTCCTTAATTACGTTTGTCTACGATATTTTCACGAATAATTATTGTTGTAGAACATGTAGTATCAATTATAGCAAGTATGCTAAGGAATTGCAAAGGTCAACAACGTCAAAGATTGTTGAGTAAATTTACGGAAAATGATTACGAGAAAGTGGATCGATTGATGGAGCTCCATTTCAAATATCTTGAAAAAGTGGAGGAAGTTGAAAAAAATACAAAGGTTAGTAAAAAGATATAAATTTTGAAAATATTTTATTTGATAATATATTTAATGATATAGGAAGATGAAGATGAAGAAGAATCGTACCTGAGAAGATTAGATGGTGGATTGTTTATTTTACAATTAGTAGATTATGTATTATTAGAGGCGTGTACCGGTTGTCCACCGGCAGTTAAGCAACGAGTAACACGAATTTTAGCTCAAAGAAGAGCATCTTTAAAAACTATAAGGCATATCATGCGAGGTATATTTTTTATTATAATATTTTAGTATTATTTTATTTGCTTTTAATTTAATTATTTTGTTTAGAATACGCGGGAAATCTTGGCGATGCTGGAGATTCGGAATGGAGAGAAGCAGAGCAACAACATATATTGCAATTAATCGATAAATTTTGATGTATACTTTTTAATGAAAGAGTTAAAAACTTTAAGCTTTTTGCCTTTTTGTAAATTTTTTCCAGAAGTAGCAATCCTATGGATATCTATCACATGTATAAAATATATCATTAGAAATATTCATTTTTATATGCAAAGATTAAAAGAAGCGTTTGTAAAAAATTAAATGAGTGTCATATATTTTATCGCAGTTTGTGTACAAGTAAGTTGTGAAGTAAACACTAAATCAAATTATACGACGATTAATCGATTTATTGTTTTAATTCATATCAAGCAACATGATTGATAATGCTATGTTGTACGATAGCGCGTAAAGCCTTGTACTCAAAATTTATAATCGATTTTAGTTCTCTGAAGAATTTTTTCACCCACTGATGAAATATTTCGTAACGATATCATAGATGCACGTTAATAAAATGGGTGAAAATAAAGCAGTGATCACAAGTCGTTATTGTTTGTATCATGTCAGTTTTGAGCAAGATAATCCCAAGTTTAATCGATGTTGTCCATCCATACGAATCGGAAGATACCGTTTATAACTTTCAAAATTACTACGGCGAAATTCTACTATCGGGCTGTTTGTGGAGGAGCTGTTATCGTAGAAAAAAATTTGGTTTTTACGAAAAATTCATTGTTGACAGTGGCTGTGTGAAATACTTTCAACGATTCAACGATCGTGACAACGTATTTCATTGTCAGAAATACTTTTCCTATTTCGAGTTCATCATTTGTCAAGTAAGTACAAGATTTTACTTAAATTTCTCAAAATTAAAAATGACGGGTCAATAACCCGGTGTATACAATACGAACATCACAACTACGAATGATACGTGTATCTACCACGTAATTGTGCTTCGTACTTGACACTCTGTGGCAAATCTATATTTATGGTAAAATTTAACATTTATTTCGTGAAATTTATAATTAAATGTAATAAAAAAAGAATGCGCGCGTTTTCTCTCAGGCTCACCGTAACCATGGTAACCCACGTGGACGCATGCGCTTACAATTGGTATGCTTAATCGTAGTACCGTGTCTTCTCAGTTCTATATCAGTTATAGTCGTACATGCACTTATTAAGACTGAAAAGAGATGTTTAATTAATCGAATTTAACGTTTACTATCAATCACGTGTTCAGAATCTACAGTGTTCACACATGGTATTCTAGCTGTCTGTTTCGAATGTGCTGCCAAATAGATATGTGTTATGATATGTATAAGTGGGGAGGAGGGGGTCAACGTTCGGTGAACGATCGATCGCGATTGGTTTAGCCGCCCAGCTCTCTACCAATCGGAGCGCGTGCTGCGCCCTAACATGAAAGTCTGCTGCACGAGACAGGCCAGTTTGCTGTTGCAAGCTTCAGAGGTGCGGTTGTTGGTTGTGTAAGCCGGTTCGCGGTGTTTTCGCTGTTTTTAATTTTCACGTTTTACAATTCACCGCATAAAGTTGAAGACACTTGTCGCAGACATGCCGAGGAAAAACGATATCCGTGCGTGATGCGAGTGGTAAATTTTGTGCACCCATTTGTGTTGTAATTACGACCGACTGAATTTGAAGAAAACTGTTACGAGAAAGTGTCAATTCCTCTGAAGAAACAACCACGGTATGTCACCTGTCAATTTCATCCCTTGTTTTACGATTAATTCGTGCATGTTATTGATTGGTATCGTGCTCTGGATCGGAGCGTGCGTACGTGCGTGTACCAGCATATTTACGAACACGTATTGTGATTCAGAAATTCAAAATTATTTTATGAATGGTTTTTCAATATTTATATGACACTCGATGTTTAGAAAATATTGCAACACACCATTCATTATGGCATAAGTATGTACAGTTTACTTCATCTTTACATTTTCTTGTTGACCGTATACGTATATGCGTATCCTTTTACCTAGCATACATATCCAAAAAAAAGTTCATAGAAATTAGCATTAACGACTAGTGCCATTTATAAAATCGTCGCATATTTATAATTAGCTATCATCCGGTATATTATAAATTAAGCTTCGATATTATGAGATTTTACGACGCAATCAACCAGACAGTCGATTGAACCATGTTAATATTCCATCGAACAACATTATCATACACTCATCTCTGGTGCTAACTTGTTCCTCACATCGCATTCCTAAAATAAACGCTTTTTACGGTGTCGTTAAAATTCGTAGTATGTAGTTTCTGTAGCACGGTTGAAAACGAAGTTTTCGTTTCGCTCGCCATAAAGAAGGGAAGGAAAAAGAAGGATAGAAGAAAACGATATCGAATGACGGTGATCACGCGGATAATTTTATAATTCTATCTGTGTATTTGACACCGTGGATTAGCATTCCGGCGAGTTGTTAAACTGTGTTCTAAAATTAGATCGTTTCAGATTTATCTGTGAAGCTTATTTGCGCGATTCTAATCGTTGCAGTCTGAATTGTCTGTAATTCGGCCGATAGTCGCGCGTGAGGCTCGCGCATGTAATGAACATTGGATAATTTTCGTTCGTAGGACTTCTTCGTTCTCTCGTAACGTAACTCCAGTTGAGCGGTGTCTTCTTGCTACTCAAAACCAATTTCGCGATTGCGTACCTGACGCGATTGTGTATCGGTGACGTAACATTGCTTCTTCCGATTTGTTGTTACGTGCACGTGCCGCGGAGCAATGTTCGTCACGTGATCGCTGGAGCTACTGCTTAGTGCTTATTCAATAGCTCCGTGTAAATCTCTGAATTATTCAAGGTCATTTCCCCCATTATAAGTTTGGAGAAAAGATTTATCATTATTTTAGGTCATTAAAAAATTTTAATCGATTCCTACATCTTTATTAATGATAGTGCCTAATCGACTAGATGTGTCTAAAATTAAAAATTTTGTGTTTAAACTATTCTCTAACTTAACTGAATGTTTTAACCTAACTTAATTGAGATTTAACACAAAACTCTAATCCAAATTTGGGAAATTTGGTAATCTAATTGAAACTTCAACTTAACTTACCTGTAAATTAACTCAAAACTACAACTCAAACTTACCTTCCTTTGTCCGCGAACTGAACGCTGTTTTGTGAAAGTAACATTCTGCACTGAGTTCAATATAACTTCTGAAACAGAAATAATTTTTAGACCGGCCGTTCTCTCAGTTCAAAACTTGTATTTTTTTTGTTCTACTTGAGTAGTATTCGAATATAGATTACAAGGATGAATAAAAAATTATTGGCGCTTCGAAACGAAATTTAGTCAAAAAAGAAATCGTTCTTTTAATTCTAGCATTTTTAAGTTACATTAATTCTCTTAATGGGGGGTTAACAAGTTCAAAGCAACTTTATAGCGCAAATAACCGCGAGAGGATTCTTTACTGTATAAATTGATAGGAGTGAATCATTCAGGGGTTGAGTTATCTCTTTTCTCGAGGGATACGGTAATTATTTCTGTAAATTACATGCTCTTGTAGCTTAACCACGTTGCGTAGTTGCACGTCACTGGAAAGGGGAGAAAAAGGGAGAAAGTTGGGAACTTTTTATGGTTTGGAACGGGACGTGAAGTTGCATGTAAAATTCCCCATTAATATGTTTAAAAACCTGACGAAATTTTCTCGACAGAAATTAAACGATTGAATAGCAAACGAGCAGACATTAATCTCAAATGAATACGTTGGTTAGTTTTGACATTGGAAAACGTTTAGATAAAAAACACGATAGAAACGATACAAAAGTTGCGAGGTTGAAAATTTGTTGGTTCTGAGATATATAGCAAAGGTTTTAATCCCTTTGCCGTGGTTTATCGATTCTCGTCGGTGCAGAATGCACGCTAGTGCATCACTATGAATGCTGCGGACGACGTGTGACCTTGAACGAGTGGCTCGCGAAATCCAAATAGAACCCGGGCAAACAAACCCTATGGTACTTTTCAAAGCGATACTAGTCATTTTTCTGTTCTGTTTTAAATAGTTTTAATATCCACCTACTTACATCTTCACCGTCACTTTCCACCCTTTTGTACGAAGTTTGTCTTCGTCTCTTGAAAATCCTCGAATTTTTGTTTCCATGTGATCCTCTTCTTGTTTCCATGGCTGATCGATCCACGGCTATTTAACAGTTTCTTTAATTAACTTATAAATGGATTATATTATAGTTTAAAACGTTGTTTTTAATTAGTTCATATTGCTTAATTGGTAGGTTTAAAAAGTTTCACCTTTCGAAAGGATTCGAAAAAACGTTCGTACGGTTGTTCGTCTCGAAAAGAGCGACGTACCTTGAGAGAACGGCGGGCTGCGGGTAGATTGAAATACTTATTTAAGGAGGATCCAATTAGGCTGCCATTCCTGGAATTGCCGCGGCCAGGTTTACGCCATTATCGATCAAACTGTCCCAGATTCGCGAATTCTTCGTTGCTGAAGCGTTCATGCACAACGCTCCGGCTATCCTGTGCGCCTATAGTCGAAGCTTTCTGTTCAGTCTTGATAAAATCACCACGTAAATACTTGGCTTCTACCATTGAAAAATCCCTTTTCATTTCTCGATCGGTTTTCCCTTGTTTTTTTCTTTTGGTGGAGATTAAACGAGAAAACAATTTAATTTCCGACTTTGTCCTCGAGTTTGATCCGTCTATCGACAAGCAAAAAAAGAAAAGAAATATGACTGAAGAGCGTCTGAGAAATTTGGAAAGCTCGTTTCTTTTATGCTCGAAGTAATTCGAGGCTGAAAGCGGTCTGGAGTCGAGTCAATTAGCCAGAAGTGGATGGAAATCAAGGGTGGTTAAGGAATCCCTCTTACGAGCGACTTTTTCCCACTGATTCTCTTCGCATGGAATCTATTTTTTTCCTTTTCCCCAACTCAACCCCGCTCCTCGTCTGCTCTCTGAAAGTTCGTGTCTGAAAGGCTCGTGTGGCCACTCAAGTCGCGAAAACGCTGAGCGAGCTACTCAAGAGCGACGAGCGAGCACGCCTGGTTGGGACGTGTAAGCCGCTTTCGCGAAATTTACGCTAATTTTTAGGTCAGATACGCGCCAAACTGACTATTAATTTCGAATGGTACCCATGGATGATCTCTCATCACGAAATCTTGCTCGCGCGATCGATCTACTTTCACAGAGAAATTTGCATAGGACATTCAGCGAAGTTTCTATACCTTTTACAAAACATAGAACTTTTACAAAATGTGGAAGAGACGAGAGAAAGTGAATAGCGTCGAGAGAAACTGTTGATGAAGAATAATCGGACAACAATCTATCAAGATGAAATGTAACATTTAACTAATCGATAAACAAATTGGTAATAATTAAGATTAGTATAGTTTCGGCAATTAAACGTAGAGGTCCCAGTTTCTCGTCGATCAGCTGATCGGTGAAGAAACGAGTCTTTTGAATAGCAGCCAACGTCCTCGTTACCATTGTTCGGCTCTCTCAATGTTCCCAGCTTCTTTTACGTACCTTTCGACGAAAACATCCCTTACAATCCAGCCTTGTTGTTTTATTTGTCGGCTATTTACTTCCCGAAGTTTTTGAACGGTACTGTGGTGAAGAAATAATCGTACACAGGCTGAATCGAGCGTTTCTTTTGCAATCGGCCGAAGGAAGACGAATACGGGATTATGGTCATTTCAGGCGGTTACATCACGCGCGTTCATTCCCCGTCGAATTACTCGTCTTCGATGCTAACCCTTTTTCCTTGATTTTGCAATAGTCGCGTTGCATTAATTATGCGCTTCCGTGGGCAGTGGCATGCGCGAACGTCGAGAAACTACCACGATTTGCATGCACACTATTGCACACAGTGGTCGATTATGTCATCGGACCAACACGGAGGAATTAGTCGGACAATGTTATCTTTGCGCCTCGAGTCATCGTGAAGACTCCGTCTTGCTATTTCAATATCAGGTGTGTCTTGTTTGATTCATTGGCAGCAACCTCTTCTAAAAGTAAAGTAGAGTAATTCTTTGTTTTACCCTGCTATTATTCTCGCATCTATATAACCTGAAATGTCAAATGTCATACGTGTCACGGTTATTACTATTATTTTCTATAAGAAATTAAAAGTAGTTTTGTTTATCCGATAGCAGAATTGCAAGAAGTCTTCGGGTTAAAGATATACGTAACTATTCTCCGAGTTCTTTATTCTTTTACCATCCCCTTTTCACCCTTTTACAACATAGCTTAAGCTGTCGTGGATAGTATTACATGTACATATTTTCTGCGTATGACGTCAAGATGTCGGAGAAATAGTCATTTTCTAAATTCATTCTGAATTTCTCCTGATCTTGTTACACTGTGAAAGGGTTAGTAGTTTAAAAAAAACAGGTGTATTAGAAACTATAGGAGACTTCTGTAGGAGGTAATAGTTAGTACACGTGGTCCGAATTTCGGATAACTTTTGTGTCACCCCGTGATTTTTCAGTTGCACGTAAGTACGTAGAAGGGTAGAGAGAGAGAGAGAGAGAGATTCTGTGGCGTAGAAATCGCGAAAGTGAACGGTTCTGGTCGAGTTCCCATGGACTTTCTAGATCAAAGAGGTCCGACGATTCGCGCTATTTTGCATGCGTGTACGGCTCCACTGTGTCGTCGTCACACAAAGTGGTTTAATCGAGCTTACCGACAAGAAACTCGCCTCTAATCGTCAAGAACCATTCCTCGACTGGTGATTTTCTTGCTTCGAAATCTCTCTGTGGTAGCCACTTTGTGCATTGGCCTCTAGTTAGATACTTTTTTTTAATGGTTTGGCTAATTGCGGAAAACGCAGAACCAGCATTCGAGGGATTCTATTATACGTTGGTAATGCGTTTCCCGTGGCACTTTGCGACTACATGAGACACAAAGAGGTATTATAACATGATACAATGGCATTATAGTGTAAAGACAAAGGCTGATCTCGTTTAGCTTCCGTCGAGACAATCTACTTTTACGGATGATCGATAGTGTTTGCAAATTTATTCACGTAGAAGGTATTAGTTGATGTAGCAAATCGAATTATCGTGGCCATAAATAATTCTATAGAACGAGCATTGAATAATCAATGGCAATTAGGACGAGTAATACGGTCGTAGATATTCGTCTATAAGCGTGATGTTACATTGATCTTGTATAGCCGAATACGCATGGAAACGATGAAAAACCATATGGAAATATCGTATCTCGGCTAGGTCAACGACCTCGAGTATGCAAGCATAGCATTGTGATCACGGCACAAGATAAATTGGCAGTAAGCATAGCTCATAATCGCGGCAGCTGACAGTACACCGTCTTCTAAGGTCTTCGCTCCAATGCATGACGAACGTGCAACGAAATATGTACTCGTTTCTATATCGGTGACGCAACACGTTCGATCGTACTGTTAGAAAATTTCTATCTCTCTCGTGTATACACCTCCCAATCTGTTCCTATCTTGTTTCCTTTCGGATAAACAGATTCTTCTAAGAAATTAGAGTTTCTCCAACTCAATGCTCGACGCAAGTTTAAATGTTTCTTTCGTAAACATCAAAGAACGCGAAGCTCCGCTTTTAGCGATTTAAGGAAGCTCATGGATCGCTCAATGACATTGCAATTTGGCAAATTACAGACCAGCTAATCCCAAAGATCGATGAACGCTGATATTTTGGCCCGACGATGTTTTGGCGATGGCGCCCGCTGCGTCGAGACGGTCTCATCGATCCATTCACTCTCACTGCCGTTTATGTGGCCCGGTCTTCTCGCTTCCTCCAATTTCCTTTCCTCTTTTCCTTCTCTCTTTCCCTTGCCCTGACAACCTGCTACCTTACACCTTGCTCCTATCATAGCACTTCTATCGACCTACGCTTGTTTCGCTTCCTCGTTCTCTCTCCTGTACGGTCACCGGTTCTTTCCTTCGTTTATTTTCGCGCAAGTTCGTTTGCTTCTTCACCCTTGTGTTCACTCTTCCCTGGGTTTGTCCATTTTGTTCTTTAATCTTCGTCAAAAGACAAAACAATCCGGAGCTCTTTTTATTCACGATTCTGTAACGCTCGAACGATCAAGAGATTTTTAGGATGATGAAAAGTACGGATGAATTTTGGGAAACGTTTGACCCAGATTGACGAAGTTCGACTAGGTTACTTTCGAGCGTTTTACATTCGCGGGACGTTCGGTTTTGCGACGCTGGACACATATTCGATAGAGTTATAGAAATTCATTCACGAGAACGCGCGAGTTATGACGCGTGTAAGAGCGACAAGGACGTGCGAAGAGTTAGAAATGCCGGCCGTATTACCGAAGGAAGGCACGTAGGAATCGAGGGGAACGAAAAGTCAGAGTCATAACATTTTAATGAACAACTGTGATTTGTCATGTTGTAGGTGATGTTTAAAATAAAAAGTATTTAGGAGCCGCAGATATCAACATATATACGATATTTTATTTTAATAAACGATAAATGTATTTGTTTTTGGTGAAATTCAAAATTTAATACATCATGTTTCGTTGGAAGATATTTCAAAGTTTCTGCGAGGATCGATGGACGAAAACGGTTCAGGAAATTGTAGACAAAGGTTGACGTAGCCTTGGAGGGAAAAAGCCGCACCTTCCCACGGAAAGTCGCGTAACCGGTGATCACCGGCGAAGGTCTACGGTGTCTAATGAAATTGCAGCCTCGTTTCGATAAATCATCGAGTGATCAGCACTCGAAGCATTCACCACACCCTTCTGACCTGACCCAGAAATCGGAAGGTGGGCGCGCCAACCCTGTAGACGACGAAAGGTATCCTTTGAACTTTAGCTAGGTGGTCATCGACTGTCGAACGAACGAACCTAAACGTGTCCGTATCCGGATCTCGTGGCAAGTATCCGACGATCCAGAGATCGATCGACAATTTTCTTGGACGCGAAGGAAACGGTGCAATTCGGTGAATCCACTTGCAAGTGGACGCTGCAACACAGCATACAGATCCGAAAATAACAACGATTCCTGGCGTCTCTTCAGCTGCTCGTCTATGTCCGAGCGTTATTAAATATTGCTCGACGTATTTGAATTAGATGTTTGTCGAGTCGGGTTGCGTATAGTTTCACAAGCATGAATTTTCTTTCTTCTTAATCTTCCACTGCCAAAATAATGTTGATCGGCAGTCGTTTGTACGAAATATCGCATTTTGCGCTCGAAGAATTCCGTAGCTCCGTTTTCCTGGCGGAAAAGTCGGACGATAGAAAACACAAACGGGAAGTGGCTTCCCGGGGCGCTCGATTAAAATATTGATTTATCGTGAGGCGGTTGGGAAAGAAAATATTGGCCCTTTTCCATCGTCACACTCGACTCCTTTCTCTCGTCCTTCTTTGGAACGATTCCGATGAAATTGACCGATTCACGGGTTTATTTGCTCGAGTACCAAGTTCGAAGTGCACACGGGAAATCGTTCCTTAACCTAGCAAGTGCTTTTCTTGAAGACTATTTGTGTCATAGCTCGAATACTATCGTATGCTGCTGATTTTCTATATAACGTGAAACCACGTGGAAAACGTACTTTGTTTCTTCCTTATTCTTCTCGTAACTGTGGTCTTCATCTTCGTATCTCGATTTCAGTCGATCTCAATGAGAATTAGATATCGCAATGGAATATGAAAACACGTTCAGAATTCGGTTTCTCCGTGCATCGGGCGCTATAATCGTTTCAGAAATGATCGGTAGCCAACGTGGTGCATAAACCTCTCTTATCCAACCTGTTATCCTTCCAATCCCCAGTTGCAGTCGGATAACTGTCATCTCTCTCGAGTTACTCCAGTACGCGATCGTTTATTTCGCGTTTTTCGTTCAGCCACGATGCTCCTTATCGTCCCACTTGCCTCCGTATCTTCCCTCCTCGTGGCTCTATCCGACTCGTTTATGCTTCGTCTTGGAGTTCTATCGCATCGGTTCTCACCCGAGGCGGTCGTGTCGTCTCCGTGTTCGCGGAGAGGAACGAAGCAGTCCGCTCGGCCGGCTCCGGCGAGTGTCGTTCGGGCTCGAGCAGTGCTAAGAATACCGCGGCCAGCCATATTTGGCAATGAGACCGCGTGGCCGCGCGCCGCGTTGCCCGCGGGAACACGAAAGGGAGAACCGCCTCTCTTTTCGGGGGCAGAAACGGATCGTCGTTAACTCGAAGGGAAGTTATAGTGGTTCCTTCGACCCCATAAATTGTCATTTTGCTATCTTCTAATAAAATGTTTGTCCCTTTGGTGGTGGAAAATTGTCCTTATCGATGATCGGTCCAATGCTGATTTTTGTGCACTTATGGAAAATTTAAAGATGCAATTACCCATGGAATGTACACAGCATGCTAAAATATATAAAATACCCAAAAGAAAAAAAATTCTTACTTTGTCATAAAAATATGAATGAGCATTCCTGCTTGGTTAAGTCACAGATTTTCGTCCGAGCAAAAGTGATGTCTCCATGATCAGAAAGCGAGAGTAGTGGAGAAGTTAGGATGTCACGCTATTAGCCAATCACGATCAACAGCATTCTCTTTATGATTTCTCTTAGAAAATTTATTCTCGATGGAGGAGTTTTCTAGAAAATTCGAATATTCCTTTTTTTTTATCTTTGCGCTATTGAATCCTTGAAGATATACGACGTTATTTTGTTTCACAGCGAATGAGAGAACTGGACGCTGATGGTTTTCGTTAACGGCGATGGGGGACAACGTCGCTGGTCGCTTGTAGCGTTACAGGTTTATCGCGACGATACCGGCGCTTTAACGCCAATTAGGCGGTAATTAATTGATCGTCGGGAACAGGCAACGAGGTTATTAAGGTCACCGAGCTCCGGTCGACGTACGAACTCCTCTATGCTGCTCGACCGTTGCCACAACGATGCTCAGAAATTGTCTCTTCAGGTTCGTCAAACAAATGATTCGTTTTCGAGGGTCTTTGATGGTTCCGTATAATGGCCACGTTGCAACGCGATCAATCTTCATATTGTTTTCGTACGGCAGAAATTCGCTCATTTGATGTCATCGCAGAACAAGCGATTCGTATAATTGAAGTTCACCTATTTGTCCCACTACCTATATTTAAACTTATTTTTATTTCGAACGATGAGAAATAACTTCACTTTTTCCTGTTTCTTAATTTATGGAGTTGATCGGTATGGCTTCTGAGTGACTCGTATAACTTGGAGATATTTTCTATTCGCCTTTAGTTTCTTCGTTTACCGAGGCCTAATTGCGTTAAGTGCGGCTAATATGCTTTCAGATGGCCATCTAAGATCTCTATTGCAAGCAAATAGGTACTCGACTAGAATCGATAATTCAGCGAATGACCGACTAATCGTATTATACGAGGCCTGTTGGCGCATGCCAGAAAGGCCAGAAGGAGGTTCACGGTCTCGATATTCGTCGAGCGAGTTCTTTCGTCGGTTTCTTGTAAAAAATCGGTATATAATTGTTGCGCAAAGCCCGTGCGTTCACCTACGACCCACGCGTTCACCGCCAATCGTTACGTTATGTTTGCAAAGCGCGTACAATTGCACGTGCCTGCATTTTCGAATCGATCGATGTACCAAAGCTGCAGCCGCGGAGGCCCGTTACATCCGGTTTGCTAGCGATTACATCTGCAATCGAGACGCGATGTGTCGTTTAGAGGGGCATTAATCACAGGCCTGGATCCTCCGCGGTTATTAGCTTTCCCCCTTGTTGCTTCCTTTCGTGCTGTTCTTCCTTCAATGCTCCCCTTGTAGCCCGGCCGACAATTTTTCGGCCTGATTTCCACTGGTATTCCACCAAGCAAAACACTTGCTCGTTGAAACGACGAGTTCCATGTCGTTGTAACAAGTGAGTCATTCCGAAGTGAACAGTTTCTTGCGTATCTTCTCTTCAAAGATGCCATTAGTTTGATGAATTGCACGAACAAAAATCAACGAAATAGACGACGTAAAACAAATAACAAATAAACATTTTATTTCTCTTGTAATTGGAAAGCTTATGGCCTCTAAATTAAACTTCGTTAACAGCAGAAATATCGATGAGCGATGTACTGGACATAGATAATTGTAATTAACATTGAAATTAATTTTAATCCAAAATCTGTCGTTTTGATAAGTTTGGTAACTCTAGCGTTGACTGTTAAGCAACGATCATGTGATTTCAGCTGATGAAACAAGTGGAAAAAAGTATACGAGATAAAAAAGTAATTTTATCATTTTTCTTTACGGCAACTTTCACGATGTAGGTTGAAGAACTTGTAGATTTTTCGTTTCATTGTCAGTGAGAGGTGGTCGGCGACGATATCGTACATAAATCGCGTCACTTGATACATGCATAATGTATCTCATTCATAAACACGAGGCCACCTATCGAAGAGGGCACATAGGGGCCGCGATTCCGTAATTCGAACATTCGTATTCGACGAAGCCCTCGCATAAACGCGATAATTCCTGTCCCGCTTCGTCAATTAGATTCCGTGGAAAATTCCCCCATCAGTTTGCATTTCACGTGTCGTTTCACGGTTTCGACGCTCCAATTCCGTTATGTAGATAGTTTCTCGGAAAAAATTCTTTTTCCGAAATCCTCGTCATCTTCCCTCATTTCGATATTTTAACTCGGAATCTCAGAAATCGTGAAATTTCACGGGGACACATTTTTCTACTTTTAATCTAATAATATATATTGTAATGCATTTATTAAATTTCACGGTCTAGAAATTTCTCTTGGCTTAGAAAAATATCTTAAAATATCCATATCTTCGTCTATCACTCATACGTATTCCTCTGCACATCACGCCATTTCTAATGTAGTGATTTTAACAATTTGTTTCGAGCAATTTAGATCACACGTGTGCTGTAAGAATTGTACTTGGAATTTAGAATATAATTTGCGAGATAAATTTTCGATCTTCTTTGACGCCGAGCTCTTCGTTGTAATACAATTTTAGTTAGCGTTCGATTATCCGACACTACTTTGCGTGCGTTTTGATAAAATTCACTAGAAAATACGAGAAACGAATTAAAGAAACGAAATAGAGAAACGAAATAGTGGAAATTATGTTAGAATAATCACGATTACTCAAGATAAGGACATATTTGATGAAAAGAGTATAGTATTCCATCGACGAGATAACTGTATTCTAATAGCAGCGAATCTGTTAAGCAAATTCCTGCCGATTGAATTCATTGAATGAACGAAAAATCATAGCTGATGGGTAGAATCGATTTTTATTACGTAAAATATTTGTTTCCCATGAGATTCGGATAAACGAAGCTATGCTATACTGTATTCTAAATGTATCGCGTCAGACTCCAAGCATAAAGCGACACGAATCAATCTTCGATGAAATCATTGCAATTTCCCGCGGATGCCCCATCCATCATCCATCAATATCTTCGTAGACCTCGAAACCACCCATTCATCGTTTCAACAAACTCGGGATTCGCCTCGCGGAAAGTCAACTCGCGAGAAATCTGTTTTTCCGCTGAATCCAAGCTGGTTTCGAGGCATCCGGGCCGAAGTTGTAAATAGAGATTCTAGGAAATGCTAATAAAACATCCTATGGCATCGCTCCACGGCGTGGCTAGACACGACTGATGAGGATCCGCGCGCACGTAGGTATCTATGCTCGCCGGTGCCTCCTTCAATTTGCGTATTCTCTTTTTTTTTTCTTTTTTCTTCATTCGCGTACCGTCGCTGAACCGACTGAATAGCCAGCTAAAAAGCTCTTTTCATCCACGGCTTAGAACTCCGTGACCGTGAACGCGCGCCAGATTAGACGTGCCTCTTTGCTTTCTCCTGGCTTCGTCTGACGTCGACTCGATCTTGGAAAAATTTCTTTTCACACAGGAACTCTAATTAATTTAGGCTTGACGCGTTGAAATATTTAAAATACACCAGAATATTTCTACATATTTCTAGATATACACCTCGTTTTTACTTTATTTGAGCTCCCAACCTTATCGAATGTATAGGATATATCACTTATACGTTAGATGATTTCTTCCAAAGATTGTGATCGTTCCGAACGAAAGTCAACCAAGAACAGTGCCATAACTCGATAGCTACTTATAGCAAAGAAAATTGTACACGCGCGTCAAATAATTAAGTTTAGGCGAGAGGACGTATCCGACGTGGACACGTTCAGGTTGCTCGATTGCTTGTATTTTTTTACGCTACGCATCATTAGAGCGTTATCAAGAGGCGGATGATAAATGACGTAAAGGAAACAGGTTTTCAATTTCGAAAAAGCCGCACATCATATTCACGTGGGATTAATTAATGATCCGCGCGACTTCGTTGCCTCTCAATTAGGTGAAGTCGGAAGAGGCGATGTTTGGTAGAACGACGAAAATTATAAATTCGGCATTTTTCGAATAACTCGACCCACGTAGAATACCAATTACATTTTAAGTATCTTATTCGGGATCCGAATTAAAACACGACCAATGAGACTAGATTCTTTTCAAGATTTACGAGTGTTCTCTGCTGAGTGGAATTTACTGTTTATCGCAAAATAATCCGAGTACGTAAAGAATACACCTAACTGATAATTTCCGAGATTTACTCTCGCCTTCGTAACTATACAGTGTTTATTTGTTGTACTTAAAATTTATTTGAAGAAGATACCATATTAGATAAGTTGTTTAAATTAACGATACGATAAGTCGATAAATATAGAAGCTACATACTTGGAACGTGACCAAATTATAAAAACCGATGCTTAGAAGTTTTCCTCTTCTTCGACACACCGATAAGCGAAAATAGATGCAGGAAAGTGATGTGCAATCTGCTTGAGACCTTCGATTCTCGTTACGTTCGATTGTTTATTGCCTTCACCTGCGTTCTATTCAACTGTAAAACGTAATTGAAGTAAGTCCCTGGAGATCGTCGTCTTTTTCCTCGTTCGACTGACAATTAGCGGATGATTAGATGGTGCAGTATGTAGGTTAGGCGATCACGAGCCACGAGGACTGAAGGAAAACAACGAATTATGTGAGTTCTTACGCGTGTCGCCCGTTACTGCGATACACGACATAAGAATGATATATGGCGCGTGCTGAAAATAGCACCGTGAATATATAGAAACGTGGAAACGGAAGTCTGGCTATAAGCGAACGATACTCTTTGAAAGTTATTCCTCCCTAGAATTGTGTTCGTTTGTATCTTGGCTAGAATTTGTACGATTGTTATTCTATAAGGAATCGTGTAAAAACGAGAGGGTCGATCAATGGACAAAAGCCATAAAAATTCATAAAGACGAAGTCTGCTTGTGTTCTCAATTAAAAACCGACTACAGAACTCAGAGTTCATTCGCGTATCATTGCTATCTCGTTTCTTTCAGTCGACGACCCTCTTGGTTGATAAAAATTCATAGTTGCAACGCTTGGCTCACGATTCGCGAATTACATAACGCGATCTCGTTGCGTCACAGCATGGATAAGCTCCGTATTTCTCGGTAATTATTGAATCGTAAATGAGAAACATACGACACTGCTCGTAGCAAAAACGAGACGTCACGTGCTAGTTGATTAATCCGCTGAAATCGAGACGCTTGCCGTGCCACGTGCGAATTTTCTGTAACAAGCGAAAAAT
Organism: Bombus vosnesenskii; assembly: GCF_011952255.1. Taxonomy (NCBI): domain Eukaryota; kingdom Metazoa; phylum Arthropoda; class Insecta; order Hymenoptera; family Apidae; genus Bombus; species Bombus vosnesenskii. The sequence continues at coordinate 3,677,064 of NW_022882938.1, forward strand.
GATACGCGAAAGAGACCTGGTCGAACGTTAGTTCCTCGATACCGTGGAACGCAGAACCAAGTCAGAGTAGAAGTGAAATTTCAACTTTTCATTCCGTAAACACCTCCGTAATATCCTCATCGATTTTCTTGGCAGAATTAATAGCCAAGAATTATCTATCAGCTTCTGGACGCGAGGAAGTGAAAGCGCGGCTCTCATTAATTTCTTCCTAACGTTCCCATCGAATTACCAATCTCTCGACCAGAAGAGAGCCGTGTTTTTCTTCATCGAGAGTCGATAGATCGAGAAAATGAAACTCTTCGCTTCTCTTTGATTCGTTCAAAGGTCGACGCTCTAAGAAGACTCAGCTTCTCTGTCTGCAGAATAAAACTGTAGGTTATAGGAATCGTGTCGATATCGGAAGGAACCAAGAAATTCCATTGGAGCAGAAGAATACCTCGCGTTACTGGACATCGTAACGCGGAACGAGGAAGCGGAATTGGCGCGGGTCTCGAGCGCCGGACAGAACGCAGGGAAAAGAAATTGAAAGCCACGGAGAAGGATCTGTTAACGAGTTCCCGGAGAAACCGCGCGGTCTTGAAATCCTCCAGGGAGTAATAATAACGACCGGGCAAGTAGATCGCGAGGTCAGGGCATTTGCTTCGATTAATAGCGGATTAGCCGTCTAACTCTGTCTCGCAATAAGAACAGCTGGTCGTGAACGACCAAGAGGACGACGAAGACGACAAGGACTACGCCAGTCTGGAATGAGAATAGACGACATGCCGTGTATATTTTATCTCCTCCTCTTTCAACATCTTTCTCAGCCTAGTCGAATGGGAAAAGGAACAAACCAAATCGTTTCATATGTTCCGTCGTCTTTTTTTTTGTTTTGCATCACTTAGCGACGTATAGTTCTTGACATGTCGAGAGCATATTATTTATCAGCTGTCTGCTTCATTAACCAGTGTTTCATCTTTGATAGGAAAATTTCAGAAGAATTGATAAACTGCTTTATGAGTATCAACAGTGGCAAACTATAAATCGAAGGACATAGAAATAATTCCAGGAGAAAAATTTTGATCAAATTTTAAGTTAGAGATTTGATAAGTTAGACTTAGAAAAGATGAATTCGGTCATTCAATCTATATTTCTAAAGCTTCTACGCGAGAAGGAATGAAAACGTTGACGATGGAACGGCGCTTTTCTGTAATAAAAGCTTTCGATAAAAAGACGACGAAACTCGCGAAACGACCTAGTAACAGGAAGAATACACGGAAGAGCGAAGGATGTGCGAGAAGAATGTAGAGAAGTCGAAAAACAATGAAAAAGACTTGCGAAGGAAGACAAAAAAAAGAATAACGGATTTCCGAAGAAGAAAAGAACGCGGGATCCACTACGGTAGAGGGAAAAGAGGAGGAGGGAGGCTGGGAAAAAAAGGAAAAGAAAATGTCGAGCCGTTTCTGGCGTCCAGAAATATATTTGGCTCGGGCTGTTCTTCCGTTCGCAGCGCGCGACCGCTGCCGGAAAACTCAAAGCGCTTACCTTCGTGGAATAATTAAATCGGTTCGTAGAGAGTGGTCGAGGAACCCTCCAGGGAATGGCAAAAGGGCTGTCACGAATTTCTGCGTCACGCGCATCCGTGGACTGAACTCGAAAATTTACTCAACTGTCGACATCGTCGACTTTTGCTATGCTTTTCTAGCTCGTCGTCTCTGCATTCGGTCCTATTCTTTACAACAACTCTGTTTTCTGGCCGCGTTGCACCGTCCAACGAGATTGCACGGTTGTTGAAATGCAGCAACAAATTGTGAACGAACTGTACAGTCCAGTTCCTTGAAACGATTCGTACACGTTCACGGAATTACAAGCGACTGCAGTTCCGTATTCACGATTACAGTGATAGGTTTAATGCATAGGTAGCAAAGTTTATACCGCGGTCGTCATTATGGTTTCGAAATTGTACAGTGTAAGAGAAGATTTTTCGTATAATGTTGCTAGTGATCGAGCAGAATAATGGCTCAATCGAGTTCTTGCCTTATACGGAACACTCATTATTGGAGAATGAGGGTTCTTGAAGCAGTTTCAACAACAACAAACACAAATTAAGCTAATCTAATCTAAAAACACTGATGATATGTGGTGTCTTTGTAAACGGAAAACGCGATAGACGGAATTTTGGTTCGACGAACTAACCGAGTCCACGCAGGCATCGTCTCTTTCCCATTGTCACAATTCAGCTATTCCACTTAATAGTCACGTGGGAGTGAGAGACGTCGAAGCGAGGAGGATTCATTGAAATTACGGTCAGAGGGGAGTGGGCAGAGACATAAAGCGAGAAAGAGAGTCACGTCGAGTCGCGAATTAAATCTCATCATCGAGGAGGAAGGTATAGTTTGACCCAGTGACACCAGGGTTTTAGCTTGACCCCGTGATTCGAACAAAAACTAGCAAACAATAGGAAATACAATGGCTTCGAAATACACACGTCTCTCCTAGGGTGGTCCTCTTTTACGCCAAGAGAAATTCTCAACCACTCGATGTTATATTTGCGCGAATCTCCTGCTCCTCCTCCTCGTAAGTCATATGTTTTCCTCCTCGCAAAACGCAACGCGCATTCTCTAATTACCAGGAACATCGACTACGTGCGAGTTACGCGATTACAAACTTTGCTGAATTACGAGTGGCTACGAGTGATGCGTATTCTCACGTTGATTTACGTAAGTAGCGTAAATTGCGTTGGTCCTGGCACGCGTTAAACAGTGCACGCCTACTTGAACAATGAAACGTTGCATAGTCGGCGAGAAATCGGTTTGACGAACGTGTCTCGTTCGATCGTAACACTGGTCACGTGCATTCGATCGATTAATCGTAGTTTCGAGTCACGAATAATTCTTATTTTCTTCTGAACATAATTGCTTGTCCGAATTTTAGAGATTCAACTTTGTATCACTCTGTATATTTTAGAGATCAATTCGTCTTCGTATACCTGTCGAACAGATCTAGTGCAATCCGTAACTCTCTCGAATCAAACGATATAATATATTATACCTGCCTAAAATAACCGGGATAGCGACAGCCTGTGGAAAGCGTATCGCGATTGTATTCCGAAAGCCAATATCTCATGCCAATCAGAATCGCGCTTGGACATCTCCCAATCCGAAATAAGCCAGTATTGTCCAACTGAAAAATCATTTCATCAATTATATCATTCCGCGCCGCTATATCTACAATAGTGTATCGATCCCGCTAATAAATAAATCCGCTTTTCTATTCACATCAACCGTTAATCACATCAAACGATATTATTCGACATTACTTTGAGTTCGTAAGACGAGCCGCGTAGAGTCTACTATCGATAAGCTTGTCGAGGGGACAGTATCGTCGCTTTGAAGTTCTCTTTTTTGTCATCGTACGATTCAGTTTGTGTCGCGGGATTGAGCGACGCGTGTCGTCGATGCATGCGCTTTGCATGTCGTTCAAACTTTTTTCTCGTTCGTGATTTTTACTCTATACGTACTGTGTCTCTACGATATTAGTTGTCCGTTGCGAAACCTGGTATTTTTGGATTCTGGATTTTGGAATTAGAATAGAACAGAGTGCGAGAAAAATAGAAGAATAATCGGGTAAGTTCGGCGGGCCGAATGTTATCGCGAGACTCGTGGGGATTCGTTTAGTAAATTTTTGCTTGTGGTGGTGTGGTACGAGCGTAGATTTTAGGGAAGTAAACGTAGTATCTCAATGCCAATTTTATTTTTAACCCTTTAAAAGCTGCGGTTGAATGGAAGAGTCGCGTCACGGAGCGTAGATATTTCATTGTATTTGAATGGAAGAGGCGCGTTTGCGCTTTGGTGAAGATGATATCGAGAGTTTCAAAGGAACCAGCTTTGATGAAAAGAAAGATCACAATGTATTTTCTTTTGCTTCGTATTAGAAACTCCTTTTATTCGTTTATTAATTAATCTCGCTTTCGTTATTCTTTCTACCCAATATACGTTTGACGGATAACTCGGATTATAATTTCAAACGATTCAAATGTAACGTCGATGATCAAACGTATTTCGTTCGTATTAATCAGGTTTTGGAAACTCTGATCGTTTTACCGTGCCTCCATAAGATAACGATTTCGTGGAATTTATATTCGGAAGATATAAGACGAGTCTCGACGGAAGAGTTCAATCGGTCGAATACACCGAGGTAGTACGCCAGGTTACAATTTTAGAAGCGGACAGATAGAAAGAAGGATTGTACTCCGCGAATATCATGCTCCGGGATTCGACACGAGCCGATTCAGGGGTTTCTGCCCCGAATACGTGTGTTCGACTTCGCGTACGAGAGTATTCGCGGCCAGAAATACATTTGACCGTAAGTTATCTCGGTGTCGATGATCGACTCTGTTCGAATATTGACTCGAGCAACGTGACAGACATCTTCCTTGCGATAGTGGCGACGAACTCGATTCGATCATTTTTAATGCGTCGAAATATTTCATTCGTCATTAACTTCCATTCCAGGAAGTTTGTTGAATTCGTTAAATAGCGTTGACGTAATTAAACTCGCGATTTTGATACCTTATTTTCAGAGTTAGGATACTCGAATATTCTAGTATTTACTTGGTGTTTTCCGATTCAGTCGTCACCTCCTAGATCCTGCGTGTGAATGTTCGCATCACGTCTAATATTACAGGACGAACCGAAATAAACTTTGCTCGAGTGCACATAGTGGTGCATGTACGCATACGAGTCGCACCTATCGCCACGTTCGCGCTTGCACACAGCCGTACACATACACGAGCCACGATCTGCATGCGAAAGCACGCACGACACGTCTTGCTTATTTGCAAAACTGTGACTCGTTGATCGGTGGATTTTATCGCGACTGGTGACGATAGATCGCTGTTGCTTGGGCTTCCGTTCGAATAATCAATTCCTTTGAAATCTTCCGGTATTGTCGTTCGGTTGGAACTGGATCGAAGGTTGTATGGAATTATCTCGTGACTATTTTTGTCCTATTGTTAACTAAGCAACGATGTTACGACGCGGGAAAAAGCGTATCTTGAACATGAAAAATTCACGATAAAAAGTAGAATAGTTGGAGAAATTGAAATTGCCTATAATTGCGATGAATGATAATAACTCCATCGACAAAAGAAGTTTTATCAACGGAATTATAGTCGTCTGTCGTCGGTGAGTGACGTGTTTTAAGCTGACACGCGAGCGTTCGGCCATCGTATTCTTTTAATTTATCATCGACGTAGTTTTTAATCGGAAACCGATCGCAGATGTTAAAAGACGTCCTCTAGTCAATTCGTGTTATTTCAAGCATTTAAGCAGGCCAGAATACACAAAACTTTTAAGCAGCCTATCGGCAAAACTTCCGACGTTGTCGAAAGTCCGGAAGACGTGGAACACTCGCCGAGAAAGTTGATTTATCGAAAAGTTTGCCTAGTAAATTCGAGGCTGTCCTGACGTCGTCGATAATCGCATTGATCGGTTCCTTTTCCTTTCGTTTATCGACGGGACTCGATGACGAGTTGGAATTTTTGGGTCAATCTGATGGCAAAACTATCGACTAGAGACAGTTTCGCGAAGTCTTCTGCCAGATAATAATTCATATCTCCGCTCCTTGGAAATATTTCAAAGAGATCTAAAAATATTTGCGAAACGAATGCTTGATCGTAATCTGGCGTTCATCGGCCTTGTGAATTTCACTTGATCTTCTTTTTCAGACGATGGTAAATTAAATTTTCAAAATTTCACTTCGCAACGAACTTCTAAGCAAAGTTTCTTTCGGAGTGTTTATTCTTGATCCTGATTCTTCATATTTCTCGCCTGAGGAGGCAATTTCACGGGCGAACCAGGCAATAAAGAATTTAATATAACGCCCGGAGACTATGGATGAATGACTTTAGGCTGTTAAGCCTAAAAACTGCTTGACTTAGCGACGAATTCTTGGGTGAAATTCTATGGAAGGCAAGAGGGCTTCGGTGAGCGACTTTTCGACCGGCTATTTCGAGAGCCGAAACGCTCAAACCCTCGTGGCGTTCGTTTTACATATTATCGCGATTCCATCTGCGTACGGAGGTTTTCGCGTTGACCGCGAGAACCGAAGGATCCATGCAGCCTTGAGATTAAGTAAACCATACGGCGTCGTTCGCGTAATCGCGCCAATTTCTCTCTCTTTGCGTATTTACCATACGGACATTTTAAGGAGAAGAAACTCACAGTTCTTCAACGAATCATGTGCAATTTCAACGTCTCGATCGTTTATTATATATAATATCAAGTCGTTCCATAAGTAACGTTCTTTATCTTTGTTCTGCGAATTTTCAGGGAAATATCGAACGGCAGCTGCTGAAAGCTTGAGCTCGAGCAATTGACGAGTTAAAACGGTGAATGATGATGAAAGTGATGAATTGGTTTTTATATTAACGTTAAAGAAAGGGTATTTTTAAGGATAGAAATTGGTATTCCTAGTGTGAAGTGATCACAAGAGCTTGAAGGTTCGATAGAGGGATTCTATATTTTGCCAGTGGATCGATATCGGAATCGATGGACCGTGTCGGTGAAAAATACACGGTCATCCTTGAAATCGATTTTTTCCCTCTCTTTCGCACGTTGCATTAAGAACTATTTATAACGAGATACCCTTCTCGTCTCCGATTGTGAAACTGTCTGAACTAATTTTCTTCGCGATGCTCCCGCCTCGTTGAGATCTGTATTCTTCCCATCGCGTTGTCCCACTTTTCCCTCATAGATGATAAGCAAATTGAAGGTTTGCGCGAGATGCGTTTTAATTGAGCACGATCGAAGGTAGAGTGAGATTAATTAAGACCATCTACATAGTAGTATTTCTATGGACTCCTATGGCATCGACGAGTAACAGAATTTTGCCGACCTTCTGTTGCAACCTTTTAGGGATTTCGGTGAAGGTTGTAGAATTTGTTTGGTCGTAACATCTATTACATAATTCGCTAATATTATTAGCTTGTAAATTATTGCGCAAAAGAAGAATATAGTAGTAAGAGTATAGTAACTTTTTGTCGTGTATACTTTAATCTTCTGAAACATGACAAGGCCGAGGCTATTCAATAATGCAGAGATTTGAACTTATTTGAAGTAAATGTCAATCGTGTAAATTGCACGTTTATTTACTTTCATAGCTGGGCATGTATTCCTCGATAAAATTGCAATTTGAGAAGAATAAAAACGAAAGGTAGGATTATTGCATACACGCGGAAACTGAACGTTGCGTGCACCCGACGTGGTTCCGATCACGGGATTGACACCGTTTACAGCGTATCGATATTGGCTCGGCCGCTATTTTTAGTGGGCCGTATCGTATTCTAACGATGCAAACCGCAAACGTGACCGAGTTATGCGACGTCGAGAGTCCCTTCTACGTAGAAAACGAAGCGTGTACACCGCTACGTGACAAGCTGACACGCGACCCATTACGATATACACTTATCAGGCCGCGATGTGCGATCGTCGTTCGACTTTCTGTCGGTCGTTCACGTTCGACGGTCGTTGATTATCCGCTCCTCTCCTGGAACCGTTCCAGGAACACGCGATTTCTACGTTTCATGGTATTTCCGGCGAAATTCCTAGGTAAATTCGCCTGTTATCCACTTTCGTCGAATATCCGACGAACATCGAAAACGAAAATTCCGTTTCAGTCCGTGTGTTCCAAAGCTGTGATTTCCCTGGCGAATCTTTTATTCGAACTGATCGAGTAAATTGTGGAAAAGACGAGGTGTGACGCGTTTACTCCAATTTAGAGGTGGAAAATCTGGAAGTGTGGTCCGTTTGCGACCTTGTTTCAGCATTTCGTTTGTTTCATCGTTGGTTATTTCAGACAGAAAGAGAGAGAGAGAGGAAGAGAGAAAGAGAGAGAGGGAGCTGGAAAAGGTAGGTGGTGCCGTTATCACAGGCCAAAGTGATTCATAGATTGGTAGAAAATAGCAAGGTTGTGCAGAGGTTGTTGATTCGTGAAACGGTGCGGTGGGCAGCAACTCGGAAACCAGGTCGAGGGAGATATACTTTATTTTTATTGAGCCAGCGGAATTGCGCTGTTAGAACCTGTACGCTATGCGTTTCGAAACGTTAGACAATCCGTCGATCAGAATACCTATTCGGTTTTGAAGGTTACATCATATTCTTGTAAAGAATTTATAGTTTTCGTTGTTACGTCACCTCTTATCCCTAGCGAACGATATATTTAGAGTACACCATGAATCGTTTACTACAAGCTTAAGATTTACCTAGCCGAAAGTTAAAAACTATACGACGGTAGATACGAGACGTTCATCGAGTTGAGTTCCATCGCGAAACAACTTTAAAAGAAGGAACTTATTCGAGCATGTTCCGCGCGAAAGCAGCGAGTGTTTGAACGATCGTTGACATTAAGGACGTCGACGGGTCTCGAGTATCTCTCGAATCTGTATTGCCAAACTTTCATAGTAAATGTAATCTTTGGGTAAAAACGAAGGTAGAAAATCTGTATGTACGAAGACAGGTTGTCGTAGATCGGAGAAATAGCTTCGACAGAAACGGTACGTCCATAAATTCGTTTGGCATATACTGCAGGGACGACGTGCGAAAAGCGAGGACGCCAGGTTCCATTGCTAGATTCCTCAACTAAAATAAGAAACGACCGATTATTACATACGACGATGATTTACATAACGATGTAGAGATTAACTGACTTACATTGTCACTGATATCAGAGAAACATTAAAAACGCTTATCTTTTATTCTTATCGAAACAACGAATGCAATCTATCATTGTAATCTACGAACGAGGTGAAGATAGAGAACTCGACAAATGTGATAAGTGGAAGACTATTGAAAGTCGAAGGAACGCGCTTGGTTCGAAGCAAAAGACAAACGCGAAAAAAGAGAAGTCTCTATCAACGGAAATAGAAAGCACGAATTGTCGGCGCGACGATTTACTTTAAAAGCATAGAAATTAGAATAACTCGCCAGCGTTTCTTCGTAGTTCCCGCGAAGTCTTTGACATCGTGGCGCGAGTAGAATGCGGGATAACGTTAAAAATCATCGCCAGTAAGTTGCCAAACGCACGTCGGCCAGTCGGAGACAAAGAAAGCTTCGCTTCGGGAATACAAATTTCCCCTTGCTTGGGTTAATGGGCCGGGGAAAAGGGTAGAGAGGAGAGGAAAAACGTGAGGAACGCGTAACGTGCACGAGTCCCAGCCATTCGAGCACGATCGAAGCCGTGCACGCACGCCTGGTCACGGCCCGTACGCACGCATTTGCATACGCGTAGCAATGCAGGGTGAAAGTACCGATACGACGTTGCGATCTAGCTTGGACAAAGCCTGTCGCACGTTTCGTATACTTCTTCGCGCTTTAGGAAGCCTAGACTGAAATGCGAAATTTCGGAAGAACTAGCTGGAATATAAATTCATGGTCAAGTAAGAAACGTAGCAAGATCGTAAATAGACTTGCATTGACTACTATGGTAATTTCCAAGATCATTCGAGGCACTTTACGAGTCTCCATGAGGATTGTAATAAAGATAATCTTTTCACGAACGAATATTTTTCGAGCAGCGAGAAAAAATGTGTGTTCGTTTCACCTCGTAAAGAATACATTCTGCGTTCAAATTTAAGGTCAGTTTTAACGAGAACGTATGGATTAATTACGTAAGAATTTATAATTACAATACTTTATACAACTTTGATCGAGATTTTGATTTCTTAATTTCTTACGTTAAAACTTACTTTGATCTTACTATCTCGCTACGTTTTCCATATCAGCTGTAATTATCATTCTTATCAAGCCGTGTACGAAGCGGTTACTCGGCGCAAACGTAGTAGATGCCACAGTAAATCATTTCTAATTACGTACACCGTGTCCAAGACAAAGGGCGAGATTTATAGGACGCTATCTCCACGGTTTCACACCGCGTACCGTGGGTATCATATCCGAAAATACATCCACCTCGGACCAGCCGGGATAAATACTAATTTATATTTATCTTCTTTCAGATCACGTCCGATGCCCGCAATACATCGAAGAACGCGAAGATGTAGCTTGATCAGCCGCCACCAGCCGCGTGATCATCAAGAATCGAATTCCGCCGCAGTAACAGTGGACATACTTGGTCTATAATTAAACTATATAATGTGCTGACGGTGTACCCTAACGTGAACTCGCGCTCGCGTACCAGTTGAGCTCTACGACAAACAAGAACCTTCCTCCTCCGTTGTTCAATGCTCGCTAAAAGAACTACTTAACGTCTAAACCGTCGAGAACGAGAGATCAGGCAAAAAGACAGAAGGAAAGAAAACGAATCGAACGATGGGGGGACAGGCAGAGGGAGCGAGGATCGCGTGGACAGTGGCTCGACTTCCGTCGTGGCCGTGGAGAACGAGAATCTTGGGCCAGTTGGCCTGAGATATGCCAGAAGTGGCATCGTCAACGGTATCATCGACATCGTCATCGAGGCTCAAAGCGGAGACGGCGACGTCGAGGTCTGGCGGTATCGCTGGCCGACAGCTGGCGATAGAAATCGAGACGATCGAGCGCCGGGTCTGCGCCACCCGTCGCGACCTCTTCGTCCCCGTGACCATCGATCCGCGGCCCAGTCGGGCCGTCCACTGTCCCGATCTAAACGCCTGTTTGGTGAACGAGTCTCGAACCGGCCACGAACAGGTAGACTGTCAGGCGATTCACTTTGGCTACGCGATCCCAGTGAACGTAGTCCCCCTCGAGACCGATCCACGACTCGCCGAGCTCGTCTTGGACCACTCGACCGAGTTAAGCAGACGCGCCGCGAGCTTCTTGCTCGAGCACCATCCCCAGCTGCGTCAGCAGCGACAGACACAGCACGAACGCTGTTCAAGCATGGCAGCCACCGCGAAGCACGATCTGCGTCAGAAGTTTCCGACAGAAACGTCGACGTCCGGTGACGAGGATATTGCGGCGATCGCCAAGCAGATCAGCGATCACGCGGAGGCGATCTATCAGACATGGAAGAGTCGAGGACTAGCTCCTACAGAGATACTGAATTGCCACAGTAATGCTACGGCCGCGGACAAATTTGGAACTGCACTTACGCCGACTTCCGCGTCCAATAGCCCAAGTAGTACGGGGAAAGTTACTCCTACGAGCTCTAGCCCTGCCACCGCGGTGGATATATTGAGTCAAACGCCGAATCTCGATAACGGGAACTTGGAGAAGCTGGTAAACAATTTCGTAGTGGAGGACAAGGCTAGGTTAGCTGCGTCGAGGCAGAGATCGCCGTCGAAGACTCTGCCCTCGTCGATACAATTCGCGTTGGAGAAGTTCGAGAAGAACTCGATGCAGCAGCAACAACAACCGCAGACTTCTCCTTTGAAGAACAGCAACGTTGGTAGTCAAGTGAAACCGAAACAGGGAACTGTTTTGTTGTCTCCGACGTCCCCTTTCGCGAACAAACCGTCGCAGATAGTGAAGCCTCAGGTATCCACAAAGATTCCCGGTGCTCACCACCGGGAAGTGTTTCTAGAAACCATAGAGACCACTTTTCCGGCGGACATAACGCCGTCGAAGATCGTCCAGCAGAAGAGGCCGACGAGTACGGTAATCACCTCTCCCACCGCCTCTAATCTAGATGATCCTTCGACGAATTCAGGACTGACTACGTGGCCCTTAAAGAACAAATTAAACGAAAGTAAAAGAGTGACAGATCCTTCCAGATCGCCTCAGCAGGAAGTTAAATCGTTGACAAGTAAGGAGGAGAAAAGAAATAGTGGTTCTAATTCGAGCGTTTACCTCGACGAGGTCGCTCGTGAGGAGGAAAGACTGATAAATGCCCTGAAAACGGGCTCGGTGATCACGGAGGAGCCCGTAGAACGAACGGTACCTCTGACTCGCCAGAAACCGGCGATAAAGAGGGAGAAGCCGAAGGTGGAGCCTGTTAAACCGATAATTATCGGTCACAATCATCACGCAAGCGGTCTGGTGACCACTTCTGGCGCAGTAGTGAACAGTGCCGCATCTCCGACGCCTGGTAGCAACGCCAGTGCCACATCGGATACGAAATCTCTAAGCAAGGATGATTTGTCAAACATGTCAATGGTGGATTACGCAAAAGTCAGATACAGAGCGGCTCAGCAAAATCCTCCGACTCAACAGAGGCTGGAGGAACAGAAAACAAACAACAATTTCAATTCTACGGAGCAGCTGGTGTCGACCACGAGGTCCAAGTTCGAAACGGAGATACAAAAGGACAAGGAAGCTAACAAAGACGAGAAGGATCCTGTTACGTCTAGATGGGGTCCTAGAATCAATTCTCCTAGGCCGAGAATCGAACAAGTGCCCCATCCGGAATTGACCACGCAACAGAAGCAGCATATAAGAGCTGCTGCCGCGACTGGCACCGGAAACAATCCTATTAGACCGTTTTTGACCAGAGGATCCGTCGCGGAACGCGTTTTGATCTTCGAGAAGTGTCCGAGCGAGCTGTTGCTTGACAAACGGGGGCCACGGCAACCGGCTATCAACACTTGGAGAACTGGGCACGATGTTCAAAACAAGGCTCAGGTAAGTCGACGTTCATCAATCCACGATTATCCTTTCTCTTTTACTTTTTAGTTTGTTTATCGAAGATTCATTAACGCGACGATAATTGGAAAAATGAATTGACGAAGTTGGGAAACTATCGAGAGGATTGAATTTCGTGCCAGGGATACGGTGTAGAGGCGGAAAATTTCGAAGAGGTTTATCGAGTCGAGCGAAGATTTCAGCCGGTCGAAAATTTCAGTAGGTTGTGCAACGAACGTGGATGCATAAAGAAAATCGTGCAAGACAAGCCACGTTTTCCTGGAAGCAGCGTCTAATTCGACGGGATGAGTCTGTGCCTCGAAAACCTCGAGTCCATGCCGATCGGAAAGACGTGTCTTCCCTCGCGCGTTCTCGCCGCTCTGGGTGGCTTATATCGGGCGTTTTGGTCGCCGTCCAAATTCCTCCTTCTCTGGGAGGATGTTCGACCGGTCGACTCCTGCACTTTTGTCTCGAAACGAGTTCAAGATCTCTTCGCGTAGAGGTCGTTTCTGCATGCCTCGAGTCTTTCTTCTCGAACATCGCCCGATGCTACTTCTCATCTTTGTTATCGAACTCGCCTAGCTGCCTTTGATCTCTCCTTTTTGGAACGATATGAACGATGTTATTAAATTGGAGCACCTTCAAAATTATGTATCGAGGCTACGAAGAGTATTGGAATGTCGAAGACCATTTGTCATCGTCTTTGAACTATGTTAAAATACCTGTTTTCTTAAAAAATTTGGTTACCTAGCTGATTCTTCTAAAATTAATCTTTACGTGAATCTATGAATATTTCAATGTTGTTCTTAGAAGATATACTATCGAACGATAATAAGAAACACAAGTTTAAATCGATCGAACGATTAAGAAAGAAAATTCTCGCGAGTTTCAAAGTGGCTCTGGATCATAGCCAGGAAGAGGAGAAATATACCTGGCACGATTCGCCTGCCAAAAACCGTTATTGCCCTGGCTTTTCCTAGTCGAACATGGGTATACTTGTTTCGAGTGCATCCATCGATCTCCGTAACCTTATAATCACTTCAAACAAACTCCAACCACGCGCCTCTTTCCAAATTTTTTTCCTTTATTTGGTACGATTTATCGAGAATCACGGAGGCTATTAAGCTTGATCAGCGAATCTTCTTCGGGTAGTTAAGAAGCGAGTTAATCGTGAGTTACCCACCATGTGATAAACCACGGTTCTCCAATATGGCATTGCTGAATGATCAGACAATGCACGTGGCACGAGGGCTCGGCTACGACATTGTTATTAGACGGTTATTACCTTTTCAATGTGCTTTGAGATCAAACTAGATTTTGGTCAGAGAAATTCCTGCCAATTCCGCCTACGACTTTTACAATTAATTCGAGATCATTATCGAGCTGATTCGAGAAAATTGATAGCAAATTCTCGATATCGTTGTAATAAACAGCACAAAGTAACAATGGGAACAACAAGATTCCACGGATTCCAGCGTGCGTGTGAAGTAAACGAGAAACACGTGGATATTTATGGATGCAATGTGTAGCAGAGAGGCCGCAGCAATTCCCTCGCGTTGCACCGTCGATGGATATAAAGGAGACTCGAAGAAAATTTGTTGTGTTTAAAAAAAAGTAACATGGAAGTTGGTGGATGTATCCAGAAGTCAATGGTGTTTGTTGCCTCTGCTCAATGCCAGATGTATTTTCTTATGCTTGAACGAAGTCTCTCTTTCCATGTGGTAGCCGATGTTTTCGTCGCCAGTTTTCGTGGCTATTAACCGTTTAAGACGACTCATAAACAGGACGAAGAATAAAAAGAAAGATACGTCGATGGAGTTTAAAAGACGCAGTTCATCGTGATATCAGAGAAGAGGGCTCGATTAATTTAATCGACGCGTGTCTCTCGTTTGTTTGATCGCCGAGCCGCTGAGTCACTGCTCGGTTTTCGTTACGATTAATGTTATTCGACCTCGAGAAGAGGAATAAAGCGGACCACCATGGCCATAAGTGGAAACGGACAGCTCTCGACCGCTTATCGTCTTGTACTCTTGGCTAAATAATACCCATGACGTTACGTTGGTGTTATTTATCGTGCAGGGTGGTCCATGATTCGCAAGGCTATTATATAGAAACGAATGACAACTCGATAGAATATAGTTGGTCACGACGCACGATAGGATTACTGGAATTGGTAATTTCGCTGAAATTGCCAGCTGGAATTAATTTAACGATAGAAGAACGGCTTAAGGCGATCACGCGGCTAGGTAAGGTTCCAGGTATCGGGTAATTAAAATTCCCATTGGAAAGGACGTGCGATCGGTGACGCCGCGTTGTATCACCGGTGTGTATATAGCCCGATATGGAAAAACGTGAAGACTCGGGTAGCGGCGACGTGAGATCGGTGGCACAACGGTCAAAGGAAAATAGGAAAAAGTTTCGAGCGCCCTTGGGGTTAACGGCGAGAAATCGTTCTCGCCGGCGAATATCTGCGACGACTGACTGACTCATTGTAGCCGCTCCATATTGGATACCGTGCTAGATTTTAAAAGGCCGTCGTCTGTCGCCTTGGAATCGAGCGTGGCTGACTCTATCACCGCTTATGGCTGAAAAGCGGACTCTCAAGCCAGGAAAGTTCACTGTGACCAACTACAAGCGACACTCGTTAGGATAATGGGAACCAGGAAGGAAACGTTTCGATATGAAATATCTTTAACGACGTACAGGTTTTACGTTTAAACTCGAACATATAATTGCAACCATGCAGATTCGAATACTTAAGTTTAATATCGAACTTTAGATATTTAAATTCGCACATTTAGAAGGTTAAAATGGTAGAACAAACTATTCCCCTCTTAAGGATAGAGCTCTCGATGAATCCAATCAACGAATTAGGTTCCCTGGCTGGCGCATTTCTCTGCGCAGTTCTCTTCAACTTTCTGTACGATCCTCGCAAGAATATCTGATTGAATCAGGACCTCGATGAAACTGCCACTCTCTTTCATCGTCAGAGCCGCGGTCCAATTAATTTAAAATATGTTTACGAACTCGGCATCCTCCTCTTCCATGAATTAAAGCACCGATGGGCAACAAAATCGAATGTAAATACCGCAGCATCGGTCGAACGGTGAAGGTCAAGTATTCGGTATCGAAACGAGTGGTCCTTGGCCGGTTGGCAGAGCGAGGATTCGATCGGGAGGCGTAGCCGAATTCGCTATGTCAATTGGAACGCTGATTGACGGTATCCCGTGTGTCAGACAGCGAACCGTGCCAAACATGAGACTGCGATAATTGTACCAGTCGTTTTGCCTAATCTGCCCCAATGTCATGGGACATGGACCCGGTCTGTTCCAGGATTTCACAACGATTCGCGTCTTCGGTTATCGATAACTATCGATTCGTTGTTTATACTATAACTATCTATACTATATCTGCTTTATATTCCAATTTCGTTGCTTTCCCACTTGTTAACTTTCGCTCGTGAATAGCAACTCTTACGTTAGGTCTATTTTCATTCCAAGTTAGGTTCCCCCGAGTCTTATCCCCTCGATACGTTCGATCTGGGACTATCGTTGATTATCGTTCGGTCACTCGAGCGGACGTTGCCTTATATTCGCCTGGTGGAACGGGCGTGCATTATTGATCTTCCTTAAACGGATTCCATCGAAGAAGCTCTACCGCTATTTTTATTACTCGCAGTATTTTTTTCTCGCGTCTATTATTACCGCTGCTGTCGTTAGCCTTGCCACTATTTCTGGCGATCATTGACATCTCTTATCTTCGATACCTTCGTTGAGCAAACTTTGTAAAATCTCCATTCTTCCCGTTCTTTCTTGGAAAAAAAGCAAATATTTGAAATGAAGCAAAGGAAAGGATGTACAGTGTTTAACGATCGACACCTAACATGCGATGAACCGAAAGATCCTGTCGTCTCTTGACCGTGATGTTGGAAACAACAGCGTATATAGGAGGAGACTCGTGATGTAACCATAGTCACATGGGCGAGGCGATGCATTAGCCGCGTTGGCCGGCCTCTTTGCATTCTTCGGATCCTTGGCGTCGCGTAACAGGATGTCGTGTCCTTGGTACGCCGATACCTTCGCCTCGGAACGGCGCTTTCGAAGAAGCATAGAATTATTCCGACTCGTCGACGACGATCGATTAGACACCTTGGAGAACCGCATCGATCCAACGTAACCGGAAGCTCGAACAATATAATGAGATCAGGATCGTGGCTTGCCGTGTCCTTTGTTTGTAACACGCGACATAAACCAAGTTATGTAACGAAGGAAATTAACTGGAGGAAATAAAGCCAATTTAGCTTCTCCAACATGTTTCGAGAACTTTATGCTGCATTACGAGATTAACCCTGCTGCGATTCTTGAATTTTCATGTTTTATGGAACGAAAGAAACTTCAGCACACGATGCAAAATTATTCGGCTCCGACTTAAGAAATTTTCTAACCGTGGAAAATGTAATTCGAAGAACGCAGCAGAGTTGAGTAATTCTAATTACGGGTTCGTTGCGAATAATATCACTAAATACACGGTGCAAAATCGTAACCATGTTCAAATAACGATCGATCGTATACTAAGCGAATATATATAGACGAACGTAGGCTGCGATTTTGCTACTTTTCACGGTCCCAATCAGTCTGGTCGGAACGATGCTTGTTGGTTCTAGACGTACGCGAAAGACAAGACACAGCAAAAGAGCTTGCCACCGCACACGACACTCCAGAGGCACGTGAAAGCGAACAGAAACGTTCACATACCACGGTAAACGTTGATCCAAACCGTATGCGATACAATAACCGTTGAACTATTCGATTAAGGATAACGAAAACGAAATTTCTATTGCAGATTTTACTTTCCCGGAGGGAAACCTCTGCCGTTGTCGCAAGTAGAGGCAACTATCGCGAGGATCACCGCTGCTTTCCAAACTCTTCCTGGTCATCGTGCATCTCGAGCCCAATTTCACGCTATCACCAAGGTAAAACGACCGTTGAAACTTGTTAAAAGTCGCAAGGATAACGTTCTTTCTCGTTTACTCGTTCTTCGGTTTAATACAGAGATTCGAGCCGAGATTTGATCTTGACCATTCGCGTATTCTCTCACGTGGGCAACGATTTCACGTGGGAAAGTCGTAACTCTAACGTTCCATGGTTAGAACAGCTGCATACAAAGGCTATGATTTGTCTTGCAGGCATGCGACTTGCCGCTCTATTGGAAGGTGCCGCTTTTCCTTGCCGCCGGAGGAGATCAGACCGGCTACGTTGAGATGAACGCGTTCCTCGAGTTTTGGAAAGAGTATGCTATAACATACACCTTATAAAAGTCAATAAACACATCTGAAAAATGAATCGAGATATTCGAGCGCTTTAATTCGAAAGAATTGTTCTCTAATTCGGTAAGTTTAATGAATGTCGTGGGATTGATTATTTATAGACTGTCGAACACCTACCATGACGCGGCAAGCAAGTTTATCCGAATCACAACCCGGGGCCAGAGGAACAATATACTACCAGAGGATTTGATCCCATTGGTACAAGACGTAGTCGAGACTCATCCCGGTTTAACTTTCCTCAAAGAAGCTACTGAGTTCCATTCACGCTACGTACACACGGTTCGTATTCGCGCGATAAATATTTGCTGGATATTTCTCTCAATGCAGGCAAAGATAGAGGGAAAAGAAAAAAAAGATTCCACGGAAGATGGACCGTAGTTTACGCAACGTGGATCGTCTTGAATTATTCAAGATGATCGTGCTCGCCTCGAGCAATTATCACGCGCGCTTCTGGTCATTGGAAAATCATTTTAACGAGCGAACGTTGCGCTGTTTTTTTACTCGATTTCACATCAGCCACTTAAATGGAATCTTTCAGATTTTTTTTCTATTTAACCGGCTTCTGTATTTGCACGTCGTATTTGTACGTTCAATACCGAGGATGTAGTTAAGGCGACAAATTTATATTTATATCTTGTTTGATGATTTTCACGATTCTTGACGTCAGGTGATCGCCAGGATATTCTATTGTGTGAATCGAAGCTGGAGCGGAAGAATTTCCGTCGCCGAACTGCGAAGAAGCAACCTTTTGTCGGTGATAGCGATCCTCGAACACGAGGAGGATATCAATCAAGTGACTGCCTACTTCAGCTATGAGCATTTCTATGTGATCTACTGCAAATTCTGGGAGCTTGATCGAGATCACGATCTCTTCATCGACAAAACGGATCTCACAAAGCATAATGATCACGGTGAGGAAAAATTCTTCCAGAAAAAACATCCTTTGTAAGTTTCGTTGCTAGGGAATTCTCTTATTTTTGGTTGGATCGTATTACAGCTCTTTCCAAGCGTATGATCGCGAGAATATTCAGCGGTGCAGTGACCAGGGGTGGCGTGAAAAGCGGAAACGGCGTTCAACAACCCCAGGATAAAATGAGTTACACGGAATTCGTGTGGTTCTTGTTAAGCGAGGAGGACAAAAACCATCCGACTGCTATTGAATATTGGTTCAGGTATAACGTGTAATGTTTAAGCTAGATGCGTTGTACGAACAATAGATATTTCATTTCGGATGATCGATAGATGCATGGATCTCGATGGCGATGGATATTTGTCAATGTACGAGCTGGAATATTTTTATGAAGAACAATTGCATCGTATGGAAGCGATTGGACTGGAAACGTTACCCTTTGAGGATTGCCTTTGTCAGGTTAGTAAGTGAAAATTACGTCATTATGTAGTTTTGTTTATAATTTTAAGTTAATAATTTTTTGGTTGGTAGATGTTGGACATGATCAAACCAGCGACGCCGGGAAAGATATCTCTAAGCGACTTGAAGAAGTGCAAGATGACCTCAATCTTCTTCGACACGTTCTTCAACCTCGAGAAGTACCTGGATCACGAGCAGAGAGATCCCTTTGCATCTGCTAGGGAGCATGACCCCGATGGTCACGAGGTAAAAAGCTCTTGAAATTATCAAATGCAAATAAAATGAAATTTACCAGGAAACACTCGTTGTTATGAGTACCTCGCTGATATCTGTTATCGTTATGTTTTCTTTTGTTTCATTCGCAACAGCTGTCGGATTGGGACCGATTCGCGGCAGAGGAGTATGAACTGTTGGTCACCGAAGAGAGCGGTAACGAACAGAATGAGCAAATGTAAGTATTGATTTCGCGCGACTTACATTACACACACGGTTCGTCTATGTCATATAATCGATACGTGAATATTGTTTTTACTATCATCTATTAACGTCATCAAGCATATAACTCATCGATATTATTAATAGCGATTAGTATTCATTAAAATGAAATCAGTCAGGGATTCGTGTAAAGAATCGTTTAAAACGTTAAGAAATATCGAACACTAGCGTGCAGTACAATAGACGTTTCATAGAAAGTTCTTGCTTATCATATCAAGCTATGAAACGAAAGTCATAGCTTTCGAATTGTGGCATGCGTTGTCGTTAGATAGACAGTATGCCCTGCTGCGGGATCTAACAATTTCATTTTGTACTGTGACCGTAATGACCATAGTGCGCTCTATGCGTTTGTTGCAGGCTGTGTGATGATGAAATGTAACCATCATCTGCAGCTCAGTAAGTAAACAAAACAAAAACTGCATGATCTAGTGATGCACGACCTTCGTGTATGCATAATGTATTAATTAGAGAGTCGGCTAACCGCTTATTTCATTTCTTTCTTTTTTTTTTTTTTTTTTTTTTTTTTTTTTTTTTTTTTTTTTTTTTTTTTATTCTCCGTACCGTTTTATCCGTACCGTATTATTCGAATACTAACTGGCTCTCGGTTGAACATACGGTATATCATTAATTTTAATTCATGCAAGATGGTCGAGATATTTCGAAACTACGATTAACGCTATTAAAAGCTGTATATTTTTATTCCTATAATCGCTGAATGAAGGAAACTCTTTACATGCTCGTAAGCCAAGAGTGGATTTCGAGGATTGAATTTCAAATGCTTTTTAGACGCCATTTTTGCTTCTACTAAAATATGAACCTGTGTTGCATCGTTTTTTAATCGACTAAGTGCTGTAGTTGAATCACTGATAGTTCACCTATTATTTTGCCCTATGACAGAATCGAAGATTTATTTAAAGCAAAAAAGAAAAAAGGCGTTTATTTTTCCTAGGTCAAACGATTCCATGTCGGAAGACGTGTTTTCCCAACACCTGGAGGTTCTGGACGGTGAATCCGTGGATGTACTTCAGGGTATAGATACCGAATACCAAGGATACCCCGAGTTATCTACGAACAGTCCATTGGATTTCAACTGTCAACAGTCGAGGTACCAATATTACGACAGTGGTGACAGCGACGATTACGCTGAGAGCGATAATTGAACGGGAATGGGAAAGCCGAACGTCAACCTCGGGAAGAGAAAGCAAAGGAAGGGGGAAATTGACTTTTTCCTCGAAGCAATTCAGTAGTCTAAACGCGTAGTTGTTTTCCATATAGTAGGAGTGTCGTGTAATCTTTTTGTGAACAGCCGTATATTATGGTGAAACGATTCTCGACGAAACTGTGTATACGAATCCATTCGGTGATCTGGCAAGAATCGTTTCTTTCAAGTACAAAGACATCTGAGAACGATTGATTTTAACCTTCTACCTGGATAGTATAATCGAACAATGTTAAAACGTATCAATGAAACAGAACAGGAAGCTTTTTTAGAAGCTAGACATATTTAATCGTTTGAGATAAGAAAATAAGAAGAGGGAAGTATCGAGCGATCCTCTTTGAAACGGAGAAGCTTCGATATCACCGAATCGATCCGTAACTATGAATAGTAGTCGAGAGGAAGATTCAGGCAACGGCACGACGATGTGTGATAAGCAAGCGTCATTGTTCAATCTCTCTACGATATACATATTGTGTACTTCACGTTGTAAATAGACAGCAAATCACGGACCCTTATTTTTACTTAACGCGAGAAAGTCACTTGAAAAAAATGCAGGTCTTTCAATTGCTGCAGCCATTTATAAGAAAGTCAACTGACAGTAGCTGTAGAAATATAAAACAATTTAATCAGTCGGTTCTCAAGCAAATTCATCCCGATGGACTACAATTTTTCTAGTTCGAAGGATATTATTTTTTAGACGAGAACGGGATGAAATTCCGCGAAAAAACACACACCCTAGTTTCAGCCCGAGGCTGCAACAACTGGAAATTGCACGTTAGAAGATTCGACGTCGTTGGATTTGCGAGTAAGAGGTGCTGTTACCCTATATAATCGTCTTGTAAGCCATAGTGTTACACTGTACGCAAAGTATTGCACGCACGAGAACGTTCAAAGGATCGAGCGAGATCGTAACAGTAAGATATTCCTCTAATTCGATCCGGTATAATATTCGTAATGTGGGTGTGTCCTATTCTTTTTCTGGAAATCTCAGACTACGATCTACGATTGTTGTTTCTTTTCCACGTGTTTGCAGGCATTTCTTGCAGAATGATGAATACAAGCCAAAGATGAGACGTGTTCTGTTATCTTCAGCATGAAGGTAGAAAGGAAAACGAAGAGACAGAGAAACTGTGTAAACGCAGATGCTGCTCTAAATGATAGGAACATCGTCCCCTTCAATCTATAAGTGACATTTGTTTCAAGGTTCAAAGGGATTTATTGGGATCTCCCTTTACCAGTTGGACGTTGAGTGGACGTAGCTTTTTTTATAAACTAAGTTAAAGTTGCTTTATAGTGTTCTCCTCGAAACGATGCATTCTGAATATCGATTGTTTATCTTCTTTCCATACTTTTTTTTTTTTTTTTAATTACGTTAATAAAGTGGCCCCGAGAGTTTAGATACTTTTTAAATGATTGTTAAGGAATTATTGTGGTTTAAAGTATGCAAATCTCCGCTGACAGATGCAAGGAGATTCTATTTTTAGATTCCTTTTCGTTAGGAAAACACCATGAAGAACGTATATATGACGATCATTGAAGAGCGTGTAGTGAAATTTTGTTGAAAGTGTCTACTGCCACAGCAATGGATTCTTAAACGCGGCTCGACTTAATCTAATTTACGACACTGGAGAACGGAAGTTGTACCCTCTTGTTTTTTAAACATCTCTTAAATACGTTTTAATTGTTACTGTTAAATTAATTGCTCATTAGAGATTTTATTTCTGCGTGAATTCTACGACTTGTTGTTCCATTAAATGATAATTGTACGAGCGATATATCGTTACGTTTGATTGTGAAAGTACTCGAAGAGTACTCGTATGTTCAGGGTACAATTGATTTACGAGATCCGCTTGAGCCGCCAAGACTGCTGGAATGTATATATTAATTTCGTTTCCGAAATTTAATTTTAACTGCGTATACATATATAATATTACTCTAGTCGAAATGTGTGCTATAATTCACATAACGAAGACCACGTGAGATGGCGCGTTAATTTAAAATCTGTTTCGTGTTATTTGTTAATTAACAGAGTTGAATTGCAAGCAACGTGAACGAACGTTGATGGAAAATTCTTTGTCGTAAAGGATGCTCGAGTACTGGACCATATTACAGATAATCACTTTCGATAATACATCTTGGAAATACTTCCAAAGAATTTACCAAAATATATCATAAGTAATTCGCAATGGTAATAAAGACATATCGAAAATCTTTGAACGATCAGACGTTTTAAAATGAAATATTTATATTAGAAAGAATTGTGATCCTATCGATACTCCTGAAACACGGTTATTGTTCTTGTTACTGTTACGTACCTGTGTTCGCTTGATTACGTAAATCGGTTCTTTTAAGAACCATTCTTTAAAATCGTTCATTCAGATTTCGTGTTTACCAACTTCCGATATCACACGATGGAATCACACGTTCCTTTACGTCGTTGAATTTTCACGATTAACAGTAAAAGAGAAATAAAGTGATGTAGGTGTTCAATAGAAAGACCTCTTACAGAATCGAATTCTTAAATATCGACGTAATATTTTTTAAGGATAGCTAATCTTTTATTTGGCGAGTTATCTATTAACTTAAAATATTGTTAGATATTCTATCATTAAAAAATGAGAAAAGAAAAAGGAAAGAATCTCTCCGATAAGAAAAGGAGGATATTTAGCGCTTCCTATTGACCATTTGAAGAAATAAAAAAAATGAGGAAACGATCATCCAAATAGGTCTCCCCAAATAAGAGGTTGACGTTTATCACGGAAGTTATTTAATTTCTTTATTGCGTTTCCGCATTCAGAGAACCGTTTTCACCGCGAGTGATCGCTTTTGTTGACTGTCCAAAGATGTAACTATTAACACTTACAGTTGTATCTTTTATATAGCTCGTTATGATTTTTTTTTTACAATATATATATATATATGTATGTATATGTATATATATGTGCATATCTCTTGGTAAAAATTTCGTTGTGACAATGTAGTGCGCATCGAGTTTTCATTAAACGAAAGTTAAGACACGTGGAAGATGGGCGAGAACGTCCGGTTATATTATTCGTCATTGCATTTGGCCATGTTTTCGATTGTTATATTTATTCATTATTCTATGATAGGTTTATCACTGTTCTATAGATCTGTTACGTGATTTCTTAAATCGAGCGTCGTCATGCCACGATTTCGTGTCTTTTTCGAAGAAAGGAAGGAAGACGATTATTATTATTATTATTATTTTCTTCTTTTTTTTCGATGTGAAATTCGAATTTGTGGTTTAATTTTGCACACGCGTGCTTAGACCGTCTCGATAAATAGACTCACGTTCACTATTTACCTACATTTTTATTTATATATTTTATCTGTGCATGAGTAGACAATTAAGGTAATTTTGCAAGTTAATAAAAATGAATGGTAAAAACTATTATCTGAAATCGATTTTTCACTCTCTTATCCTTCCCTTTTATCTTTATTATTTTGATATGAAATAAATTTCAAATAATGTAACCATATACACATGTATGGATTCGTTACGATAAATCGCACAGGGCGCAAGATTGTAAAAGGTTTTCGTAATCGGTATTACAGAACATGAAACATGACACGAGTTATATGAAATGCCACCTATTTATTATTCTATGAAACTCGTCTGCGTAATTGTATTTTACGCCCTACCGATAACATTGAAAATGACATGAAAATGGTAAGAAGTAAGGAATTCACAATTTCTCAAGGCGTTTTGTTACGGAAGACAAAGATACAGAGATAATAAATTTTTAATTAGAAAGAACAGATATATAAGAACTTGAAGATGAATATTTGATAGAATTCGTTAGAGCGGAAAACAATATGCCATTAAAAATGAATTCCAAATTACCAGGTACATTAATGTACATACCTGTACGGTATTGTATTTTATAAATTAAACAATACTAATATAATCTAACTTTTACAGATGTTCCAATATCATTTTCCTTAATTATAATCATTACATTATCTCTGTGTTTTATTAATAGTTATAATGGTGAATTTGTATTTGATGATTCTGAAGCCATTGTACATAATGAAGATGTACAAACCAGTCCTTTGATGGATATATTTAAAAATGATTTTTGGGGTACAAGACTGACATATAAGCAAAGCCACAAGTCGTATAGACCACTTACGATCTTATCTTTTAGGTTGGGTTTTTTTATATAATAAGAACTAACGTGTGAAGTATATTTTCTAAGGGAATTGCATTATTTGTAGATTACATTTTTGGCTTCGTGAAAAATTGATAGCTCAAGATTATCACATAGTGAATATAATACTTCATACCATTGTTTCCATATTAATGTTACCAGTATTTAATATACTTATAGACTCAAAAGAAAGGAGTACTACGTTTTATGCTACCGCATTGTTTGCTGTTCATCCAGTGCATACAGAAGCTGTATGTAATTGTAATTATATGCTTTTTTTTTATAAGAATCGAAGATGTACCTTTTGTTCTCCTAATTCATGCAAATGCATAGGTTTCGGGCATTGTAGGTAGAGCAGAATTATTGTGTGCTCTATTTATGTGGATATCCATTATATTTTATTACTATTCAATCTATGCAAGGAGATTATTATACAGATGGCTCAGTATGTGTGGTTGTATCACATCTGTTGCAATTGCAATGCTGTGCAAAGAAACAGGAATTACTGCAGTGGTAAGAAATATTTTTTCCATCTGTTAGTGTGTAAATATAATAATGACATCTTTTTCAGGGAATTTGTTGCATATATGACATTATAGTAGTAAACAAGCTATATCCATTCCAAATAATCTTGTTCATTACATCAAGACCTTCGTGTGAGCAACTGAAGAATTTTATTAAACAAAAACAAAAATTACTAATCAGGCTCTTTATACTTTTTGCGTCTGGTTTGATACTTATAATTTCGAGATTTTGCATAATGGAGTTTAAGGCTCCAATCTTTCAACCTGTGGATAACCCAGCATCATTCATGCACAATATATTTTTACGAATATTAAATTACAATTATGTTTACTGTTTGAATATATGGCTATTGATATGTCCTGAGTGGCTGTGCTTTGATTGGTCAATGGGTTGTATACCCTTAATTAATTTCAATGATAAAAGAATACTTTTTGTTCTTCTGTTCTGGTTAATAGTTGGTGCAATGTTGGTATATATATTTAATTCTTATGAAGATACATTTTTAAGGTAATTATATACTTCGTAAATCTATGGAACAATAAAATGAAAATATAAGAAAATTTTCTTTGTATTGCAGATACTCGATTATGGGAGTGACAATGCTCGTTATTCCATTTTTGCCAGCCAGCAATATCTTTTTTAATGTTGGTTTCGTTTTGGCAGAGAGAACTCTATACATTCCCTCTGCTGGTTACTGCCTTTTAGTTGTTATAGGATTACAGAAACTTTATAACCGTGTCCCTGTGCAATATTTGCTATTATCATATGTAGCTTTAATTTCGTTGTTCTTTGTGAAATCGTGGATAAGAAGTGACCAATGGAGAACTGAAACTACTTTATTCCGATCAGCATTACATGTTTGTCCATTAAATGCAAAAGTACACTATAATATTGCGAAAAATGCGGCTGATGCCGGAAACTCTACATTAGCGCAATACGAATACGAGGAAGCTTTGAGGTATAAAAGACTACAGAAATAAAATAAATCTCTCAAACGTAAAATAACTTTAATATGTATTAAGTAGACTAAATCCCACGTATGCTCAAGCTATGAACAACCTCGGAAATTTGCTCAAAGATCAAGGAAGGTATTTAGAAGCAGAGACGTTGTTTAAGCGAGCTATTGAGTTACAGTAAGTCTAATTGTGTGTATGTATATATGTCCAATTACTTAATCGTCTTGGTTGAAATTGCCTATTGAAAATGCAGTGCTACTAAGTTGTCATTTTTTAGGGAGGACTTTGCCACAGCATGGATGAATTTAGGCATTGTTTTATCGGCATTAAAACGATACGAAGAATCGGAAAAAAGTTACTTGACTGCTTTGACTTATAGAAGCAAATATCCTGACTGCTTTTATAATTTGGGTGTGCTGGTTAGTAATATTAATCAAAACCTTAAAGAAAGTAAATACGGAAATTCTAAGTGACTGTGTTTATAGTATTTGGAGCAGAAAAATTATGATAAAGCATTGAAAGCCTGGGAATCTGCTACGAAACAAAGAAATACGCACAGAAGAGCATGGACCAATATGGTATTACTTCTTGATGATTTAGGTATGCGAGAAGATGCTCTAAAAGTAGCAAATCAAGCTTTACGATATATACCGGATGATGCATCTATTCATTTCAATATCGCAAACATATTGGGGAAAGCAGGAAATTTTGTGGAAGCGGAAGTGTATTTTAAGAATGCAATATCAAGGAATCCTAAAGATGCTATGTTTTATACGAATTTGGGTGTACTGTATCATAGATGGAATAAACTCAATGAAGCAGAAGATATGTATAAGAAAGCATTAGAGTTCAAACCAGAATTAAATAGTGCAAAGGAGAATTTGAGAAAGCTATATTCTCTGAAAACGTTAATAAAATAATCTATTTTTTGATGCAAACAGATGGAGTTCGGTACATTTATATTTCTATTTTTCCCTTCACGGCTTCAATATTTCGTGGATATGCGTACGCTTTAAATTCGCCGACCTTTTTACCGTTAATATAGTTATAAGACTTAAAACAAATATCACAAAAATAACAAGGATTGTGCGGTATTCTTTCATGTTCCATTGTAATCCATTGAACAGTGAAGATACCACATATCATACAAAATTTGGAAGATGTAGGTCTTAATCTAACTATTCTTGGATACGCGGATATCGCTAATTCATCATCACAGTTAATAAACCTGAAAATAGTAGGAAAGTAAAACGAGGTCAAAAAAGGTAAATCTATTTCAAAATTAGAAGTTTATATATGACACAATAAAATTACCTAGCATCGCTAAACACAATTAAATGTTCACAACCACCTTGGTGCTTGTACACCCATGGGAATCCAAATCTTACGCACAATGAATCCAGCGTACAATCTTCCATTGTAGCAGTTTTAAAAGGTCCTAATTTTGGTCTTCTTTGTGCCCAATTGATGATTACCTTACTGTAGTCAACATTTGTGGGACACCTCATATCATTATAGAAAGTATCTTCAATAAAAAAGAATCCTGATTTGTAAACATCCTAAAGTCATGAAAAATACTATAAATTACAAATGCAGTGCATCTAACTAAATATTAAGAAAGAATAAATTACTTTTGCCATAGGTCCTATCGCATTGTCCAAGTTATTGCTACATTCTCTAGAAATACTGAAATCAGCAATACATGATATTTTATCCCGTAATTGAGCAAGTGTTTGAGAACCTAGTATCGCTATAACATTATGTAATCGTAACAATGTACCACATTCCGTCTTTGGTGCACTTTTTCCACGGTGCAGAAAAGGATAGTAAATTCTAACAAATATAAGAGTATCATAACCAGGAACAGCATACATTTCATTTGTTGCTTCTACCTTTCTATAATTCTGAGGGAAAGAAAAAATAGTAATTGTATACAAAACATATTTCTTTTCATTTCCATTTCAAACTAGATACTTACTACGAACAATTCACTTAGGTATTTATAAGTAGGCTTTTTGAAGTTTTGTTTTAACCTTTGCCTTAGACTTTGAATAGTTTGTAACTGTACATCTTTTGGTGGTTCTTGAGCATCAAACACCTCTTTTTTTCTTATTTTTCTATTATTAATTAATTTTGGAACTTCTCCTTCCACTGTCAAATTATCAACGCTAAAAATAATTGTTTTATATTATCGTAGAACAACTTTGAAAGATCGAAGTTTACAGATGTTGAAAAACCTGCAATATTCTGTTAACGTGGACATTTCTTCCTCTGTAAGCTGAACTCCCATCATTTCCATCAAATTATCTTCAGCTCTTTTCATAGGTATAAAACAATCGATCAGTTTCCGATAGTCATTAAAATACTCTTTTATATGCACTTTCGCTGATGCATTTCTATTATAAAATTTATATACATCGTCCATTGTAACGAATTAAAGAAATATCTAGAACTACAATTATTTCAAGGTATAAAATGAGCTCGTCAATTTCACAACGTTTTGTGATTGTTTATACTGCACCTAACCCTAACCTAACCTGCATTATGCTTTGGAAAGCGGTGTCTCTCAAACTTTCGAAGTTAAGACTGAAGACCAAAGACAACTAGTAATTTTTACAGTTCAGAAGAATATATGATCGAGAAATGGTAACTTTCGTTTTGCATGGAGGACGTGTTTTGCTAAAACGATGATAGATAGCGGTGCAATGCAGAGTAGAGAGCCACATTATTCACGGAGACCCATTATTTATCATCGGTCAGTTATTTATCTCAAAACCAAAAATTAGGATGCTTACGTTAAAAGTGAAATTTATAGAAAGAAACTATATTTTATTATTTATCTCACGCCATTAAGGTTACTTTCTATATCGCATAAAGATCCGAAGAAAAAATCCAAAGAACTAAAAAAAAACACCTAAAGGCAAATGTATCAGAATTAGCTTGCAAACTTTCTCGTACAACGCTCTCTTACCCTGCAACAGTCAGGACGGATAATTCGCGAGTAGAAAGTGTCAAGCGTAGTTCGACCGAAATGGTATATATACAACGCATTCGAGTCATCAACAAGGGAGAAGTAGAATAAGACAATGAACGCGTGGCAAAAGACCACAATGAAGAGGCGTAAACCGGGCTCGCTCACGGTGCACTGCTCTCGCCAATGGTCCGTGCGAATGTGACTCCGCCTCTTAAGCGTGGCCAACTTTCCCCCTTAGTTCCATCGTGATTATTGGCCGTGCTTGGTCGAGCGTGCGCACCAGTACTCCTACTCCGGCGCACACAATAGCAAGGGATCATAATTACAAGAGAGCATGTACTTTACTTGCTCGATCACACGGATGCGCAGAAGTGTGCGCAGAGCTTTAGTGTGAGCGGCCACCGATTGGTCGATCGACCACTTGCAGCCCTCACATCTTCCATCTCCTTTCTACTCGCTCTTCTTTGCATATTTCTCTCTCATTCCCACTTTCTATCCTCGTTTAATTTTCCTTGCACGGACGAGGATCTTCCTCTATATTTTATCTCGCTCGCTCTCGCCGAATCTTTACGTTTCCTCTTATTCGCTCTCGTTGCGACGAGTATGCACGATCACGCACGCTTAAAACAAGAGTACACAGTAGGTGGGTACGTTCTTTCACGCACACACGCGTTCGATCGCGAGAGATACGCTCTCTCTTTCTATGTTAATTCGTGCGTCGTGCACGTATACGCGTAGAAGGAGTCTACTTACACAAGAGAGCAGGCGGGGGACCGCGTTCTAAAGGCTACGCTACTAGCCGGAGAGGAGATTTCTTATTTCTGCTCTGGTAAATCTGTCGTCCCAGTCAGTGAGGCAGCGAAGGGCGAGCCGCGCACCATTGACCGTGTCCGTGCTTCTTTTTTCGTCTCGTCTAGCCGCGACTCCGCCGTTACTGCCTTTCTCGTTCTCGCTGCCCCTTCCCTCCCCCCTGCCCCTTTCTCTTGTTCCTCTTTTTCGTTTATGTCCACGTTTCTTCTTTTATAGGGCGAGTGCACACGGACACGGTGCCGCGCACCGGATTATTTACCGTTCAATTGTCGCGTTTTTCCGTGTACAGCCGCGAGAACGCCTTCAGTGTCCCCCTTCGGTGCGCGTGAATGAAGGACGACGAAGGAAGGCGGCGTGGCTCCCTTCACGCTCGTTACCACTCGATTCATCCAGTGTTCTCCACCTTTCACCTGGCTCGCGTGTCCTTTCCGCATTCGCCCAAGTGACTTACCGATACCTCCTCGGCCAACCTAATTACCCACGTATTCTGTTATTCGTTCTGTTACGTGTACGACAGGAGAATTTCAAGATCGGAAGATCGTTCGAGATTGTTCGAGACGATCGGGGCGATCTGTTGCACGTATCGGTGGAAAATGTGAAGCGGGAGGGATGCTGATAGTCGAAGGAACACGGTTGGTGCAGACCGGTGAACGGAGTGCAGACTTTATGAGATCGTTGCACGAGCTTTGCAAGCTATTACCGAGATCGGCAAATCGGAAGATCGAGTAAGCGAGTCGCGCGATCAGCCTGGATAGTATAATTAAAGCGGAGAAAAGCGGAGTGAACGGGGCAAGGTTTGCGGAGGAACTGGAGGAACCGCGTTGCGCGTAGCCGACGGCTGCGAGGCTGCTCTTCCTCATGGATCCCATCGTGCTAGGTGAGAAATTGCTCCTACGATTCCCACTTCGTGTTCGTATCATACGACAACGTAACTACGATTACGTAATGATGTACCTTTTGTGAATATTTTTTTTTAATAAACATCGCTACATGTTGAGGAAAATTCATTGCTGGTTTGTTGGAACAGTTGGAACAGTCGAAGAAGAATTTGCTTTATGTTGTTGAAAATAGCTGGAGAATGTCAGAAACGTATCTGCGGAAAATTATATTTGAACGATATTTGTTGAACCGTCTAATTATGAAACTAACGCGATCGAAGAGTCGAAACTCGTAGAAGCAGAACTTTCGAACTTGTCGGATACAAAATACTTCGCTCGAAAGTTTTACGACAGTTGTCGCATCTTCTACGAAATTGTAAAATATTGAGAGATAGTCAACGTACGTAACGATACATCGAAGACCGACGTTTCGCTAAAAATAAGAGATACGTTGCCGTATGTAGCTGTTACGTTACATTGGTATAAGCTTACGTTAGCGTTACATGCCATAGAATTGATTTACCACGCTTGATATGTACTTTCGTCAAACTTTGAGTTCTGTTAGCGTCACGTTATTTCTGTTTCGCGATTAATGGGACCATCCGCGCCTTATCTGCGGCGAAATTTCAAAGCGTGATGTAACTTTATATAGAGCGATGAATCGCGGGTGTCTCGACGCCGGTCTCCTAGTGAAACTCATTTTCTTCTCGTACGTTTTTGCCCGAATGCGACTGTTCGACGAGATGAAAGATCGAATCTCGATGGCGCGCGATGTGTTTGCATATGCCAATCAACTTCGACCTAATTGAATTTATAATTAAATGAGACGTGGCGCTTGGTTGTATCTTGGTGTGGCGCCGTCGCTCGCCACTTATTAATTTCAAGCGAATCGCGTACGATAATGAAATAGGTTGCCAGAATTATCTACCAACACGAGCGCATCTAAACACCGTGCGCAAGCTCGGTTCATTCCAATTTTTTGTTTACGATCGCTAGAATGCATCTAAATCTCTTCTATCGGCTCTGCCAGTCTCGACAAACGATATTCGATCATTCCTCGATCGTACGACCATCGTCCAACGAAGCTCTCTGGTTCCTTTTCATCATCATTTTCACCGTGTAGTTGCTCGAAAGAAATTTTAGACAATTCATTTACGAGAAATGCGTA
Organism: Bombus vosnesenskii; assembly: GCF_011952255.1. Lineage (NCBI taxonomy): Eukaryota > Metazoa > Arthropoda > Insecta > Hymenoptera > Apidae > Bombus > Bombus vosnesenskii. The sequence goes on from NW_022882938.1 coordinate 3,709,486, forward strand.
TGAACGACGATTTTTCAAAAGAAATCTGTTAACGGAGGAGGACTCGTATTATAATTTTTTAATCCCAATCTCGCTCTTCTTTTTTTTCAACAAATTATACGTACGAAAATTATACGTATCAGCAACGATCCTGTCGTATTCTATTTTTCCCAAACGTTAGAAATTCGTTAACGATAACGACGTGCAATGGGTTCAAAAAGCGATCCAAAGAACTGGTAGCAGAGTTAAGAAGAAGGAATATGCGGAAACAGAAATTTATTTACTTATCGACGTACGACCGAAAGCGTACGCATTAGCGTACGTAAGCTGAATAACGTGCTGACTTGGACAGCCGATAAGATCGATACGATTTACGAAAGCTTCGATATAAATATATAGATAGTTGGCAAATGGTGGAATAATTCGCGTGAAAGATGCTACGAGTCGATCCATTCATAGAAAGTATACTGTACTCATTTCTCCAGAAACCTTTGACCTTGCTGGGTGCCGGATGCCCTCCTCGGCTCCTTATCGCTCTGCTTTCGATCTTTCTTCCTTTTTTTTTTCTTTTCCTTCTGAAACTCTCGACCAGGCGTAGCAACCGTATATCGGGACTGGCCGTGGCCACGAAGCGTAGAACGAATCCGTTCGGTGTTTAATAATTATGTCAGCGGCGTTTTCTGGCTTGACGAATATCGAAGTGGACCGTCCTAACGAGACTGTTTCGCAGACGGTTCTCAGGGAGCATGATCTATGCCACCAGATACCGGTGAAACGTCCAGCCAACTGCGCATTTCTGTTAACTAAACAGATCTTTGGAAATACGGAGAGAGTTTCCTCTGATATATGTTATCGTAACGTTGGCTGTTATTACGCTATCCTCCGATTTCGTCTTCCTCGATTAATTATTCTTATCGCAACAAATCTGGAAAAAAAGTTTATTCCTTGTACAACGTCGATCGTATTGTACGTTGACGATATATTGTCATTTCCAAAGGCAGTGGATGAAATCGATTTAATAAGAATTTTCTAGATCTTACTTTCACGATGATGTTTTCTCTCAAATGTTCACCGGGAAAGGTTCTTAAACATTTATTCCGTTTTTCGTCTATTTTCCCAACAAATTGATCCACTTTTCGGTAAGATGAGTATCCGCGCCATGACACGATAGTTGCAAAACGTATGACAATTGCAAAAGTGTCGATCCTCTTTGGAAAACGTTTAGAGGAATGACACGTCCGATCGACGATGCTGAACCGAGTGCACGATGACCTACATTTTGGTAACGCAGGATCATAAATCTCGATGATGTTCCACGTTTATTGTGACGCGCGAAACGCTGCCGATGACCTAGATCTATCGTTACCCTTGCAGCAATACCGATCTTTACACAGACGTATGGACGCGCGACATTATTTCGTACATGTACGAATCGCCGGCCAACCTATCCATCTTACTTACGCATAATTAAAAAATCTATTAGCTCGAGTGTTCCCCAAAAAGTATTCGATTAGGACGAAGACTTTGTGCGAGAAACATGCAATAAATCATAGGAAGCGTAGACAGTATACGCGATACGGGTGCTCTTTTTAAATATTTATAAAAATCCGGAAATATCTAGTCGTACGAGTCATGTTTTTCTTGATGATAAACGATAAATATACTACCGATTGCGTTAATTCGTCGAAATAGGTCTATACGGAAACGAGTTTTAGATTTCAGGCTAAAAATCGTGGAAAACCGCGTTTGTCGCTATTTTCCATCGCTCGTAGCTCGTAGCAACGGTTCCAATGAAATTTTCAGCACTTTCGGTGCTATAGCGTAACTGGCATAAATCTATAAAACGTATCGTTTAATTTTTCCTTACAGCATCGGGTGGAAAAGTTGTAAAAAGCGACGTTTATTATCGCTGATCGATCGTAATTTTTTTCGAAAGTTTCTTACGCCTCATTCAGCGCGTTAATTCTTCTAACTTCTCAAGGAAATCCGAGTACTTCGATTCGATTTTAAAAATGTTATCCTGCTTCGAAGGGTATATTTTAATAGGACCGACCGCGATGATCGCGTTGTGAAAGTCGGTAAAATTTCGCAGCGCGAGTAGAAAGAAGAACGATGGAAACGGAGGCGATGTTTGAGTCGGTTTAAAACGCCTGTGTTATCGGGCTCTGGTTTTTTCTCCAATGACGTTGACAATCTCTGAAGTCATTGACACCAATACACCCGTAGCCACATGTACGGTTCAAGACCTCGATATGTAACCGCGGTACATTGGAAACGTATTCCGTAGATAAAACGACGTTTTATGTTCCTTTTGTATTCCTTCACGCCTGTTTACGTGGGTGAGACATTACGGCGGACGATACAAATTTGTCACGGTACTTCGCAACGAACGATTGACCGTTAAACGATCCTCCGTTATTTTGCACTGATCGCCAACCGTTTCACAAAGCTATCTGTGGACGTTGAGATTCATCAATCGCGTTTAACAATGCTCGTAATGTGCACGCTGCTATCGACGTGCAATAATTAAGCGATTAATGCACTACTGGTCGGCTGATGCTTAATTCTTAACTGCTGCTGTGGGGGTCCAGTTAGAATAGTATTGTTATGCTTTCGCTCTAACGCTAGAACTATAGACCTGTAGTGGCGTTGTAGTGAAAATAAACAGGTATATTTCGTTGTTAGACCGCCGATGTTTATGCAAATTCATATCTTACGAGGACAAAGATTTAGTTCACCTACTAAATATTATAAGAAATATCGTACATACTGCGAGGTCCAGACTAGTTAGAAACAACGTTGTACTTTTGCTTTAACGCTATGATATATAGATGTATAGCTATAGATAAGATAGGACTCGTAACATAAAAGATTATGATTAAAATGAAAACATCAAATGTAGTGGGAATAAATGCGTATGTTTTGTTGTTAGATTTCCGATATCTGCTTATGCAAATTAATAATACAAAGAGAAAGCTAAAAAATTAAAATTAATAAATTCTTACGAAGACAAAGATTTAGCTCATCTGTATTAAATATTATACAAGGTTTGGACATTTCGTGTAGTTTTTTATAGACGACATTGGAAAAGATTTTCGCGTTAATTTGAATGAAAGGAGGATACTGTTCGATTCTGTAGTCTAAGTAGAAAATCAGATTGTTCCCTATGAAAGATTGGGGAGAACGTCTCGCGTCTTATTGACACTGTCAGCCAACGTGCAGTTACAGATTCATTAGCGTTCAATTAGTACCGTTTGTTCTAGTTAAACAAGGAAGCTAGCTTTTAAGGGTCCAGTTGACAAAGGACTGCTCAAATACTTGTGCTGGCTTCTGGAGTTGTCTGGAGCTACCTACCAACTGTTCTGTCTCTGACTTCCTTTCTCAGGGATGTTTCGAATCCTCTTTCAGCCCTCTCAGAAGGTTTGAAAACTTCGCGACAATTTGGTCGTTAATTTCTCGACCCTTTTAAAGCTAATTTCCGTATTTGCTACTATGACTTTTGACTAAATTTAAAGCAAATTTGCTAACTACAAATTACAGATTCCTAAAGGTCCTGCAAATACTCCGAACGCTCCTAAAACATCGTCGTATCGAACCGGTTCGTAAAATCTTTCATTCTGGATGTTTCATCGAGTTTAATTGTAGGAACGTTAAAACACTGCCTTACGAAGTGAAGCTAAAACGATTATCTACCAATTACTATCTAAATATACTAAAATTGCATCGATATCGCTAAATACGTAAATAGTGGATTACCCAAACCGTAAGAGATGATATCTTCTTTTTTGCGACTGTTAAGCAACACTTTAATGTGTCTCTCTCGTTCTCAGAATCATATTTTCGGGATTATGGAACTTTCAGTAAAATGTTGTTGCACGACGATCTCTTCGGTCGTTTAAAGGAATGGATATTGTTAATGAATAAATTTGGAAACATAATCGACTCGTTGAGACGGTAAACGATGTAAACTATTAAACTATGTAAATATCTCGATTGGAATAAGAAACACATTTCTGTTTATTTTGACATTTATATTACCTACTAAACATAGTTAAATTTGTTTATTTGATCCTATGCTCTAATTCGTATCTAAGTATCAGGACGCCTGCTATTTTTATGCGATACTTCACGATTAATTTAAAGTATCCAAGAAACAATTTAATCGATCAATCTTCTGTATACGACGCTGCAACCTAATATTTGTCCAAATTATTTGCATTACAACATGATATAGTATTATAATAAGTTATGATTGATCTCGAAAGTTTGCTGATCTAAATCCTATTAGAAAAATTGAAGGTAGATTAGATCAGATATTCGAAAAAATCTGTTCAAAATCTGAATCCATATTATATAATCATCCACAGTTTATACATAACACGAGTCCCTTGTAGTCTAACGTTTCAAGCGAAACGATAACTCTTAGAGGTTTTGATCATTTTTCAATGACTTTTCAGGTTCACTGAACTTCTCGCGAGTGTACCAATGCCTATGAACGGAAACCTTCGATGAAAACCTCGATTTGCACATGTCTGTAGGAATGAAAATTAAAAGCTGCGAATGAAAAGACGAAAGAATGTTTTCGACCGACATTAACGAAGTTAACCCTCCGACTGTACCTCAGGTAATGTAGCGTGGATCGCGATTTGGCTATGAAAGCGTGGCAAGGTGGAACGTATCGTATGGACTATTAGATACGGCATATAGTCATCCACAAACAACGATCGTAAGGCGAAACGATCCGGAGATGTATCGTTGACAAGTTATTACTTGCACGATTTGGACGTGAAGTTTTGCATACTCGTCTCGTGATTCAAGATCCTGGCGGCCCGCCACAGGGGTTTCTTCTAATAGCCCATCCCAAAAACCTGTCGCGACTCTATAGCATTCAGAGTCGAGTAGCAATTTTCGTCTCGGCACAGAACATGCTTTCAATTACGGCTCGCTCTTCGTTTACTTCGGTATTCATCTTCGAGGTCTTCGTCTTCTCTAGGAAAACTTAACTCTCTCGATTCCGTCTTCGGTATATTATACCGAATGATGTGCCAGAATAGACAAAACGATCGATCGATAAATTTCCTTAGAAATCTCATAGGTAGATTCGCAAGTTTGCTAACTTCAAATTACAAATTCGTGCTTCGAACGTTTCTGAAACATCGTTTCATCGAGCTGGATCGTAAAATCGTTTTATTTTGAGCGATGCTGCGTTATTGGTGAGTTTCTGTGATTTCTGTTTTTACAAAGTATATTATACAAAGTTAATTCCTTTTCCAATTTTCCTAATGCGCAGAGACTAAATTTGATGGAAGGGGAAGGTCGTTATTAATCATTTAGGCGAAAGGAATATTATTTGTTTAATTTAACGAAAATCGAGCCGCGTTTGAAGGATCTAAGTGAAAAAAGGGAACGTAATTTTCGGCGGAGCGCGTTTTTTGTTCGTCCATCGAATATATTTCGGTCCCACTGTCATCGCGTATTCCAGATGTGAGCCGGCCTCACGCACACGCGTGTGCGAGATAAATTTTGCACGCGTGTATTTTAGGTTGCGCGAAGAAAGGTACGGTCTCTCGGAGGGAAAGGGAAGCCGAGTAAAAATCGCGCGGGAAACTTACAAATCTATTCGTTAAACGCTTAATGAATAAACCGAGTGCGTAATTTCGTCGACGAGAAGAGACGCTTTCAAAATCACGATTTAACTGGTGATTAAAAAGTTGAATTGTACGGGCTCGAAGTTGCGAGGAAATGAACGTCAAACGATCGGTATTATCGACCGTGGTTGAAAACTGAGCTTAAAGTTCAAAGGAAATGGTTGGATATTTACAAGGAACATAAACGTCACGGTGAAAAATTTTGAAGAGAAGAGTTGCTTGACGAGATAATCGTGTTTCGTTAGCAGAGGAATCAGAGACTTCGATTGAAAATCATCGTAACACTCGGTTTGCTCGGCAGCCGCATGTGGAAATCGGCAGAGCTATGATGAAACTATGTTCGACGAGGTCAAACGAGGTTATCATGAAAAATGTACCGCGATTAGCATATAATTAATTTCCTCGTGCATCGAGTTGCATAAATTTCACGCTTATAAATAGACTCTCTGCTAATCGACGAAAAAAATTCAAAATCCGTTCTTTCGATGTCGGGATCCGACGAGTTTTTTTCTTAAAGAGTTCGCGAAAAATATATTCCTGGCATATATAAATTAACCATTCGCGATAACGTGACATGATTTACGATTTATATTACTTGCATGTAACTGCGTGTATTGCCATACTTGGATCGAACGCGATAGACGATTCGATTACAATTCCCAGTTTTTAGATTACGCGAAATCCCGTTCGAATTATTGAGAATCTTTTCGGTTTCGCAGCAGAATCGAAGAAAAGTAGCAGAGGTTTGCGAACTATCTAACGAGCTGTTATACGGCGAATCGGAAGCATACGTTCAACGCACTTTTGTTAATTATTAACATTATGACTGCGTAAGAGGTGGCACATAGGTCCTAACAATTCTATTTGGCCAGTGCCCAGGTTATGAGGCCTCTGGAAATAATGATGAAACATGACAGGACTATTTTCAACGTCTGCGGATTCAACGTGAGCACGTGTTATAAATCTATGCTCGTGCATCGACTCGGTATTCCGCTAAGTATTTCGGCTAAATATCAAGATTCACGACCCTTCAGAATATTCTCCATTCCATGAAACGATCTCGCGAATCCTAACTAGCTCCGCGACTCCACCTCGTTAACTATCCTTTCGTTAATTTAATTAATTACCGAACGCTCTACGCTGGCGATGAGACCAAGTTCAGTGCGTAGTAGTACGAATACGAGTTAGTTCTAGTACAAAGGTCTCGCTTTATGACATTCTATTGTTAATCGTAGGAGATTATGTTCCGCTTTATTTGGATCGATTCCGTAGAGTTCGAGAACGTACATGTACTTATGAGTACTTAGACACTTTGATTAGATTTGAAGGAAACCAAAACTGCTAATAAATTTGAAAGGAATTTCATAAAAATGATAGGTCGAGTAGTGAAAGGCAGAAACTAAATATTAGGAATATCATTGGATATTGTTCAATAGAAAGCCGAAGCAAACAGAAAACTACCACAAGGATATCGACAACTAATCTTCTATTTAAAGTACTCATAAAGCTTCGAATTTACGTAATTGAAATCCTCTTATGTTCGAAAGCGTCGTTTCCATTTGTCAAGTTCCATATAAACAGTTCGAACCTATTTTCTTTCAAAATATTCGTTAAATAAACCTACCTTCTAACGATGTATCGAGGTGGATGGAAAAGACTAAAGCAAGGAATGTAGATCTGATAAACTCAACACAATCGTAGAGATGGGCAGGCGTATTGGCGGAAAATGTCACATAAATACAAATAAAACAACACACAGTAATGCGTGAAAGCGAGCGATACAGAGCGGTGCCATCCAGTGCTGTACCACTGTATTCGATGGATTTCGAGCCAAAACTTGCTCCAGATCGTTTCAGATCGTTTCAACTTGTTCCACGTTCACGGTGTAAAACGAAGAACCTTTAATCTTCGACACGGTGCGGCGTTTGCGTTGGAAGGAACTAATCAGTGACATGTGGGCGCCGGGGTGCAGACGAGCGCGGAAATTAAACGAAAGATCCGTTTCTATAAAAGAGGAGCGAGAGGCCGACAAAGGGGATAGGCAGAGGGGTCGATAATTAGCGAGTGAGAATGGTAGACAAACACTGGTCGCGTTTCGGGCATCTATGTAAGCGGAACACGTGTTTTCGAGGGTGACACTGACATCCATCACTCGTCCGGTGTACGCCCACATCACGGACTCGCGCGTCCGTCGTTCAACTTTTCTACTTATACACCAGCAGCGTGCACCAGCCGATTTTTGCTGCTTCTTTTATCCGCGACAATTTGTTCCGCCTCCCCGGTATCGTTTTCGCAAATTTCCAGCTACCAAATTAGTCGATCCTTCCCTCGTCGTCTCGCCGGCTCGCTGCTTTTTATCGTTTTCTTCTTCGTTCCTTGGAAAACGAAGCGTGCATGCCACGAGAAATAATTGGAGGATCGTTTACGGTTTACACGAATAACAACATACATAGCTACGAGCGGGATCGAAGAGATTTAGGACCACGCGCGAGACGAGTTAGGACCATGTTTCACTTTTTCAGTTGCGCGTCGTAAACGTCAAATTGTCGTTAGCTGTCCATGTTATTACCGAACCTGTGTAAAAGCTCGTGCACTGATCTATTTGATACATTGCTATACTGTGTCGTGCAGCTATATTGCTACATAAATTGTAGTATGTCGTGCTAGAGTTGAACGTTATTGAAAATATCTGGAACCTATTCAAATTATGATTCGAAGAGAAAATTTCAAAATGTTTGGCAAAATAACGAGAACATAAATTACCTGATACGACAGCTCATGTGCAGCGTATCTGAAATGTTACGAATTGCAATCCAAGCGGGAGAAGTACAAGTTATTAACATATAAAAGTACCTATACTCGATCTCTCGAAGCTCGTTCTATAAACTTACATAAATTGAAGGCAACCTATCTCTATAAAGGTATGATATATACCTTTGGTCCGCGTGGTTTTCGATCAATCGACCATTCAACGTAATGTCCGTGTCACGGTTTGACGTTATCAATTATGCCTGGACTCGCGCTATCAATCTCGATCACGAGCATGACGTCGACTTCCATCGTTTCTCTAATATAACCCACGATTGTGGTAAAATCGTCTGTTAACTTATAAAGCTTCCGTTGATTCGCTTGTGATTCATTTCATTTTCTTTCCCTTTCTTCCCTTTTGCCCTGCGTCTACGCGAGGAACCGCTCAAATTTCTCGGATCCCGCGAATCGAGGTGGAATATATCGTCGTAGGAAGATCGAGTGGACGCATACGTCTGCGAATCGCGCGCGTGGAACCAACGATCTGGCCATTTCACGCGCGCACACGCGCGTGAACGTCGCGGTGCACGCAATATTATTAGACTTTTTCTCCGGTCTACGGTGATAAATGGCCGACATCAAAGGGTCCGATGCGTGTAGTCATTTTACACGCGTGTAATACACGTATTCATCGTTGAGGAGGGTGAACCGTGCACGCGTGTGTGTCTGCACACATGCTCTGCACCCGGAGGATCTCTTTCCCATTCGGGACATTCTTCTTTTTCTCTGATACTGTCAACCGAGGAACATTGACGGTGTAGAGTTTATTAACATCGATAGGTACGAGCTCGTACACTTTAACATTTACAATTCGTCGCTCCAGTTCTTAAGCCTGATTTGTACCAGCGGTCAAAGTTCGATCGATCAAACGCTCGGTGTTTTTTCGCGATTTTTATTGCTACTATGTCGATGCTACGGTCAAAAGATTTTCACTTGAGCCGATCGTACCGCCTATTGTGAATGCTCTCCTTGAATTACGTATATAGCGATTTTGACCGACGGTTGACTCGATGCGATCTGACCGTACCGTGATCGCCAGTGTGAATGAAGCTTAAAGATATTCGTAGCGCGACGATATCCCTCGAAAGTAAAACACGCTGAGACTCGAAAGCCATATAAAGAAAGAAAGAAAGCCATAGAAAGAAATTTCTTGGCTGTCTACACTTCCTACACGCACACACTAAGGAATAATTCAGAAATGGACAGAATGACAACTTCGCATTGTAACATAGAGATATTTTGCACGCTGAGATTACTGATGCTATATATTCCACAATTACTTTGATTCGAAACTGGCGAGGTCGGAGCTGCACTTGAAAAAGAAGGATTCTTCTAGTCGTTTTACAGAACATAGATGTTAGTTTCCTAACAACTTTGTGAAACCGGTTTTTCCGTAATTGATCAAAAAGTCAGTTTACCAGCGACCTTACTACAGGGAATTACGGGTTAAAACTTTCAACTTTGAAGATGAATATCTCTAGCACTATAAATTGACTCTATAAACAACTATAAACTGGCAGAACTTGTTGCGAATTTGTATTCTTTATACCAATGAAACATACGTGAATCAGTCAATTACATTTCGATCGATAGGATTGTTACAACAAGGAGGTAGCTTTACTTTCCAGTAATTCGGGAGAACCAGCAAGAACCGACTCAAAATCAATCAAAAGCATGTCACTTTTACTGAAAGTGAAATATATTCACGGCCAATTAATATTCGTTGTAACAATACCGAAAGACGAAACTCTTCTTCATATGCTTCACAAAGAAATCAATGTATTGTGCAATGTCTAAATTGGTTTATAAGATTTCGATATTTGTCTTCTCGAATCTAGTTTTGTTTTCGTTCCTGTTATCGGCTGGACTTACAAGCTGGTAGACTTAGGGAGAAACCTATAAACCGCCGAGAATTTATTGCCGACCCTTATTGGATTACTAGAGCTTAGGTCCTTTAAGACTCGAGGACTAATGCTCGAGGAGTAAGAAAAATATTTCCCTTAGATCGCATAAAGAAAGGAACATTTCGTTGAACGTAAGGTGTGCTATTCTGCAAACAATCACGAAGATAATAATTGTTTTACATTTTCGTTACTTATAAAGACGACAAGTCTTAGAAGAAATATTCCTATTTCTTAAAACAGGCTCCATATCTGGCAGCCCAGAAATTTTATCTTTCAACGTCTCTGTCTCGTCCGACAAATTTTTAATTCCACTTTACTTCCAATTCTATCGCGAGCGTGATCTCGATTCGGCGAGTTGTCGACAGTTTCGTGGGAACAGCTCGAGAGCCAAGGAAATTCATCGTAATTATAAATCTATCATGCGAGCGGTTTATCCCTTCATTAATTACTCACCTATAGAAGAGAGCCGACGAGGAGCACGCATAAACCACGGGGCTTGTCTTCCGTTTAACGAGCCCGCGCTGCTCCCTCGCGATCGAACGGTTCGCCGGCAAAAAGACGGAGTTTTAATGTAACGCGGGTCATTAAGTCCAAATCGTTGGAGTTTAACGGGCCACGTCGGGGTCGTTCCACGAATCGGCGATCCGCTGAAAAACTCGCTCCTTTTAGCGGGGTGATTCTTCGAAAATCGCCTCCTCGTTTGTCTTTCGATTAAAACCGGAGAGCTTTTTCCGGATTAAAGATAATATTTGCGTACCTGTCAACGGTAGATAAAAATTATGTCGTCTATATAACTCGTGTAACTCGCAATACAGTGTCTAACATACGCGCTAACTCGAAAAGTAACAAAATTACAGTAAAGGTATTGAAATCGAAACACCCTCGTCTTTGAAGCGCTTTATTGATACGATAACTGGATAGATAAGACGAAGAAAATTCAATGCTAAAAAACGATCACAGCTATGAGCTGGCTCAAAATTCCCTTCGTCTACGTTCTCCAGAAGAACGGAGACGCATTGACGATCTTATCTTCCTGTTTAAATTTATTAACAAAAAAAAAAAATGAACTGTTTTAATCCATACCATATCTAATATAAAATATAACGATCTAATATAAATCTAACATCAAGTAAAATGCGATTCGATGACCCTTCCAGACCTTTTCGTTCCTCTCCACTTTTTTTCACAAAATTACTACACAGCTAACTTACTTTAGCCTGATCCAATAGGTCCAATAGAACGTGTATATACACAGCAATGAAATACGTAACTCCGTAGACTCTCTTCCTGAATCTTTCAAAATCTTCAAAACTTCCACTCTACGTGTTATTTATTATAACCGTCTAAATTATATCGTTGTTTTTATGTAATCTTTCAAAATACACGATAATATTGTTTTATTCGTCTTTACTGCTCTACGTGGAGTACGTGAAGTATCGCAACTGTAATCCGTAATAGATCGTTTTTCCATGTATAGATAGATAAATAAATAGACAGATAAATAAGTAAATATCTATCAGCGAACAGCGAAAGAAACGAAAGTGGCGAGATCGCACCATTTGAAAATTACTTCAAGCGTCGTAAGTTCTAAAACAAACTTGCACCACGTAAATTGATAGAGGATCGTCGATGGTGGAAACGTGGCGTAAAGGGCGCGTGTTTCGCGCCTCTGCCAAGAAGCCGCCATTACGGGGAGATCGAGGGGATGTCGAAAAGGGGGACGAAGAAAAAAAAAATGGTGGCCGGTGGCCGCGCAAAAACGCGTCTCTACGGTCGGCGGCGTCGCCGACGAAACTCTTCTTCCAGGAATCACGGAGGCATCGTAGGGCCCTCCTTTCCGCCGCGGTTTTCTTATTTATTCCTCTTCTCCGTAACGCGTACGTCAGCTCGGCGTTCGCGTAGAAAAGAGAGACGATGAGTAGGGAATATGGAGACCGACGTAACCGAAGGGAGAAAGGGCCAAGCCACATAAATTTTGCCCCTTCCATGGACGGAGGAAAGTACACTCGCGTTCCTCGATGACGACTTCGTACTTCCTTCACGGATATCCGTTCACCTCTCTATTTCTACTGCACGCCACTTCAAATAGATGCAAAATGAAGAAAGGAGCTTTCGATCCTCGACATCAAAGAACCTGGAAGATGTCAACGCATTAACGTTTTTGCACTCGGGAAGACATCTGTTTGCGAAAAGGAGGACGTTCAATTCCTTTTGGTTTTCGTTCTCGTTTACGTTTGTTTCGTGTCGATCGTAAAGTAATATAGAACGAGGTATTTGCATATTGGCGAAAAATTCTATTTCGAGCGTCGCCTATAAATCCGCTGCGTTTTCCTCAATAATGGAAAATTAACGTGCTCGCCGAGAGACCTAACAACACTTGAGCATCGGTCTCTCGAGTTAAAGATAGCTCTCTTATTATTCTCGTGACGGGTTGTTGTCTTTGCTTACCGGAGAATGGAATTTAGGTGGGTTTGGAACGTAGTTAGGGGCAATTGCTAGGGCATTGCTTCGCTAATTAAGGGTTGTTACAGACGAGCTCGGCCGAGTAGAGGCAACCGACGTACATCTGCATCTCATTAAAACCCAACCCAGGCGCCAGGTGTAAGGCTCGATGCGAAGTATATTATAGTGGCGTTATTTAGTAGCCTAACCCGTCGAATCGATGCGAGATTACCCGCTCGTTTTACGTTCCAGCGTAACGTAAAATTATCCATGGCTTTCCCTTCGCGACGATTTTATAAGTCGACGTCGCGTTGCTGTTTCCGCGAATCGGAACGCGGGATTCGAATTGAGAAACGGGGTGTCACGTATCCGAAATAAGAGGACCGAATGAAGCAGAAATTTATTAAGAGTTTTATGGGCCCGGAGGGTCGCGACGTAATCAACCGCGTTTTAAAAAGACGACCGACCCAAGGTGGCTGCCTAATTTTTCTTCGACTGCTTCCAACCGTTCTTCGACCACAACGAAGACGACCAGAGTTAACGCGCAAGTGGTGAGAATTTGCTCTCGACGTGTTCGCTCTCTTCCGATATAAATGAAGAAAATCTTTATTTTTAGGCTAATGCTCCCAGACGATCAACGAATATTGGACAATATTATACCGACAATACGTACACGTTGATCCTTTTAGTTGAGAACCTTGAAACATTTATATATAGATATAGCAATGATAGTCTGAGGGCAGCCTAAGATCGTACAACGAATGTTCCACCGGCGGAGAGTAATTTGAAGAAACAACAGTTACAAATAAAATTTATATATCGAGTCTGGTCGTCTCGAGTCGATTGCCGTTATAGTTACCAAAAGCTAATGCACCGTTCGACGTTGTTTACGGACAGAGAGTAACGGGAGCGAACTCGGTGCAGATCAGCAGCAGCAACAGCAGCAACAGCCCCATCAACAACAGCAGCAGCAACAGTACGGCGAGGTGAACCAATTAGGGGGTGTGTTCGTAAATGGCCGACCCTTGCCAAATGCGGTCAGGTTGCGAATAGTGGAGCTTGCACAGCTGGGCATCAGGCCGTGCGACATCTCGCGGCAGCTGCGAGTCAGCCATGGTTGTGTCAGCAAGATCTTGGCCCGGTACCACGAGACAGGCAGCATACTGCCTGGCGCGATCGGTGGCAGCAAACCCCGTGTCACCACCCCGAAGGTGGTGCAGTATATCAAACAATTGAAACTGAAGGATCCTGGTATCTTCGCTTGGGAGATCAGGGATCGTTTATTGTCGGATGGCGTGTGCGACAAATACAACGTGCCATCGGTGAGCAGCATCTCGAGGATATTGAGGAACAAGGTCGGCGCGGCGACCGCGATTCATCATCATCCCCATCATCCGGCGCATCATCACCATCATCATCATTTGTACGCGGCCGCGGCCGCGGCTGGAGCCGCCCTTTGTCCTGTCCCGTATCCGCCGACGCCTTATCACGCAACGCCGCCGCCCGCTGTAACGCATCATCACCATCATCATCATCATCAAGGTTGGTAGCCTCAATGATCTCGCGACTTCTTGTTCTTCTTCCTCGAGCGAGAACTTTCTGCGATTTTCAGTTTCGCGCGTTCGCATCCGCGTTGCATTAGATGATTATATCAATGATATACATAGATACGTATAGGTATCAGAAGTGCTATTATCGATAACTCTTAAAGGCTATCGTGGTGGAAGTTTCACCCCGTCTTCGTGTTACTTAGTTGATCTTGTTGTTATCCGATCGAGTAGCATTTATTCGACTCGGCTGATTTCTGAGATAAAATGGAACGCACTGGGTGAAATTTCGTCGCTCGTAATATCAACGTGATTCCCTGATAGCCTTCAAGGGTTGCATTCGGAGCAAAGTTCTCGCTCGAGACGCCAACCTACCGGGCACGGTACGTGACACATTGGTGGAAGAACACAGTAGGTGTGGCACCTCCTCTCTGTTCGTATCCCGATACGACAGAGAGGAGGAACAAAAACACAAACCTGTCCAAAAAAAAAGAAAACTTCGTTCTCCACCAGCGCAACTTGAAGTGTGCGTTCAGTTCTAGCAGCGAGCTCGCGGGATATCAGGCAACAGTCGCGTCTCTTTCTTCCATCCTGATACGAGCGCTGAATAATCGAATTCGAACGAACCTCTCCATACCAATTTGGTACCGGTGCGTTTCCAGTTGGGCCGACGACGCCGGGCAAGCTGTCACCGTCTTCCCCGACCGCTATTCATCCCGGTGTCGGCCATCAGACGGCTACTTCCGTCGGTCTACAGTGGCCGAGTTCTCACACGGTTCACGACATCCTCGCCACCGGCTGCAACTTGATCAATTCGCAGTCGTCTCCATCGCCGACGTCGCCATTGTGCGCTACGGTGAACAATAATCATCACCACGGTCACCATCATCATCATCATCAGAGCAACGACAACGCTGCCAGCAACAATAACAACGAGGAAACCAGCGGTTACCATCATCCGCACCACCATCACCATCATCAGCAGTATTACGCGTCGGCTCTGTACCATCATCATCATCACCATTCGGACACCGTGACCCCCGTGGCAACCACGTCACCGGTTCTCACTGTACAGTCGATCATGATGCAGTCGTCGGCGACGAACAGTCAACCAGCTAGTCCCTGTAATTGAAACGATCGTGACGTTAGATAGGATTTTATCGGATAGTAAACGCGAGTGGTGGAAAGACTAAGTAACTGGATCGTGGTATAAGACATATACATAGTGGTTGCATATGTATCCATGAGTTAATAATCGATATGTAATTAAGGAAAAGGACGATCGAAACGACGAAAGTAAGTGGTTGTAAGTGAGAATAAAGACAAGAAACATAGGAATAGAGAAAGAGATATGAATAAGTACCTAATGGGGTGTGGCTGGCAAGAACGGTATATCATCTCACCAGTATTATATATTTTTATCGTCATTTGCCAAGAGTGCCTTCCTTCGAGTGCCATAAAGAAAATTGTACGTTCGTTATAATTCGTGAAACGGACTGTGAGAGAAGACGATCGAGATTGTCGCAACTTTTGAAAAAAGGATTTGCACGTTACTCGTGGAACCTGCGAATACTGTTTTAATCGTTTACCTTGTTTTATTTTTTCTTTTTTTTTTTTTTTTTGTATGTTTGTTCAAACTTTGCGTAGATTTAATGATATAATCGTTAAGGAAAGAAGATCGTTTATTCCCAGCGAAGCGAGATTTACGAGCGAGACGTTCGAAAAAAGCTCCCCCGATAAATTGGGAGGATGTTGTCGATATTATTTAACTGATAAACATGTACGATCGTGTCACGATTGTGCGATTATAGTCCTCTGCCATGCTTTTTTATGGAATGCAACTTTTGTCATTGGGAAATATATATTTTCCGTCAAGTTAAACAACGAGCTTACGTACTTCTTTTCCTTCTTCCAATCTTTTTCCATCCATACTTCGAAATCGAAGAGGAAAATCTACAAAGGGCGAAGGTACCTGGTATGTATTAAACAAATTTATCAATCAAAACCAAATTGTCGGAATGGCGAGATTTAAGTCTATCTATAGTTTCTATAATTACTACAAATACACAAGTGCCTTGAATGAAATTAATACTAATTCTCAATAATTACGTAGCCGTCTATTTTCGTGATACGACTTTAGATCCACATAATAACCACATAATATTATCTTCTACGTGTAACAAATACGACGCGAGTCAGTAGCATCTATCATTGTTGATCCGAGACATCGAAAAGATCGATCTGATAACAACGTATCTCAGACGGACTGTCTCTTTGCACGGCGACTTCGCTATAATTCACCGAAAATTTTTCCTCCTCCGACGTTAATTTACTTCCTAGCTCACGGCTCAGTTGGCACGCTGAAGAGCTCGAGAATACAACGGTGCTTTAGATTTCCTACAACTTCTCTTCTTTTTGGCACACCTTTCGAACGTTCGGTTCCCTACGGATGATAGTAAATGATTTATTTATTTTTTTATCTTTTCTATCTTTATGTAATTTCCGAACGTTCAAATAACGCGGCCGTGTTTCAGTCGAAGTTAATCTGTTGCGGTGATCTTCTTAATTACCAAGGCTTCCGCGAAGCAAAAGGAGAAGTTCGTTTGAGACGCTGCGGTCCAGAATGAAAGAAAAACCGGCAGAGTCGTCGAGATTTAGTCGTCGGTGTGCTCGTGCAATCGCGAATTTCCAATCGATCGAAGCACAAGGTACGTATTCAGTTTGATCGCCGCTCCAGAAACAGTCGACGCCGTGCTCAAGAAACGACGCAGCAAGAAGAAAAGGCACAATATATTTACGTAGCTTCAGCGGCTAAACGCGAGTCTATAATTGCCAACTGTAAATTGCTGCGGTTGCTTGCATTTTAAATTTCAAACTCGAACGTTCAAATGTCCACGCGTGCAAACGGAGCTTTGGATTTCAGCCGCTTCGTCTTGCAGGGAAGCTTTCAACAACGAAGAAATTAACTTTTGATCTTCGTTCCGTCGATTCTTGATTGACTGCGGCCAGCCAACGAATGAAAGAGCGAGTAGAACGTATGTAGAAGAATGGGATAGTCGTAAAGCACGTTCGATGGTATTGTGTCCGATGGAATTATTGTCTATCTCGGGCTTTTACGTATTCTGTTAACGGTCTTGTAATAAATGCGCGTACATGGATCGATTCGCGCGTAACTACCGATAACGTGGACTGCTTGATTGATGCTTCCATTCCGAATAATCAGCAACGTTTCTCTGTAACCACAGATAATGGCCGTGCAATGTTTAATGAGCTGCGATATCGTTCTTAAGGCGTACAAGCTTACGACTAAATTAATCGTTTCCTCTCTTGTTTTTCACAGAAACAATGTTTCTGGAAGAGAGCTGGCCGTTAACGTTTTGCCATTTTAATTAAACTTCGACCGTCGAAATGCTCGTTGCATAAGGGAACCCTGTTCGCCACGTAGCTTCGACTACGAGCAACGAGAATTATTCAAGAGAAGTAAGTACAAGTAATAATAAATCGCGGAATAATAAATACTATAGTATCCTTTCTGCTGATCTTAAATTTGCTAATGTTAATTATTTGTGACAACAAGCATGGATAGAGTACATAACACGCTCGGCGCGCTCTTCCGTGCAAGTACATACGCGAGCGCGCACGAGCGTACGAAAGCACCACAAGTTATAAAAGCAAACGGACCGGCGTTGTCCAATCAGCGTTGATCGAGCGTGAAATCCCTCCTCTTCGACGAAATTAGACACCCACTTGGTGCTTCCAGCTTCACGATTCTTGGCCAAAATAACCAATGATAGTTTTTCCAATGGACCTCCTTTCAGCCGCCATTTATACAAAATCAACGTGGTCGCCATCTAAACATCGTTGGCTTATCATCGTATTTCATCGAAGAACGAGAAAGGACGAACTTCTCTAATTTCACGATCATCGCCTGTGTCGGAGACGATGTGACACCAAACAAACGAGATTCACGAAACTCTAAAAATTTGTCGAATCGTTAGCTTTGCTGCCGACGTACACGCTATATAACCGTTTGCCTTTTTCTCCTGATGTTTAGGCGAGTTATAACATAATGAGCATCGCGCCGGCATGACGGTCTGTCCCTTTGAAATACGAATATCCCCTTTTCCATTCCGCGGTGAGATACTCCGCCCCGATACTCTATTACTCCCTAGTCAAAGGAGCGACAGAACCTGCTCACGGGAACCGCTTCTTTGGAAGTCGTTCAGTGTCGGCTTTCCATGTTCTCATTAACAGCGGGCCGCTTTTATTAACCGCGAAAAAGAAAGGGGGATGCACCTTGGTCCTCGTAGTCTCTCCTTCCTGAAAAATTCTCATACGTGCGTACCGTGGAGAGATTTTCTGCAAGAATGAAAGAAGGAAGGAGGAGGAACAGAGATCTTGTGACGGACCGTGTAATGACTCCACACTATGGAGTAACAAGCGAGAGATTCGCGGATCAACCAACGGATTGGTCCATAAGTGCGTGCGGTTTCGTATTCTCCGTCGATATTTACGACTTCTTCTCAACGTTGCGATAATTTTTGGACTCGTCGTTCGAAGAATTCCGCGATCCAATCTCCCAGTCGTGGAAAGAAACATTCGCCTCAATTATAACGGTGGGAGCAAACATTTGTTTCCGTTAATCTCCGTATCTTTCGAACGATTAATCGCTTTGTTATTGGCACGGATAAATATACGCGGAAAAAAGTACGGTCGCACGAAGGAAGAAAACAGAAGCTATCGAACGACGTACCTAACGACGGTCATAGCCGATAGGCGATTATTATGAGATATAATATTCGATATGAAACGAAAACCGCGCGAACTATTATCGATTAAGGTAGACATTTAATAACGACGATTTACTGATAAACGGAAGACGAATTATTAATCGTGGTAAAGAGACTTGGAGTATATCTCGAATTAGAACAACGTCCAAAAATTTCGTTCTTCAAACTACGTACATCGTCGTGTAGAAAACATACAAAGTAATTTATCTCGGATGTAAAGGCTCCATCAAACAGGTACAGGTTCTAATATCAGAGGAGTGGACGGACATTGGCCGTGAATAGGCGTATAAATTTCCACGGCAAATACACGTCAGCGGTTTTTCAACGAACATGAGGACCCAAGCGTGAGATAAAGGTGTTCCTGGTCGTTGTGTCCGGTTGCGATTCCTTGCCGTTTAAAATACGGCGAGTTCTGGTAGCGAGCGTTTTGCTTCGCGCGGCACGCCGTGCTCGCGAACTCCGTCGCGCTCGATTACGAGCTACGCCATGACGAAGATACGCTAATAAATTAACGGGTAAATAAACCCTCCGCGAGAGAACAGGCCGCGCCGCGTATCTGTCTCGCTTAGAATAGAATAGAATGTATTAGAGGAGCACGGGCACGATTAATGGGCTGAGATTTCGCGCAAGTGGAAAGGCGCAGCGTCAACCTCGAGCCGCACGATTTCCCGAGAACGAGCTGAGGTAAACACGCTGATGGAATAACTTTTCCGTACTTTGAGAAACGTGCAATTTTTCCGTACAGTCTGTACAAACCCTGTGACGAGTCCACTGCGCGCCTTTTACGTGTCAAGTTTGTCAGCTCGTAGTGTCCACGCTTAGAAGAAGAACAACTCACGGTATTCTGTTTGCTGATAGAGCGTTAAATGGTCTTATAGACTGTCTTTGAATCATCGAGAATTTCAAAATCAATCTGTTAGAAACATATCGCATTACGATCTCACATTACATACACTGGTTAGGTATCTTACTTTTAATCGCATTGCGTTAAATACCAGCAATGCAAAGTAATATTTGAATGGTAACTTATAACATGTAATATAATATTTTATATTCTAATAGGATTTTCTTGTAAATAAATCGAAATTAAATCGTTCCTGTCACATGTTCTTTCACCTTCTCGATTCAAATATCGAAATTCAAATATTCGAAGATCTTGGTAGAATGATATCTCCAATCTGACATCATCTACGTTTAAACAGGATTCCTGATCTCTGCTTCTTCTTGTTCCATCTTCTCTTATCCCGACGACAATGAAGTCTCTTTCTCGATAGGAAATAGAATGAAGGGAAAAGAGTAGAAGGAAGCGTGGTAATTAAGAAAACGTCACCGTTCCCGTGGTCCAGCGTGGTTCCTCTCGTCTGGAGGCGAGTCTTTGGCGCGTTTTCCATTCGGTGTACAAATAGCTCGCAGACCCCTAGCCCCTGTCGGCTCCTCTCATGTCTCCGCGACGCGTCGCGTCGCACGCTTCATGCCTCTGCGCTATCCGATGTCGAGCGTCGCCGCTCCAACTTTTAATCTGTTCCCTTTTTTCGCTTCCGTGGACGAGCGACGGGTAACGTGCGAGGCGATCTCGTGTATTTACCTCGTCTAGTCTTCAAAGCGGTTTTTAGAATTATTTATCAGCTGGTAAAATGGTGGAACAGAGAGGATCGTATTTTATCTGTGTGGTAAAAACAGAATCTTCTTTTACCTTGTTATGAACCTGCTCCGTCCAATTTTAACGAGTCTCGTGTGTCGTCACACGAGATAAATACTTCAACCACGAAACTACGAAGATTGTAAGAACGTTAACTCATCCGAAGCAAAGGTCTTGTCGTTTTTATTTAATTCTTCAGAAATTGCAACTGTTTTCGTTTAGACCAAGGAGTAACATCTCGCGCGTCTTCGAAAGATTTAACGAATAAGCCTGGCTATTGTCTCCTACAGCGGATCAATGATCATTTTTATTCGTATTCGTTTACAGAGTAGCTTTAATTGAACCCGATCTTACTTAGAGTAATTTCATTTAAACGATATTTTAATGTAAATATTTTGTAAAGAGGTTACCGCTTACTGTCCAAAGGAGTTATTTTACCAAAGTGCAAAAGGAGGATGGAACGACGGCGCAGAGACGCATTAGCCATATTCCGAGGTTGCATGGCGGAACGCCCCTTTCATGCCATCCCCTCCTACCTTTGAATATCACAGGAAAGATAGAATGTCCCGTAGAATTCACCGACAAAGATTCGGAATTACGTTCTGGGCGTAAATTAGTTAACGAATTACAACGCTTAATCTTCGCTTCTTTATGAACTGTACCTCTTCTCATCGCTGAATCGTGTATCATCTTGCGGGGTGTTCAAGTTCGATTAAATGACAATTAATGAACTTTTAAAGTAAAAATGATACTTCTTCGGTATTATCCTTTGTTCGAATATTTACTGGAAAATTAATTTAGTCTGAAAAAATTTAATTGTAATTTAGTTAATTTACAAAATATGCGAAAAGAAAATGTATGGGTACCATAATTGCCCGAAAAATGCAACAGTATGCAAAGTACTTTAAAGACGATTATCTCACGTAGATTTATACTACGTATTCGATTCAGGCAAATTTAAACGGTTTAAAAGTTATTAATAGTTATATTGTAAATTCGATCAATAGTAAAATTTTAATCGAATATGTAACAGAACTTAACTAAAGACGAAATGGACATGTACATAGAAGGATCTCGTTCATCTTTAATTTATTTAAAAATACATGTAATTCAAAAATTTGTTTATCTCTTATTTAATAAAAACAAAAGGAAAGTTATCTTTCTTAAGATAATAAATTCAAATTGATTTTATGTAACAAGTATCTACTAATATTGCTATGGAAAAAAGTTATCGACTTTTTATCCATCATAATTAATGTGTATCATACATATGGTGTGTACAACAAAAAAAAAAAAGAAAAAAAAGGAAGGAAACACAAATATACAAATTTTCGTAAGTATTTGAATTATACTATGTTACCAACAGATATGCTCGAAATTGGAATTTATATTTTATTCTACCATACACATAAAGCATTAAATCACTTATTCAATGCTTCTCTTCTTCACATACGTATTAAAAGACAGATGCTGATACGAAGAAAACAATGAGCGGACTATTTTACATAATGTTTTCCAAACTATAAATGTATCGATTCAATTTACGACTGTTTATCGTCATTTATCGACTTATTTCTCAAGGTTTTCGTCCTACTTACAAGATGGTAATTACTTAAATAATATTCTACAACAGCCATGATACAAATATATAACATTTAAAAAATATTGGTTCCAATGAAATGCAACTACATTCCGGATCATAGTGTTTCTTCTTACATCTAAGAAAAATCTGAATAATGTTTGCTACTTGACGAATGATGACAAAATGAGCATGTAATTCGATGAAGGAATGAATTTATATCTATATGATGACAAGTAAAAAGTGAAATGTTTCCTTTGAAAATTGTAAAATTCATTCATACATGTAAAGTGTTGTGTAAGAAAAACATCTTCTCCTTCGTTGGACCATTCAATGTACGTAATATGTACAATTATTGTAAGTACATTTAATACTAGCCATTATTTTCATCTTTTACTTCGTCTACCTTTACTTCCTCCTTCTTTTCAATATCATTCGTGTTTTCGTAATTTTCATCTTTGTCGGATTTTATGGAAACATCAGCCGGTTCGTTATTCTCTGATTCTAAGTTCTTCTCTGGATTTGGATCACGATTCTCTTCTCCTTCTTCCGTCGATTGTGGAACTTCAGCTGTTGCATTTAACGTTGCGGATCCATCAAAATTTTGTTGATGTTTTCCGAGACCTACTTGCAATTCTATAGCTTCCAGCTCATCGATCAATACCTTCTCTCTTCTTTCGATCTCCTCTGTAATATAAAACAAATGCATATTATAATTCCTTTTATTTAAAATTTATACTTAAGGCTCTTTATCGAAGCGCGTACCATGAAGTTCTTTCGCAGATTGCCCTAGTAGAATATCAGTTTGTGGGTGTTTACGCTTTGGTACGTAATAAATAGGAGGTTGGGCACGCGTTTTTATAAACGAAGCAAGTGGTAATTGCGCCGCGCGCCAATCTTGAAATTGTCGGCTGCGCGCCAATTTTGCCTCTAGTGCTCGGACTTCTGCTAATTGCCGTTTACGCGATAAGAATAATTGTTGTCTTTCTCGTCGTAATTCTTCCTTTTCTCTCCTTCTGGCTTCTTCTACTCTTGCCTCTACTTCTGCTTTTTTATCTTCCTACAAAGGATTGTTATTTTCAGAAATATGAAAAAAAATTTTTTCTCGTATCAAGTAGAGAAATATACCTTTGCTTTCAGTTTAGTTTCTTCTTGCCGAAATTTCTGTAATGTTCCTAAAAGGGCACCAAACATTCGTTTATTCCTTTGTCTGCTACGTTCATCTATTCTTTCCCGTCTAATAACTTCCTGTCTAGATGGAATCTCTCTTGGTGTTGCTATCACTCTCGAAGACACTGCTGGCTAAAATACCCATTCAATAATAATACATAAAACAATATATCGGTAAGAATGAGCAAATTGTTATAGAATTCTACCTTAATAACATTATCATCTTCATCAGCACTATCGTCATTATTAGAAGGAACACGTGCACTTAACCGACTGAAAACTGTTTTTGGTTCACCATTTGAACCTTGCCATCTCCTTTTTCCACCAGGTAGTTCATTGTTGACAAAATCAGAAACAACACGCCTTCTATCCTCTTGCAATGGTCTCTTTTGTGATAATCTATTGAAATTATAAATGCAGAAGAATATTTCAATAAATATACACATAGTCTTCCTTTCCTATTTTAATAAGGTTACATAGTTAAGTGGAACGAATATTTATCATTACCAAGTTTGGTAATTATGTATCGTGCACTTAAGCAAATAAAGCTCTTATTACAACATTACTACGATACGTAAGTAAATACAATGAGATCACGTATAATTTAATAAAGTGGAAACTATCGAAATGAAATAGGTTATGTTTGTAGACAACAGTGTTTCATTCAAAGATTATTGAACTATTAGGCAAGATGTATATTTTATGAAATAGCATTTTGCTATGATGGTTTAAGGGCATTTGGAAATAAATTATTCAGAATTTAACCTGGGTGGTGGTTGTAGCGGGCCGTTTTCTCCATCAGGGAGATCCCGGCCCAAAATCTTTCGAATACTTCTATCGAGTCCCCGAAGACCATCTCGAGCGGCTTCTAATTGCGCTTCTAAGCTTTCGGCACCCCAGGCCTCTTGTGTATCTAATTTTCTCATTTATTTATATCTCTGTACGTTCACTTAAATTACGAAGTCAATTCACTTAACGATTGTTGTCGAACCGCATTACTGTCGTGGAGCCACCTACAATTTCGTTCCTTTTTCCAAATCGATAAGTCTCGGGACTTTTCCTTGCGCTCGTAGATCATACCTCTAGTAAATTTCTCATAATGCTAACTTAATATATTACAATTGGCTGAATTTATATATAAAAAGTCTAATCTTTAGGATATTTAAAAATTTGTTGTAAATTTTCAGAGCAAAGAAAGGAATAAAAGAAATGATGAGATTGAGTTTTGAAAGATGGCTTTCAACTAAAATTGTAATATCATATATACTTACATATGTATTACTTGAAAATATGGATTAAGTAATTTAAATAAATGTAAAAGTATATTATATACAAAAACAAGTATAATTTTTATTGTTATTCAACTTACATATTATGTATTTTTATTAGAAATATTCTCTTCTTATTCTCTATCTTATTACACACATATGTATAGACCCATAAGATCTATTGGCGGGCAAATTACAACCTGTACACATATACTTCGAGTAACACAGTGCCTTGTTGTTTATAATTAAAGTTTATAATTAAAGCTACTTATAGTTTACGTAATTGATTATCGTACAGAATGACAAGTTTACAAAATACAGGGAAATTTCGACCGTTTAAGGAAAATACAGGGAATAATCAAAGTCAAGAAGGAAATGCATCAGGGTAATTAAATTGTAATTTAAACTATATTATGGATTACTAGTATTTTTGTAATTTATTCACTCTTTTTACATTTCTTTAGAGAGATTTCAGGGGGCAACAGGGTAAATGAAGTTAATGAAAATATAAGAATAGATGGTTTATATGGTTTTCATAGAGTAACTGATACGAAGGAAAGAACAGGATTTCTTATCAATATGCATGCAGTAAGTATAAAAACCATATAAAATATTATGAATTGCTTTGTATTTGTTCCTCAAATTATTTTACTTTTTTATAGACAGAAATTATGGAAAATGATAAAAGATTAATGAGTGGTGTGGACTATTATTTTTTAGAAGAAGACTGTACTAGATTTAAAATTTCCTATCCCTATAATCCATATTTTTATATTTTATGCAAAAAGGATACATATGAGGAAGTTTCTACTGGTTTAAATAAAAAATATACTAATTTAATACATAAAGTACAGACTATTTATAAAGAAGATCTTGATCTGGTATGATAGAATTAAAAGTAAGTATAAAAAATGTTGAAACTGATAATTCTCTATTGTCTCTTTTTAGTCAAATCACCTCATTGGTTTAAAACAGAAATATTTAAAAATTTCTTTTATTAATACTGTGGACTTGAATAAAGTCAGGCGTGGTATTATGAAAGCTGTAAAGTTAAATAAGGAACGTGAAAAACATAATACCTATTATTCAAACATGTTATCAGATGTACTAAATACAGA
The DNA here is from genome assembly GCF_011952255.1 of Bombus vosnesenskii. Lineage (NCBI taxonomy): Eukaryota > Metazoa > Arthropoda > Insecta > Hymenoptera > Apidae > Bombus > Bombus vosnesenskii. The sequence continues at coordinate 3,735,378 of NW_022882938.1, forward strand.
ACAGGGTACAGGAGATATTAAGAAGCAAACCATAGATTTTATGGATAATATTCTTGATATCAGGTAATATACTTTCACTTGTTGATGTTGAGTATAATATTTATGTTAACGGCGTGCATATATTTCTACAGAGAATACGATGTACCACATCATGTTCGTGTCTCCATAGACATGAAAATTTGTTGTGGTAACTGGTATTCTGTGAAAACAAGAGGAAATGATGTACCAACAATTACAAAGAGAGATGATCTTATTGAACCACCTGATCCAATTGTGTTGGCATATGATATTGAAACTACAAAACTTCCTCTGAAATTTCCAGATGCTGATACTGACCAAATTATGATGATCTCATATATGATTGATGGACAGGTATGAAAAATGTCTTATTTTAATACTTACTTGACGCTTTAAGTGTATTTTATACATATTTACATTTTCAGGGGTATTTAATAACAAATAGAGAAATAATTGCAAATGATATCGAAAATTTTGAGTATACCCCAAAACCGGAGTTTGAGGGATTTTTTACAGTTTTCAACGAACCTAATGAAAAGGCCACAATAAAAAGATTTTTCGATCACATAAACGATATTCGACCACATATATTCGTAACATACAACGGTGATTTTTTCGATTGGCCATTTGTAGAGACTAGAGCAGCTTTTCATAACATGGATATGAAAGACAGAATTGGTTTTTCTAAAAATCGTGATGGAGTTTACAGCAGTAGACCAGCCATGCATATGGACTGTTTATGGTACTGCAATATATAAAACTAAATTTATTGAAACTATCATATAGAATTGCAAAAGGAACGATTGCATAAAGAGCTTTTTCCAATATATAATTTTCATTGCAGTTGGGTCAGGCGCGATTCCTACCTTCCTGTAGGTTCTCAGAATTTAAAAGCTGTAGCAAAGGCAAAGCTTAGATATAATCCAGTGGAACTGGATCCCGAAGATATGTGTAGATTGGCGTCTGAGGACCCAGAGACTCTCGCAAATTATTCAGTTTCTGATGCGGTTGCAACGTACTATCTTTACTATAAATATGTTCATCCTTTCATATTTGCTCTGTGTACCATTATTCCTATGGAACCAGATGAAGTAAGTTATATAATAAGCTATAGTAAAGATGATATAAATTATATTTCTCCATTTACAGGTACTTAGAAAGGGATCTGGTACATTATGTGAATCCCTCTTAATGGTGCAAGCTTTTCAAGCTAACATTATATTTCCTAACAAACAGGAGCAGGAATTCAACAAATTTACGAAAGATGGTCATTTATTGGATCAAGAAACATATGTTGGAGGACATGTTGAAGCTTTAGAATCTGGTGTTTTCAGAGCCGATATTCCTTGTCGTTTTAAAATAGTACCAAGTGCAGTAGAAGAATTAATAAATGGCGTTGAATCTGCATTAAAGCATGCTATACAAGAAGAAGAAAAAGTGCCCATGGAAATGGTTACAAATTTTGAGGAAGTGGTTGAAGAAATTACAGTGAAATTGGAAGGTTTAAGAAATCAACCACTGAGATTAGAGAACCCTGTAATATATCACTTAGATGTCGGTGCTATGTATCCAAATATTATTTTAACCAATCGTCTTCAACCATCCGCGATGGTCGATGAAACTGTATGTGCTGCATGTAATTATAATAAACCAGGAGCACTTTGTCAAAGAAAAATGGAGTGGATGTGGAGAGGAGAATATTGTAAGACAACAAGATGCGTAAATAATATTTGTTAAATTTGTTTATTCTTACATACAAACATATTTTTACTTGATTTCAGTTACTGCAACTTTAAGTGAATATCAACGAATGCAGCAACAACTTGAAAATGAAAAATTTCCATCGCAATTCCCAGGCGGAGCTCGTAGGGCATATCATGAATTATCTAAAGAGGAACAAGTATCGTATGAGAAGAAACGACTCACAGAATACTGTAAGAAAGCTTACAAGAAAGTTAAGATTACTAGCATGGAAGAAAGAACACAAACGATTTGCCAAAAAGAGAATTCATTTTATGTTGACACTGTACGAGCGTTTAGAGATAGGAGATATGAATACAAGGCGCTTACTAAAGTAGCTAAACAAGAGGTGGCGGCAGCCGTAGCAAAAGGAGATGCTGCTGATATTAAATCTGCTAAAAATCGAGAAGTACTATATGATTCATTACAACTGGCACACAAATGTATCTTAAATTCCTTCTATGGATACGTTATGAGAAAAGGGTATGTATGTTTATCTTTTCTTATATTTAAAATTATTAATACAATGTTCGATATGTTAGGTCTCGATGGTTTAGTATGGAGATGGGTGGCATAGTATGTTACACGGGAGCACACATTATTATGAGAGCTAGAGAAATTATCGAACAAGTTGGCCGACCTTTAGAATTAGATACGGATGGAATCTGGTGCGTTCTACCAGCATCTTTTCCTGATAATGTTGTTGTTCATACTACTCACCCAAAGAAAAAAAAATTGGTAGTATCATATCCGAATGCTGTTCTTAATTTTATGGTGAAGGTAAATCAGTATTGCAACGACATTTTTTTATTAACTAGAGCTCTTTTTTTGTATCATTTTCATATTATTTATAGGATCAGTTTACTAATGACGTATACCATGAACTCGTCGATCCTGAAAATCTTACGTATAAAATTAGGAGTGAAAACTCTATATTTTTTGAAGTGGATGGTCCTTATTTAGCTATGGTATTACCTGCAGCGAAAGAAGAAGGAAAAAAATTAAAAAAACGATATGCAGTCTTTAACTTCGACGGTTCTTTGGCTGAACTGAAAGGTTTTGAAGTAAAACGAAGAGGTGAACTTCAGCTAATAAAAGTTTTTCAGACGTCCGTATTCGAATCTTTCTTAAAAGGTAGCACATTAGAAGAGTGCTATGCGTCAGTAGCTAAAGATGCAGATTATTGGCTTGATATTCTTTATAGCAAAGTAAATATCCAATATTGTTGATTCTGTTACATGTAACATATTAATAACTAAATATATAAATCTTTATAGTGTGCAGATATGCCAGATTCGGAATTATTTGAACTTATATCCGAAAACAAATCAATGTCACGAAAATTGGAGGAATATGGAAGTCAAAAGTCAACGTCTATTTCTACTGCTAAAAGATTAGCAGAATTTTTAGGTGATCAAATGATTAAAGATGCTGGCTTAGCATGTAAATACATTATTGCTAATAAACCTCAAGGCGCACCAGTTACAGAACGGTAGGGATGAAGTTTTGCTTCTGTATGAAGAAAATTGTATGACAATAAAATTACATATTTCGTTATACAATTAGGGCAATACCATTAGCAATATTTCAATCGGAACCTGCAATAAGAAAATATTATTTACGAAAATGGTTAAAAGATTCTAGTTTACAAAGCGACGACATACGGGATATTTTAGATTGGAGTTATTATATTGAAAGACTCGGAAGTGCTATTCAAAAAATTATTACAATTCCAGCAGCAATGCAAGGAGTATTTATTTTATTTATCTAGATATTTGAAACTTCCTAATTTAAATATAATAATAGGAGAATAATTCTTTTTTAGTTATCCAATCCGGTTCCTAGAGTGAAGCACCCGGACTGGTTGCATAAAAGAGTAATGGAAAAAAGTGCAACGCATAAACAAAAAAAGATTACTGATATGTTTACCATGATGCCTAAAGATAAAGAAAAAAATATTGGCAACCAAGATATAGAATCATCTGAAACATGCGATATAGAGGATATCGCCAGGAAACCCTCAACTTCTAAGCAGTCATTGCCAATTGTTAATAAAAGAAAACGACAATTTTTAGAAGGAAACGAAGCAGAAAATGCAAATAAAAGTTGGAAAGAAGTTCTAGGTTCACCACCACCAATGGGAACAACAAAGGAAGAAAGATTAAAATGGTTGGAATTCCACAAACAGAAATGGGCTCATCAAGCTAAGCAAAGGGCTGAATATCAGAAGAGCAAGAAGAGTAAGCGTTCTAATAATGATGGAGATGAAGTTTCTTGGGGTGTTGCAAGAGATACCAATACATCTACATTGGGTGGTTTTTTCAAGCGAACTCAAAGAAAATTGCTTATGAATCCATGGCAAATTATTCAAGTAAGAAAAATGTTCTTTTTTAACAACAATAATTAAAATTCAATAATTGTATTGAATGATTTAAATAATTAATTTATCGGTTTAGATATCACCAACAAACAAGCCTGGTTTATATCGATTATGGGTATTAGTCGATAGAGATTTACATCAATTGCGTCTTATAATACCTCGTATATTTTATGTAAATACTCGTAAACCTAAACCTAATCCAGAACCAGGTAAAAAAGTATCTTGGAAAGAAAGCAAGAAAGTTCTTCCACGATCTCGACCTATATATAATTTATATCAATATACTGTGCCGGAAACACAGTTCCAATTATACAGTCAGTGAGTTTCATCCTTTAAATTTTTTGATGATATTTTATATTTAATTATCTAAATTATTTTAATTTGCTCATAGGGAGCTTTTAGAAGATATGAGTAGACCAGAAATTGAAGGAATTTATGAAACTCAAATGTCACTAGAGTTTAGAGCTATTCTTCAATTAGGATGCGTTTGTACAGTTGATCCTAAGGCAGCACGGACCATGGCAGATGGTGCAGATACATTTGCCCTAGATCAGTTAGAATACAAGAGTGTTGCTGTGCAATCATATCTTAAAAATGTAATGGTATTTTAACTTGTAATTTTTTCTTTGGTCTAAAAGAATATCTGTTTTATTTCAGCTTAATCAAACTAATTATATTTTCTTATATCATCATTGGAGTTCAAACCATCAAAGAGCTTTATGGGGACTGTTTTTAAATGCAACTAAAAGAGCTCATATATTTGTTTTGGATTCTGTTTCGTCAAATCAGATGCCTAATATGAACACGTTGTACATTCAAGAACGGGATACAGTGTATAATTTACAAAATCTGAGTTATGCTTTTACTAGTCTGTGAAAATGATTCTAAAGTAATTCTTTTGCAGTATATCCACAAATGGGGAAGACAAAGTAACATTTTTACCAGAGTCGATGCGATTCGAATTAAAATTTGAAACAAACTTTCAACAAGTCTGTCGTATTTTACAAGCAGTTATAACTACATATAAAAATGAGGGACATGGTGCAACAATATTTATTATTCAGACAGCTTTAGGTACATTTTATTTAGATTTATATGCAAAAATTTTTCATTAAATTTTTGTCATTTATTTTATTTTTCTATTTTACGTTTTTACCTTAGATAAAACGACATTAGTAACTCACATGCCATTACTTAATGACTTTCCTCTAATTAGCACCTATGTACAAGATATTGAAACTTTATACAATACACTGGAGTGGCAGAAAGTTGGTGCAAAAACGATGTTACGTCATTACCTTAAGAGCCAGCAAATTTATGAATTAATGACAGAACAATGTAGATTCCTTCATGTGCCAATTGGAAATATTCCTGCGGATCCTATTGTTTTTGGTGCAGACGTATTTTTTGCAAGACATTTGCAAAAGAATAACTTTGTATTATGGTGTTCTCCAACAGAGAAACCAGACTTGGGTGGCAGTGAAAATGATGATAACAGGTTGCATTTACGCTTAAACATGAAATTTGAATTACTACCATTATCTTAATATATGTAATCAATTACAGATTATTGACAGATTATGAAGAAAGTTTACATTCTGCTGCAAATAATGCCGGAACTTATTCTAGTGTTTGTATTGAATTGGAGATAGAAAGTTTAGCAGTAAATACATTATTACAGCATCACCATATTCACGATATTGATGGAACTAGTAATTTTGTCGCATTCCACACTCAACAACAGACATCTGTTCAAGTATATAATTTAGAAAAAGAACGTGTTAGAAAGCGTATAAGAATATATTTATATGTAACTCAAATTTTTCCATAGGATATGGCAACACATGATGGCATGACAAATATAATTCCTAATTACGACGAAACTGTTCTTTGCAGTCCTGCTTTTAGAATATTGCGAAATATGGTAAACACATGGTTGCTAGATGTATCAGTTCATAAAAATATATTTGCAGATTATCAAATTATTCATTTTTACAGGTAAGCACGGACATCTCTATACCAATGTTACACCTGTTTTTTTTGTAATTCGTAAATTTATACTTCTTAGATGGTTACGTTCACCCAGTTCTTTACTTTACGATCCTGCTTTGAAAAGAACTTTGCATACCTACATGAAAAAATTATTCGCGCAGTTATTAGCAGAATTTAAAAATCTGGGATCCATAATTATTTTTGCCAATTTTAATAAAATCATCATTTGTACCAAGAAAAGGACAATGAGTGATGCATTAAACTATATGGAATTCGTTGTTCAAACAATACGCGATAAAGAACTATTCCACAGTATTGAAATAACTTTTGAACAGTGTTGGGAGTATTTAACATGGCTTGATGTAGTAAGTAAAATTTCAATTCTTTCAATATAATAATAAATGGCATACTTTAATATATAAAAACATTTGTATAAATTAACAGCATAATTATGGAGGTATAAAAGGAAAATTACCGAAAGATATAGAGAATACTACGGATACAAATAGTGAAAATGCTGAAGATGAGAATGACGACGAGGTAAGTGTTTACTAAGACATACAATTCTTTTTTTGTTTTCTATTTGTGATATTTTCATTGGATTTTCTCTGTTATTAAGCCTGAAATAGTAATGAATTGGAATTTAATGGAGTGTCTCCCCAAAGAAGCTGCATGTCAATCAAGCTTTACTGCTATAATAGCGGGATACTTCCATGCAATTTATCAGTTCATATTGGAAAATGAATTGAATACTACTGTAAGGCCTAGGAACTTAAATAATTTAAGTCAATTATCACACAACTGCACAACTGCACAACTTGGATTAGGATCACTTGAGAATACTGCAGAATTTGCTAAAAAACTGATAAAGGGAGATATGTCCCAAAAACTATTCCAGTAAGTATAATTGTTTTACTTTATCATTATATGAAGAACTTGATTGACATATTTTATTCAATTATGTTATAGAATTGTACAGAAAATACATAAAAATCTTCCAGAAAAAACATTAACAATTGAAGAATGTCCAAACTTAGATTTAGATGGTAAAGACAGTAAGAAAATTAATCCAGCATTGGAGTTAATAAAATCAGTTTGTAAGGTATTTAAACACGAATACGAATATGTTAGGATTATTTTACGAGGAAAGTAAATAAAAATTAATTTTAATATCAGGTTTTATCTCTGGATGCAGAAGTTGAAAATGAAGTATACTATTTGCGAACAAACATGTTAAAGCTAATTAGAGTTGGCAGTTTCAGCGATCTAGTTGATTGGAAAGATCCGTGCATTTCTTTAGTTGTGCCTGAAATTATTTGTAAAGTATGTAATCACACAAGGGACATCGATCTTTGCAAAGATAACTTTTGTACCATGGATCGGGATAGGTAATGCACAATATTATAAAAGCTATTTGTATTCTAGTACATAATACTACTGTTTGTACAGGTACATATGGAAATGTCCTCTTTGTAAAATGGACTATGACAATGATGAAATAGAGTTCCTTTTGATGGACATGTTAGATCATAAAAGTATGGCTTACATGTTGCAAGATTTACAATGTTGTAAATGTAATGAAGTTAAGAGGGAAAATATGAACGAACTTTGTTCTTGTTCTGGTAACTTTAAAACTTTGATTCCTAAAAGTGAAATAGAGAAGTTTATGAAGATCTGTAAATCTGTGGCCATAAAATCTAATATGAAAACATTGTTAGAAATTATCCAGAATACAAAAGTTCTTGTAGATTCAAAGTAATTTATATGTTTTTACTGTGATTATATCTAATTTAAGCAATATTAAGGAAAATAAAGTTTAACCTTATATTTATAATTTTACATATACATATATTTCTACAACTATTTATCAAGTATAACAATTTTAATATTCTAGTTTTATATATACTTGTAAAGAGTTATGTAATATATTCATTTTTCCACTACTGGAGCTGAAAGAAAAGATCTTTCATGTTTTATAATACTTTATAATTGCAAGACTTTCAACTCGTTTAATATAATATAAAATACTATATATACTCCTATTAATAATTTAAGTAATGAGCATACCTTCAAATTTAAATTTTGGGAAGTTTTTTGGATCACCCTTTATATCATATTGTTTCCGAATTCTATCAAGCTCAGATTTCCTCTCTTTTTCAAGTTCAGGAGTAGCATCAACTAACTTTCCACCACTAAATTTATGGATTGATATTAAGACATAAATTGATATTAGGACACTTGTGTTGAAATATTTTATTTTTACTTACGCGCTTTTTGCAGAATATTCGCGTATTTTGTCTAAGAAAAGTTGTTGTATAGGATCCGTTGCTTTTTGAAGTGCTGGTGCAAGAATACCAATGTCACGTTTGATAACTTTTGGTACACTTGTAATGACTCTCTGGATAAGCATTTTTCCTTAACAAATCGAATATAAAATGCATATTTAACTTTAAATGAAAAAATGATAAAATGATAAATGACAAGAAACAAAGTCAATAACGAAAATTGTTTAACATATAGATTCAAATTTCTAAATAAAGGAAATGCTATACAAGATTTCTCTTATGTAATATAGGTTACGTTTATTACATAAGATGTAATAAACAGAATAAAACATGATAAAAACTTGTCGAGATACAAAAAAAGATAAATAATACTGTTAAAATCGTAATATGAATTTAAAGTACTACACCTTTACCTTTTTATTCGGACAGAACCTACGAGGTACTTGTCGTTATTCGTTACCCTAGAATATATGTCAATATATAGAATGCACTCTTACTTATGTATAATAATCTCCACCAACAGGCTACGTGATTGGTTAAAATTGCACAATATAATAAATTAAAGATATTAATATTTTAAAAATAAATCTATCAAAAAGATCAAAATATTTATTTAGTTATCTATTTCTAGCTAATACTTATATATTTATAATAATAGTATCAGTATAAATTGGTCCACCCTATCGAGCTCATGTTTGTATTTCAGATTTATATTTTTAAAAGTTTACATTTTAATTTTTATAATGTACATTAATAAAATAGTAGGTAAAAATTGAAGTTAGTGTGAACCATCTATTATTTGTATACCCCGACTGCAGTAATGTTCCAACGGAATGCGCAGAATACGACAACGAATCACAGAGGAGAATACGTTCGCCCATCAGTGATTGGCTAAAGGCACTGTGCCCCGGGGTGGGGAGGTGAACCCGCTTTTAGTTTCATTCATGAACGCCTGAGCCGTGGCCATAATATATTTGTAATCTGTATTGTGTACGGGTATACCGCGTTAGTGCTGCCGATGTGCGTGCGCCTCACAGTCGTACACGTGATTGTTGTTTTGTGTTCGATTCCTGTTTGGTGTTTTTCGTGGACATTATCTGGACAATTGACACGGTTGCGCTCTTCACTGGATTTTACGTTGGAGAACAGGTAAGTGAACACGTTAAAAGACAGTCCACCTGCGCGCTTTCTGCGTGATACGAGCGCGCGAACGCAAATCTTCGAAACTTCTGAATTGTATTGGTCTTATGTTAGGCCAGAGTTTCGAGTTTTTTTACTATGAAAACGATGTAGCAAAACGAGACGAAGAAATTCTAAAATATTACAACAGGGTAGAACGTAGCGTCAGAAAAGTATACGCCTACGTTCGGTCAGGCGTATATTTGTTTTGACGAGTGTTCTCTTGGTTACTTTGCATCCCACGGAAAATTAAGATACGTATATTATAATCTAAGTACGTTACATGTGCAAGCATGTCACAGGTTTTATTTGTTTATTTCTATCGGCTGGAGCCGAATTGGAGGTAAATAAATAGAAGTTTTGTTTTCCTTAAATATGCGGTTACATTTTATTTTTTGTATTTGATGTCACCTCTGTGTAACAAAACGAATTCTTTTATATCATAGCTTTCGTAGTATTGTATTCACGAATGTATTATCTTGTGTAAGCCTACCGTACGATTTAGGAGATATTCGTTTACTTACGTCATATCGTTTATTATTCATATCTTTGTCTCGCTTGAAATATATTTATTTGAAGAAAAATTGATTGCACAATAGAGATAACGATTCTATTGTACTCGGTCGTGACTCGAATATACATATGTATGTAATTGGCATGTTTCAAATAAGGTTCTTTCAAAGTGAAATTCGACTCTCGATGTTTGTAAGAACATTTCGAAGATTAAGCCTTTCGCATTGATTCGTATCGATCGTAAATATCTCGTACCTGATAATCGTATCACATTTTACGTTACTTGCTATTTCTTTTTTTATCATTTCGACCAACGTACTTACTGTTCGTTTGTGGAATCTTTTAATAATAATCTTTGAGTAAGGTGTGTCGGAAATTGTTTTTTTGCATACATAATTATAAATCAAAAAATAAATATATCGATAACGCACTACAAGATACAATATATCGAGTGATACAGAATCGATATTGTGTTTAACGAATGAACATATCTTATAACACTTCGATTATGAAATTCTATTACGATATTTTACAATTATTTGTGATTTTTATTACAGATAACGCATAATGATGTAAATATATATGTAAAAAAATCTCATTAGTTTTTATATCCTGAGACTAGTCTCGTACAGAAATATCCAATAGATCATTATTGCCAACCTAGTCGAGCTCATAAAAATTCATCGATTTTTACTAAAGCATTAATCTAGATAGTGTGATAATATTAGGCTGTATTTTTGTGGAATATTTAACCCAATATTTTAGACTCTGACAAATAATTTATGCCAGATCTGGATCATTTTTTCTACGGTGTCTGCGTAACATATTTCGCTGGTAACGCGTGTAGGTAATATTTCCGTCGAACAGTATTTGGTATACATACAGACAGAGACGAGAGAAAAAGAGCGCAAGGGAGGAGGAGGGGGAGGAGGGGGTAAAGAGATAGGAAACGCAAGGGGGAGAGAGAGAAATAGTGTGTTGGACAGTGTAAGTTAAACGCATACGAGGGGATGGCTAGCCTGGCAATTTAAAAAAGGAACGCGATGCCCTCGGTGTTGGTGGGTCGAATGGTTTTTGTACACTTTCTCGGATCTCGGGGAGTACAGCATGGCAACGCTGCGACCTACCATGCTTCTTCCCTCGTTTGTCTCTCGACTGTTTCTTCTTTCTACCAAAGACGCGACAAATATCAAAGGCCAGAGAAGACACCACGATGACAAAGCTCCGCGAACGTTCTGACATCGCACGAGGGATAGAAAGGAAGAAGGGAGGAAGAAGAAGATGTGAGGAAAGAATATAAAGGGGAGAGGGAGCATGTATGCTAGAGAAAGAGAAAAAGAAACCGTTGCGCGTTGATCGGTTTAGAGACAAGACGATTCTTGTTTTGCCAAATATGCTTTCTGTTGGAAAAACTAAAAAAGAGAGAACTTCCACTTTGAGGTAAATTGTTGCTTCTTTTTTTAACAGATCAGTATATTTATCATATACACAACTGATTAATCGGTCAATTATTGCTCGGTAATTGTTAGTAAATTATACTCTTCAGGGATTGTAGAAAATTCTAATCTAGCTGCTTAGTAAAATTTGTTTGGTTAATTGGCAACGAATCTAAGTCGATAGATTTTAAAAAATACACTTATTCGGAAAAAATAACTTTCCATTTTATATCTTAAAACTCAAGATTGACAATCGATCCTGTTTTGCCCTAGATTTTGATCACGTGATGTTATTCACCACTCCTGACTTGACTCGTTCAACAGAGTATAGCCAATTGTATGATGTTTGCAACAATACGAGTTCGAGTGACAATCGTTCGATAATAGCGTGCCTTCGATTCTCGAACGAAGCGTTTTTTTCTTAACGTTCAAATTTTAAGCTGGCAGTAGTGCATCGGTAGTTCGTGGCGCGGGTAGAGTTGGTGTTACGAATTCGGAAGTTATGAATGGAAAAGAAATATCATGTCGGTTTTAATAAGTTCGAAAGTCAAGCGAGTAATGAAATTTTTCCCCATATGGGTCCTTCGTGGGTGCTGAAACTTGCATACGGGTCCATGCATCTCGTGCATGGAGAACCTGGAGGAACGTCTGCCCGCATCTGGAAACCCAGCGGCAGCTTCTCGAAAGATATTATATTGCTCTTTCGCCGGAGTTGAAACAATAGACACTCCAGCTTCTCGAAGGACGATCCAGTTTATACACGGTGTCTCAGAAAAACGAAACGGACGTAAGAATTTTATACATACTTGTTCTTTCCGCCATTTTGTTATCGCTCAAAACGGTAGCAAGTCATAAATTTCTTTTTATGAAAATAGTTCAACTTTTTGTAGTGTTTTTCAAAATAGTATTATTTTCCCTTTATTTGGAGTTCAAATTTATTGTATTGATTACATTCTTATATTATTGTTAACTAATTTAAAAAAAAAATGGGCATCCATTTCCAAGGATATCGTTAATATTGCATAATCACAAGATATAATAAAATTATCTTTCAATCGTGGAGTTCTTTTGGAAGGATAATAAATTTGTTTAAGATAAAGGTATATAACCCTTATAATCTTATGTAAAACTTTAATTAAGTTATAAATAGCTATGATAAATAGCTCAAATAACTTTTCAAACGAAGAACTGCGTCTGAAACTATGTTTAAAGATATATTAGTAAAAGTAGCCATTTGTCTTCTTTCCCTCTTGTCTTTCCTATTTCGGTTCCATTTCATGGTCAAGAAAATGCAAGAGTTCTCGAGGTAGTTCTAACTCAGTAACTTCGATGTTACGTGTGTGCATGAAACATTAGAGTGAGGCATTCCTTCTTCATTCTTTTTTCTTTGTTTCAGTTAGTGGGTAGAAAATTCGATATGTTATATTACATAGGTATTGTGTGGTAGAGCTGTGTCTATTGGCGAATGCCTCTCTGTATGCGAATGAGGAATTCGTGGAGTAAATAAACCAACAGCGCTACGACTTTACCCGTCTGTATCGAACGATCTTTTCTTTCACTTTCATTCTTCGGAAATGCAGGTAACTGCTTCTGAGTGGAAACGGCATCCTTGTGTTTGCTCGGAAGTCGGCTGAACACTTTAAATCTGGAAACCGATCGCGTTCCCTTTCAGAGTCCCACTGATAATCTTCAGGTATATCCATGAAATATAGGAAACATGATGTGTATAATGTATATCTGTAATGTATACATATAATGTATACATGTTTCAGTAATTACATTCTGTAACGTATTTGGAGTCTACGTTTTGGGCTCTTAGTTCTATATTATTCCATTGTTTGATTTCAGCATATAACGCATAATATTTCGTATCAAACTTTATATATTGCAAAACACATAATTAAATTCTTAATAAAACCTACATTGATTCTAATGTATTTAATTATTTTTTCTTTCATTCTTAATAGTAATCAGTCATCAAGCAGAGTCTTATCTATCGTTGAAAGATCGAGAGATAACCAGACATAATTTGCACTCAATATAACAAAGCAAATTTCCATTGGAATATTTTGCAGCAAATTCTGGAAGAATCTTTAGCCCTTCAGCCGAAGGATGATCATTGATCAATGTCAAAGCTGTTCTTTCGACATATGGTTTTCCTTGTCGCGCAATAAAGTGATTTGAAGTTGGCCAATCGATAATGGTAGGTGGTTATTCTGATATCAATTTATCTGAGAACACGTATGTATTTTTTATCAGTATGTAAGCTCATAATTAATTTGCTGAATTTGTTTTTTGGGGGGCTTGAATCTTTCCTTTGTTCTTCGCTAGTGGTCGTTTTTCAAAAGTCTCTGTTTAGATAAACGAATCCAAGAAATCGTATCTTCCGGCGAGTTAAATCGATAGGCGACTTGGAGATAAGAGTCGCTATCAGCTGGATCACTGAATGAATATTGTAAGCGTTATTAATGCCGTAGTTGAAAACAACATCGTGGGAGTGAGGATTTCGTTGATCGCCTCGGTGGAAATCCTTGAAATTATTTTAGGTCAAGCCTTCGCAACATTGTCGCAAACGTTATCTATAATTAAATTCCATCCGATTAACTTGTCGTAAGAACATTTATCGAAGAGTTAACAAAAAGTTTGTCAGCTGTAAGATAAATTCACACGATAGGCCCATGGTTGATCTTCCTTCAAAAACGTTTCTGTGCTTCTAATGAAAAGACGTATCTACTCTTTCTTTTTGAGAAGTTATTGGCACCTTGTATCGGGGAGAGAGTTAAAAAAGAAGGTTGAATTGCGAGGCGCTTTGTAGGCTGTGAAGCAGGAGTATTTCGGCCGTGTACAAAGAGCCGTGAGAGTCGATGGCGGTGCTCGAGCACTTTTCCACCTACCATCTGTCGTTTGGGCTTCCAGCCGGAGTAACCTGATCTTTGTAGAAACCAGAGTTCGAAAACCTCCTACGTTAGTGCCTGTAGTTCCTCGCATCCCCCTTGCCGCGTGAATCTTTTTAAAAATTGCACTTCTAACTTGCTTCTTGCTAAACCTTATATTCCGTTGTTGTCTGAATCACCTTATCCTATTCTGTATTCTAACTGTAGCTTTGACTCTTTTCTTTGGTATTCGAGTCTTTTAGAAATTATGGAAAATAATTTTCTAACAAAGACGAAAAGCTGGAGAGCGAAGTCGAATCGTGGTATTCGTTTGGTCGCGAGCAACAGGCATGATGATTTCTCGCGTTTTAGAGCAACCAGCGTGGTAAAAGGAAGACTCGGGTGGAAGAGTAGGTACGTCATGTGGAAGAGAATTTACTGTGCAGGTTGCAAATAAAAAGGAACGGTGATTTAGCATCTCCAGGCCGCGTTCAAGAGGCGCGTGCGAGCGTTCGTTGCACGGGGAATGTCTGTTTTTAAGGCGAGTTGCGACCGCTATTAAGCGTCCAAAGCGCGACTTATGCTTTTCACGTGCAGCCACCGCCTAAATATCGAATTTACACGCGGTGATTCGAACAAAACGCCCTTTGCACGCCAAGCGATCGTTCCTTCGTGAAGGAACGAGCAAATTTATTCGTACGCTATATGTTGTGCAGAAACCAACTTATAGAATGGAATAACTATAAAAGCCTTTAACTCCTTGTTTTACGACATTTTTAATCTTCGATCTTATGAATTAAAAATGAAGTTGGAATGAAATTTTAATAAAATATATATAATAAATATATAATATAATAAAATGAAAACTTTGTTAATACTTGTTGTAATCGCGAGTATAATAGGATATTGTATAAGGCAAGGAGTTAAAATACGTTGATTTTGATATTCTTTGCTAAAATACAATCTTTTTGCAGCCAATATGGATATGGAATCCCTGTACGACTACGGGGAGGAGGAACAGGACTTCTACGAGGAGAGTCCTGGTACCAGGAAAGGTTACCCGATCGATCACAGATCCATCAAGGTCAGTGATACTCTTTGATCGTTCACTCGAGCGGAGCAAAGACGGAAGGAAGACGATCGACGCTTTTAACCTCACACGATCCACAGGTGACGCTTAATTACACCCGGTCTAAATCTGAAACGGCGCGCAATTTCGAAATGTGAGAGGTTTGATCTCTGTTTTGATCTGGGATTCTGCAGCCGCGTGATCGCGTCGCGGCGTTATTTTCGGAACTTCCTTTTAATGTCGCCGCTCGCGCTGCCAGCCATTTCCATTGTGTAATTGTCATCGATGCGACACTTCGAACTTGCGATCGTTTTCCTTTCGTTTTATTCTCAGGATGAAAACTACGGTTTGCGCAAAAATAGAAAGGAATGTAAAAATTGTAAAAGATAATGGAATGCCAGAAGCTGCTTCGAATGTTTCTGTTATATCGAACCATCTACCTATAGTTGTTATTAGTCTCGTGAAAAAGAATGTAAATTGTTTATGCATAGTTAAGAAGAGCTAGCTATTCTCAACGTGATATTCGAGGAATTGCTACGTTCGGTGGACAGATTGACGGATGGCTTTGAACTTTTTAGATTGTAACTAAATACGTTTACTTAAAGAACAGCCTAACCACGATCGACGATTTTTTTTGGCAAACTTCTCGAATATTTCATTCGAAAAGACAATCCTACTAAAACCACCAGGGAGCAGCGGAAATTTTCCAACATCGGACAAGTATGCTGCATCGTTTTGCAAATTATTAATTAACTGTGATGGCTCGTTAGGGGCATTATCGTACAGGAAACGCGATAGTTTCTATTAAATAGAAGATAGAGAAGGAGAGAGAAGAGGACCGTCCGAAATAGGCGAATCCTGCTCTATTTTCGCGGTGATAGTTGACGTTGGCAACTCCGTTGGCAGAGCTTGCGATTGTACGAGTGCCAGTAACAATTCGTTCCGTAGCTGCTCTCCGCCTTCGTTTCATGAATGAACGTAGAGCCAACGATCGTTTCTCATCCCCTCTCGCCCTTCCATTCCTCCCTGACCTCACGTGGTCACCGTCTAACACTTCTAACGCGTTCTCCTTTACTCTTGATCCTTCTTTCTCCGTTCTGCGTGCTTGCGTGCTTCTCTCTGTCCTGTTCTTCCTCCTCGTTTCACTCGGTTGCGCCCTGATCATCGGTCTCTCTTTGTCCTCGCCTGTTCGATCGCTCTCTTCTTTCTTTTGCCGTGTGCTCCCTCCTTGTTCTTCCTCCTACTATTTCCCCTTTGTTTTATATTCCTTCGGGCTCCTCTGTCGGGGCAGACACGAAATCTTGGATAGCGTGCGCGCTTATGTAAGGCGTGATGTTTAATTGATAGCTCGGTTGGAAGACTATGTAAATGACCATCGTGTAATGGGTTTATACAAGTTTCGAATTAAACGAATAGCTATGTATACGGTCGTGTAATGGATGTTCAGGCGATTTCACGTTGCATTTTAAGTTTCGTTAGGCAGTTAATCGAACCGCGTGTAAGTCTCGTTCTCTTCTCTCACCTCTTCCTTGGTCGTTGTCTCGGTCCGCTGGTGCTCGAAGAAGGCGTCTTCTCGCCGTTTCTTCGTCTGGTTTCGCCTTGTTTAGCGTCTGCTGGCCCCCATCTGTTCCGACTGCTCGGATCAGGTCGACTTTACTGCCAGTTTACGCACTTTTGCTTCGAGTTTGAGCAACCGACTTGTTCCTCGATACAAACCCAATATGGTGGATAACACGTAGATACGTTCGTCTTTTACGTTTCAAGATTGTGTAATATTTTAAAGTGGAAAGTCTATTTTCGCGACGTACGTATTACGACGATGTATTGTTCTACGACTAAGATCGATGGACTTTGACAAATTAATAAAGATCTACTCCATCTCCGCAGTGTCATTCGTCGAAAGAAATCATCCCGTAGGAATCGTAAACGGGTTAGCTCGAAGGGAGGAAGAAGCAAAAAGGAGGTAGCAGCAGGAAGGAGGAGTAGTAATCCTTCGAAAGCGAAAGGGACGTGGAAGAGACGGGAAAGTCGGTGAGTTAGTTAAGAGGAACGGGATGTAGGGACAGGCGGGAAGAAACGCGTGCACGGCTGCCGGTGCTCGGGGGAGGAGAAAGGAGAAATCTAAGTCGCCAGAAATAGCATCCCTTCTCGCATCATGTAGCCAGACCTTCTGCATGCGCCGTTCGTTCTAGTCGCATGCACCGTTGCCTCACCTACGTCACACGCTCTCTCGCGCCCGGTGCATCGTTGTCCTCTCTTCGCCTCTGCTCCACTCCCCTCCCCTCCTCTCTCTCTGTCGACTTTGCTTCTTTTCATTAACGAGCCGAGGGTTGACGGAGGAGAGCAACGTCGTTATACAATCTAACGGACATCTCGTGGCGATGCATGCGTTAGGAGGGAACCCTCTGTCATACGTAGAAGCTTTACTGCAACTCACCGTCCAAGATTGAAATTGAATTTTTAGAATGACTTTTAGAAGCGCGATGATTCAGTTTCGTTTCGTTCAGAGGTTTCTCGCAAGAGTTCTTGCTTCTATGAAAGACTATTTTGGAGATGCGTGGGTCACGTTTTCTTGACAGAAGGTAGGTTCTTTTTCTAGAGGGAAACGTTGAAAGTTTGATAGGGGACACGTACTCTATTTTGAGCATTGATTATATCTTTGGTTATTCAAATGACGAATAGTAGTGGAAGAGAGGAAGTAATATAGGGGAATTTGAACCAGATTGATGATAAGAGCCTGTCTAGAACAATTAGCCGTTTGCAATCGTGCCCATTCGCTCGCCATCGATTCAGGATTAAACGATTTGGGCGTGGTGCATCCGTTTCCTTTCCTAGCTTCCCGCTGCATACTGATTATACCTGTTTTCCCCTGACAATACTGGTCTTGATAGATCGGACGAGCCAACCATTGGTTTTCTCGATTTTTTTGAGAGGAAATATGTCAAAGGATATTTTCTTCTTGCTCCTGGTTATTACAGTTATTCGAAGAGAACGTTGAAGAAGCGCCTTTCTCGATTCATGATACCCTGGAACATCGCGTTGTCCACTTGACATTTACAGTCTACAATCATCCTGTTTCCTTTGCAAATATTTACGAATTGCATCACGTAATCTTTGCACTGTCAAATTTCACAGTTATCCAGTGTTTCGTTCCGAGGCCATCTGTCGATGAATATTTAATAAGAGGAAAGCAGGACAGCTGTTGTCAGCGCAGGAACTGGCC
Organism: Bombus vosnesenskii; assembly: GCF_011952255.1. Lineage (NCBI taxonomy): Eukaryota > Metazoa > Arthropoda > Insecta > Hymenoptera > Apidae > Bombus > Bombus vosnesenskii. The sequence continues at coordinate 3,754,086 of NW_022882938.1, forward strand.
ACTTGGCCGCTTCTCTGCCGGAAGTCCTCCGCGGAACTCGTCGAAAAACGATCCCCCGCTCGCATTCGGAGGATCGACTCGAATCTCCCACGATTCCTTTTCTTTCAAATCACGCTACGTCGGTCCAAGATTCTAATATCATCTATAGTATTAGGAAAAGAAGATCTGTGGCGTTAAGGATAATACAGAAGCAACGTAATTAAGATTCAATATTTGAAACATACGTAAAGCGAATTATTATACCTTTATTGTTATACATAGTCTCTTTTTAAGTATTGAAATTTTAAGTTAAGTCGCTTGTATCGCTCTGAACTTTGAAACGATCTTCCTCCTCGCTGAAGTCCCTTCATTTTTCTTATTTCACGTTTTCTAGTTTCTAATGAAACTAACGTTCAAGGAACTCGACGAAGCCGATATGAAAGAGTATTCATCTCGCTAGATAGATTTGCTTGCGATCGATCTCAGAGAGAGAAAGAGAGAGAGAGAGAGAGAGAGAGAGAAAGAGGTTCACGATTATTCACGAACTTCTAAATATACGAGGCTAACCTTTCGGCTTTTAACGAGGGGTAATAAAATCCATGCTCGGTGCATATTTACGTCGCTAGCTACGGCAACCAGGTCGATGTAGCGGAAAAGTTTTTAATCGTGCGTGTCTTCTGTCATTCATCCCTGATAAATAGAAGCTGCGTATAAATAGCGAATGGGACGATGAATGGCGGACGTTACGTGTTCATCGACGTTTTTCTCTCGTTCTCGGTTCATTGATGATACTTACTCGGGCCTATCGAGACCCTATTCCCTCGTAATACTACTCGATCGATTCGTTTCCCCGATTACATCTATAAGACACTATAAAACAGAATAGTAATACCCCTTTTTTTAACCTGATTTAGTTACGCTTTGAAATTCGTGTCCATTAGCGAATATCCTGTTTATATAATTACGTTTCGCAATTGTCCATTGACGATATCGACGAAGAGATAGGCTGGAATTAGCGAGTTTAACGTTTGACCGGTTTATCGACTATCTTGGATCGAAAATGGTAATGTTGAACGCTTCCTCGCGAGGCCTTATCTTATCGTAGTCCACGTGCGTGCAATCAGGCGACATTCGGTCTCAGAAAACATTGATATTACGTTCATTGACGGTATGTCTGACCATTGAAATGCGCTCAATTTCGTAACTACTGTATTCTACCAGCGCTTGACTATCTTCGTATTGGCTTTGGATCAATTGGAAGATCGTTGAAAGACTTTGCGAGCGAAAGAATCATTCTCGCGACTTGATCAGAGATTCTTTTGAAATATTTAAGACATATTTCCATTCAGTGTCTCGACCTTCTCGATTACTTCGCAGCTGCTGTTGCATTTATCTGCTAATTATATTACTTTGTCTTTAATCTATAATCACGCTGTCAATTAATGGAATTGCTCGCGTTAAACATGAACAGCCGAACGTCTCGTCCGTTCATTTTTCATTTGACACGCGTCTCCAGTTGTCGATATCGTTCGTTAAGGAACCGACGAATGTTTCACTATGCATCGTCGTGAACCGACTGAAATCTCGACGTTGAACGGATTCTCTGCGTTCGAAATACATACTAGTTTCTATTTCGTGCGATCGAGATAATCGAATCAAGATGCGACTTGCAGGTTTCATTGAATTGGACGTTGAATGTTTAAAGATGCAATGGTTTTTAGACGAGTCTCCAAGTGGCCGAGCCACGATTCGATCTTGGAAAAATATTTTCGACCGTTTTTGCTCCTGCTGCTGCGTGGCTCGAATAGATTTACATGTCTGAAAGGACCATTACTGGGAACGCGGTTCGACGTCTATTTTTGCTCGCACGTTGGTTGAAACAATCTTGCCTATTGCTCGGTGAACTCGTTCGATATTTCTCTTGGGTCGTCTGTCTTTTTTCCTTGGCTTCTTGGCTCGCTCTGAAGCCAATTGGTTAGAACGATCTTTCTAGTATTCTTCGAAGTCACGATAGAACTCTACTTATTGGGATGAAATTTTAGTTACTGGCCAATTAACTGAACTGCCGTCCGAATCCAATTAAGCGAATGAAACGTGGAATTAAATATTCAATAATTTCATTAGCGCTAAAAATCAGCCACAAATTGTTGCTTCGATTTCTATCGTTATTAGATATAAATGGAATCTCATTTCTATTAGCGTTTCGATATCGATATCTTTGATTCGAATCGGGAGAAAGAAATATTGCCGATCTTTGCTCGGAGAACGAAGTTCGGTTGCAACATTTGCTCTACGAATGCAACCTCAGCTGTAGCCCGATTCCCAAACTAATGGCAAAGATTCAAGAAACATAACTCTCCGACTAAATTTCCATGCCGAAACGTTTCAGAATAATATGTTACCACACGATGAAGGAGCGCGAAGAGAAAAGAAAGAAACGTAGAAGCAAATGGGGGGTAAAAATAGCTGGCGATCGTGGTAGACGTGAAACGTGCTAATAGCTCCTTTTCGTTTCTTCCTTTCAAGGGCGTATTCGACGATCTTCTCTCTCTTGGCTTTCGCCGTTGGTCCTCTCGGTCAGTCAGAGAACACAGTCTCTTAGCCGGCTCCCTCTTCGTCTGTTCGCTTCTCTTTCGACGATTCCTCTCTGTCCCCCTTCTTCGTAGACTCTGTTACTCACTCATTCAGAGAACGGTTCGAGTCCGTTCAGATGGAGTATAATGCCGAGTTTCTTGTACGAACCAGGTCGTCGTGCTGCCCAAAGGTGCGGACTTTGTGCACGAAGATGGAAGCTTAACGCTTTTACACGAGGATATTCCCTTTCCTACCGCTCCGATCGTGCTCTACGATCCGACTGGTTCAGGGAATCGTGCTATAAAATAAATATAAACTGTGCTATAAAATGATAACCGTACACACCGAGGCAACGCGTATTCTTCCAATAAAACGATAAAGTTATCTGTTAGGGTTTTGGGGAATTCGTGGAAGTTAATGTTTTGTAGGGAGGGGACATTATCTAAAATGGAAATGAGTGTTCGTTTTCTTTCTTCTTAGAAAAGAAATAGATGGCTCGCCCGAATGTTTCAACGGTGATGAATACTCGTTGCGTTAATTGTAAAGAATAAAGGAGTGGGAGCTGTATACCGTGACGTTTTGGCTCGGGGATAGACGACGCCGATTTCCGAGAAATAATTGCGAATTGTATCGTTCGCAATTCGTACGACGATTAATTTATCTAGGCGCGAGTACAATGCGCACTCATCGATCGCGGTAAGTGAATTCGCGTAGACGATGTTCCGTTCTTATCCGCGTTTTCTTCTCGTCCAACCTCGTTGAACATAAATGTACGAGGAAAAGATACGGAAAACCTTGGACTTATCGTTTCTAGACTGCTGCTTGTGCAAATTATAAACGATGTTCATCTTTCGTTGTAAACATTTAAATTAAGATCTATCGTAGCTGTTACATTGCAAATATTTTGTATAGGTACTTTGTCGTATTATTCGCATTGTGTAATGTCTCGTAAACGTATAAACATCCGTAGTTTAATCATTACTGTTTCACTTTAATCTGTTAATCCGTGGCATTAATCTCTTCGTTTATTGTTCGTCAAACTTTCGTTTCTTTCGAAAACAAATGCACATCACATGTGCATTGGAAAGAATTAAAATCAAACTGTCTGAGATTAATTTGATTTTTTTAACTCTAAATTTCGTGATTGACGAAAGGATGACACGGTTAATAGGATAAAAAATACATAAGAGGAAAAGATGATGAAGATGTAAATCAAAATGATAGCTTTATCGAGACTCGTATGTTCTATTGCTTACACGATACTAAAATAATCTCGATGGCTGGTCTCACGGATCGGGCTTGGCAGTTTGGTTCGGAAGCAAGTGGCCTGAACGTACGGTCACGTAGGTCTAACGTAGTGGAACGAATCGACACGGCTCGGTATCGTTCGAATGCCGATGATGAAAGAGGAAGAGATAGGTAAACAGATAGATGAACTGGCGGAGAAAGACGGCAAGCAACGCGTGACAAGAATTACCAGCAGACCGCTTCTCTGCATACACGTGTTGCGTTAGTATGTGTACAGGCAATACGTGGGGGAAAATAATTATCGTGTAAGACAGAGGGGCCGTTGTTCGATTCACGATTTAATCGGCTCTCCCATTAACGCGAGATCACTTTTCTTACTTCGCGCTTTCATCCATGGAAAATCTCGCTCTATTAGACATAGAACTTGTAATACTCCTATGCAATCTTCCATATTCTAAACTTTCCATTGAGCGTTGGTATCGTGGGCGCTAGCGAGCTGTATCTCTAGAAAACAGAATACTTAGAACGATAGCAACGCGATGTAGGGAGATAGAAGCGAAAAGCAGTCTGAATACTCGATGTTCGCTGGTGTTCAGTTATCAATAATGTAGATACATGCAAATATTATATACTCATGGCATCTATATTTTCTCGCAAATGTAAATACTGATTATCCTAGGAAATGTAACTCGATGCTCGATTCTCTGATTATCATCTAAACACCTTAAGCTCCAACATGAAAACCCTCGTGGCGCCAGGATGGCGGTTATTTACCGAGTTAAGTCTCGTTCCCTATATTTTCCGTGGTAAATTCGAGATTTATGTACTGTAGTTTATCGAATTGATGCGTGCACCATGCACTTGGTTGGAGTGCCATCACCGGTATGGTCCTGCGTCTATGACCGACGAGCGTCTGGTGATGGAGGAAGGGTGGCTGATGGACTGGCTCTCCGGCGACAGTGGAGGAGGGAAAAGAGGAAAGAATTAGAGGGGAAAGATGCGGAGAGTGCAACGAGGTGGGCGAGACCTGGTGATAGAGTGCATCGTGAGAGAGGTAAAGGGAAACAGAGGAGAGAAGAAGAGCGTAAAAGGAGAGAGCAGATAGGGAGAGGGGACGAGAAGCGTAGGTACGGCGAGGTTAGAATGTTGCATCGCGTCGCAGCGCTGTCGTTGCATTGCGTACCGTTGCGTCACTCTCTTGTGCAGCGTTTCATTCAACTTGGAGTCCCTCGCACGAAGGTCAAGCGGTCGTAGCTATCGCCAAGCGCGCCGACTCTGTTGCATCTTCTCTCTCTCTTTCTCTCTCTCTTTCCTTCTTTCTTTCCCTTTTTCCACCCACCGCTATCGCTGTAATATTAATTTGTCGGTCATCCTCGGTCAGCTTGAATTTTTTACATTTTCGTAACATTCTTCTCGACGTAGCGTATATAGCACGATGTATTTTAAACGAGTAATAACTCTATGAAATCTCCCATGAAATTCGTCCTCGTCGGTACATTCATCTTTCTTCCACCTAAAGTTTAATTTCGTCTCGATCAAACCGTTGCGGTTTCTCTTCCCTTCTCGTTCCCTTCGGTCTCTTTTCAACATATCTCTGTCCCTCGTGTTTCTCCATCTTCATCGATCATTCGGTCATCCGTCTCGTTTCTTCTCCATCTTTTTCTGCCTTACGATCTACCTCCCGTACCGTTTCTCTCGTTGCCCGTTTCTTATTCAGCGATTTTATTTCTTTCTCCCGCGTCGAGCTCTCCTTTATCCGCCCCCTCCACCTCCTGTCGTTCTCTGCCCATTCTCCTCCCTACCGTTGCTCTTTTTCCGCTCTTCTCCCCTTCCGGCACGTCAACTCCAGCAGGTTCACCGTCCATTCATGCCTCCACCGAGACGCCGTCTCCTCGCGACTCTTTCATCCTACCTTCCTACGATCCCGACCTTCTTTCTCTCTCCTTCACCCACCATCCCTCGACGATCATTGATTCTTATCGCTCTCTTCATCGAGTTTCTTCTCTTCTCTGTCTCTGCTGTTTTACTTCTCGTTCTTTAATGTTTCACAGATCCTTGTTTTGGCTTGGTTCTTTCATACTAGAATCTCCTCGGGCTTGTTTCGATAACTGTACCAAGAAGATACGAATCTGTACGTCATACCGTAATAGTATCATAGTACGGAGATAGTGAGAGTTACGTGGATTTGTCGCTTACGGAACATACAGTAGGCAATGATCTTTAAGTAAGATTCGTCCATTAGCTACGCGTGAGATAATAGTTAGAATGAATGTCATGTTCCGACAACTGTCGCTTTAACCAATGCATCATCTGAAATGTACACGCTATATACACATCTGATTACATTAACATATACGTATACACTGTAATTATAGCTAAACACTGACCGTCTTTAATTTAAATAAGCCAACAGCAATGTCTAGTCTGTCGTAATTGTGAAACTAGACTATTCGTAACATTGTCTAACATCGCTCTCTTATGTTAAGAATAATGGTAGTGTGAACGTTACTAATTTATTCTTTTTGCTTTTTTTCTAACGAATCTGATTCTCGTTCAGAATCGATATTAACAAACATGGAGCAACAATGTATCATTCTGTCAATAGATCGAATTAAAAAGAAAGTCTCTGCTTTCTTCTCCTTTCAGCGCGATGCCAGAGGCGTGGGCAGCTATCTGGGAGGCGGCAGCATTAGCGACGGTGGCGGCATGTTGACGGTTATGGCAAAGTTGATGAAACAAGAGCTGGCCTCTGACGCCGAGGAAGAGGGCCTGGTGCCTGCCCTCTCCGGCAGGTTCACCTCGATGCGGAAAGTGCCCTCTCTCTCCGACCTGTCCGATCCGGAGAGCTCCTTAGGTGAGTTTTTCTTTTCCATTCGACTTTTCCCTGTGTTCGAAACGCTTACGGTACCTGGAGATCACCTGGCCCGTTGGACGATCCTAGGTTCGTCGAGCATCAATGAGAGTTTTTGCTTGTTAAACCTCGTCGATGCTCCGGGTTAACTGTCCTTGCGGATCGATTCAGATCTGTATTTGGGAAATTAACGTGATAGAAGAGCTTTAGTTACTTTTGACAAAAATACTTTCAATTTCAATAACAGATAGCGTAACGAAAAGGTTTGTAATTAGTCATTTTTAATCGACGATCTTCTGGATCTGACCTAATGGAACATGTTCTTCGATGATAACCATAGAATGTTGTTGCATAGATCGGTAACTTGAAAAATATTTCTTGGTATTTAGTAGAAGCTTCTTTATACTCTACGTGGGTAGATAAAGTCTATGTTATTTCTCTTTGTGAGGGGATACACGATCGAGGGACCCTTTTTAAACTACGTAGCAAGTATCGCGGAGATTTTTCCTGCTAATGATAGCGGATCTATAAGAAGCACAGGCCGCGAGTTAATCAAGGGTGTTAATCGCATATTTCCATCGCCTTTGTGTTCGATTCGCGCTTTATTTGTCACCAATATCGTATTGATTCATTAACGGGCCCGTGATTTCCAGTTCCGTTTCTCGCTTTAACCCTTTCGCTGCGCCTTATTCAACGTGTTACAAATATTAGTTCTACTTTTATATAATTTCACCGAATAAAATATGGAATTGAAATAAACTTTAGAGATTTACGAAAGCTGATCGGAAAGTGGCAAATTGAGATGGTTTAAGAACCACGTTGATCATCTCGATAAATCGAAAAGCAGAGAAAGAGCGACAAATACCATTTTTCTTTTGCTTTTTTTTAATTTATCACAGAATTTACTGTTATTATTCTCTCTTTGCGTAAACAAACTTACGAAAATAAATGCTTCGTATCCGCACGATCAAACGTTAATCGCCAATTTATGCTGAAATTCACGATGAAATTGAAAAATTGACAAAAATCTAGAGTCGATCAATTCGACCTCTGAGAAGCAGAAATATTATCAGCGAAAGGGTTGACGAACGTATAATTTTTTCTTCGTAGAAGAGCTCACTCCTAGGTCGAACGATTATTCACGTTTTATATACACGAAGCGATCGAACGATCGCGATATATACTATGTAACTATGCAATTTGTCCCGGGGTATCGGGTGTTGGCGTGAGAAAATGACACGCTCACGCGTGTGTTTACCCGGCCGGTCTAGTAATCGTCCAGGCAAATGTTTCAATTAGCCATGTACGCGGCCATTGTAGTTTTAACGCGCCACAAGATACCTATTGTGAGCGGTGGAGGAGAGAAGAGAGGGAGGGAACGTTTCGAGGCTCCCTTGTGTGACGTTAATTCACCGCGCGTTTCAGTAGCCTGTGGGGGAACGTTGAATTTCCCGCAGTCTCGCAGGCATATTCATCGGGCATCTTTATAGTTAATGCACGCGGTTATATGTGCCACGAACGCGTAACAGGTTTCCGGACAGGGGAATAACGTAATTGTAATCATAATCGCTAATTTTCCCCTTTCCCTTTTGCGTGGGATTAGCTGTACTTTATTTTGAGAAAGTTTGTTTGCTTTTTTTCACGTCTTCATTCGCTAGGTTGCTAACTAGTTTTTTTTCTATTAGATCGCACGTAGAATAACACTGAAACTCAAAGGAAAAATAGTATAAACTGAATGAATCTGTAATTTGAGGAAACTATAGATAGTATAAGGTCTAGAACGTTAGAACACTCACATACGCTTGGAGATCGAAAACAATATATTCTACATAAATACGAATTTTCTGTTTCTCTCGTTTTTGATATGATGATATGATTCTAAATGCTTTACTTTTCCGCTAAGCCTTCCAATTGATTATGGAACACGTTGCAAACGCTATATCGATGAAATTCAACAAAAGTCTTGAATTGAGTCGTTTTGAACGCGAATACAATGTTATTGATAGTATTTTCCAAAGATTGCAGAGCACACGTATAAAGTTTCTTTTATTCATTTGGATATTCTATTTTCTCAAGTATCAGGCAGTCGATCGGAATCGCGCGGAGTCAGCGGAAAATCCTTGCTCGGTTCGCTCGTGTTTTACGGGAGGATGTAAAAATGGCTTGGAATTTTGTTTACCACCTCGAGGGCCGAAGATGGAAGGGTTTATGTGGGTAGTCGAAAGAATTCTGGAATCAGCTATTCCAGACCTGTGTCTCTGTTGAAACACGATCGATCCAACGGCGTGGTTGTAGTGTCCTGTTAACTGTTGGATTGTGACACTAAAAGGTGCACTTACATCGAGTGATGCTTGCATAATATGAGCGGTAGCTGCATAAGCACTTACTCGTGTATAACTTGTCCGATTAGATCGCGCAGACCGGCTCGCACGACGTTGCGTGTTGCGCTATTTTAAAATTTAAAACGGTGCGGCGAGGAAAAAAAATGAGAGGGTGACCGATCTTAGGGAGAAAGAGAGGAGAGTATCTTTCGTGGCACTTTTTTTCCACGAAAAAAAGAGATGAAATATTCTGCGAAGAAAAGGGAAAGAAATGAAAAAGAAAACGGATAACGTTGGTCGAAGCGTGTGCTCGTACGAAAATTCTTGGAAGAGGCTTTTGAGTATTAAACTGCGTATCTGTATTCGAAAGGTACAGGACAATTGATCAAGAGCGCATATAATAGTCTAAAAATATCGCCAGTCGATTTGCATACAATTTGCTCGACGCACGCGGCGCGAGTCTCGTGACGAACAAAAACGAATTCCACGAACGACAGGTTGGATAGTCTCTATATGGTGACCCATAGAGGCGAGAAATACGGAGTACATATATCGAAATATCGTTCGTTCGAAGGGTTGATTGACGAGTAAATCGCAGAAAGTGTAGTGCCTTAACAGATGCGATATGTTCGCTCGGAGGACACACTGTCGGAATAGTTGAATATTAAACGGCGATTCTGTCCATCTGTTATCTGTCCAGTTGTTATCAACCGTTTCGATCGGTGTCTAGAGGTGAGCAAAGGCCACCGTGGAGTATTCTCTTGCGAAATTCCGTCCCGTTACGAGCCCTCGTTCCCAATATTTCTATTATACAATCTGTACTGTTTTAATGCAACGTCTGCGACCAAAGGAAGAAGCTCGACTCGTCCTTGACAATGAATACTTCGACGATGCAATTGCGTCAATGCTGTCGGCAAAGTGGTTAATATGCGCTATGTACACATTCCCTTTCCTTTAAGGAACCGACCAAAATATCGATCAACCTTGTCAACTGAGGAAAGAAACATTCAACGATTCATCGATCGAACTTCTCATACTCCACAGCCACAGAATCTCTAAGAAATTCATTTCATTATGGCAAATATGTACATCGTTCGTACAAATATATTGTTCATAAATAGCTTCAAATCGAAAACGAATAAAACCAAATTTAATTCTGTCGTGTTTATCCACGTTCAGTGATAATTGTAATTTCAATCGGGATTTTTTAAAAAACAGTCGAGTAGGTGAAGATAAACGAGGCACGTGGAAATCACGAAAAATTGATGGAACGTCGTCGGAGGAAATCGGTTGGCACGGAGCATGGAATAATTCTTGTTACTCGCGGCTCGGCGAGCACGATCAAAATGTAGCGAGAATTTACGAATTGGATAATCAGCAGCATCCTCATTAAGGCCCCCCCACTGAACGCCCCCGCCTTCCATTCTCCTTTACTGGCGTGTGTACGTGCGCGTGTACGCACGCACTCTGGCCCGCTGCTGGATCGTCGTCCACCCACTTATCTACTCCTCTACGTTCGCGCTCGTTACGCACACGATCACAATTTTTCACTGATTCCACGGTTTTCCAGTTCTCGCGTGATCATCATGAATCATCACTTGGAAATGTTTTAACACGGTGATTCCATTCCACCGCGCTTTGCTTTCCGCCAATGCGATTTTCTTCGATGAAAAACCAGAGGATCGGGGAAACATCGGCGAAAGAGATTCGTTTGTTTCAATAGAACTGAGTTCGATCGAGATAGAATCGAATTCGTCGAAACTCAGAGAAAGCGAAAGTGGATTTTTCACTAAAAAATGAAAGAAATGCTGGATTTTTAAGGAAAGAATCGATTTTCCTATTGGGAAGAATATATTTTTGACGAGAAGACCTAGGCAGAGATTTGTCTCATCTATCAAATGTTATAGCAAGTACTAGGATCGGTAAAACAGAAACGTTTAACCAAACGTGAATGTAACGAACGCATCGCGGTTGTAGTAATTAACGGTTTCGTTACGAGTCATTCAACCTTCGTCAGCGTTGACGTTACTTTAGTTACACGTCGACGTAGCGTTTTTCCCATGGAAACCGTCGAAACGCTGATACGCTGGTCTGTCGAGGCTGGTGGAAAATTTAGAATTCCAAATCGAATTGCAGCTCGCGAAGGCCAGCCTCACTCACGTAACGAGTTACTGATTAACGCTGGTTTTTATCTGTTTCTTAATATTTGCAGGAACTCGATGAAAACCACCGTGTTAGAAACGTGCCTCGAATTAGTTCTATATAAATAGATTTGTGTAATTTGTAAGCTTAAGATACAAAGTCTACGTACTTACTACTTAAATTTAGAAAAAGACCTGTTAATCGAACTTGCACACATATATTTAAAGGAAATAACGCGATCTAGTAGTATGGATAAAATTAAAGATTCTCTAATTTCTGACGTAATTTCATTTCGACACTTTCCTCGAGTAAATATCTACATTTTTCCCATTCCTCTTGGAAATACGTTAATATACCAAGCAAATTGGTTTCGTGTTAATACGCAAACGTAAACGTAGATTCTCTAACAGAATGCGACTTCAGTTGGACGTACGTAACTAAACTTTCATGGCTGACTCTGTATATATCGGGTTTCTTCCAAAAAGAGACAAACGTATAGTCTTTAGTCCCCGAAGATTAAATAAAAGATCGGTTCCTTCCTGCGATGGGGAAAGGAATTATTTTATTCGAGCGTAGTTGGAACGAGGAGACGTTTACATTTTCCTGACGGCCGCAGGAGGCCATTGAATAATGCAAGTTTTCTCGGGCTTAGTCGTAACAACCGCTCTGTTCGCCATTGTTACCGGATCTCCTTTCTCACCCCGTTGCCACCTGATAGGACATCTGATGACAGTTGCCGGCCGGAATGTTTTATGCAAATAGCCATTGTCCACGGCGACATTGACGCGTACAAACGCGTGGAAATTTTGTTTCTTTCCGTGTTTCCTTCCCGTTCAGTCTTGCCAGACTGGAAAACCGACACTACGGTAATAAGAAAATTGCGTACACGAGCACGACGGCCACCTCTCGTTCCTCTAATTATCGCAATCGCGACGCACAGCGGCTTTCGAGTTAATTAATCGTCCGGTTCAGCTCTACTCTTGAGAGCAAAACCTGACCCGCAGCGGTAATTGCTCCGGCTAATCGCGCTAATCTGGATTTCGTGTTTGGTGATAGAAAAGATAAAGAGATAAAGATTTGCGACTAAGGCAGGTGTTCTTGAGAATGTTTTTGTGGTTTCGTTAAGATAATCCGAACAGCGAAATATATCTAGAACGAGATTGTAATCATTGTCGGGTGAAGTTAGATTCGAGGTACAGTTGCTAAGGTAGATGGAAATTGCGTGGAGATTAACCCTGCTATGCTATTTCGAGTATTTCGATGGACGATCTTCGTTAACTGCGATCAACGGAAAAATACAATTCCTACAAAGGGTACTTCTCAATCCTCATAAACTTGTACCACTCTCGTCCTAAGCTCGTTTCGGATAAAGGTAACACACCGTTTATGCTGCCCTTGAAAGCTCGTCGGTTCTCTCGAGATGGGCTGTAAAGATCTGTCACGTGTCAAAGGAAAAGCAAGCGAAGGTTTTCTCTTCCATCGGCGGCACCACGTGCGATGCAGAACTCGTTCGAGTCGTATCCTTGGTCAACAGCATCCGGATGTTCTATATACGAATCTGCAACAAAGTATTCGTGGTATTGATCTAGGGATCTTCGTGAGTGGAACTCGATGGATTGCGTGAAAAGATGCGAGCAAACTCTGCGAAAATACGTTGGCAGCAGAAAGACTTGGCACAGGTCTGTCCTTCGGTACCGTAACACATGATCGTGGAGGAAAGTGAGCGTGGTTGGCTCTCTTTCTTCGTCGTAGAAGGCCCTTCGTAGCACACAGGGCACGTAAGACGTCGAGCCATGCTCATCCGGTGCTCGCTACCTGGCTGCGGAATAAATTGGATATATATATATATGTGCGTGTGTGTGTATTTATATATGTGTGTATATATTTATATATACATATATATATACATATATATGTATATATATATATACGCAGCCATCACTCACTACCCAGAATCGCTTCTTGGAATGACAAATTGGATACCGCGATCGACAACTCCCCCGCTTTTGAAAATCCTGGACAACTTTTTGTAACGTAGATTGACCCTTTCTCGAATCAATGGTGAAATCTTTCATTGTTTCCTGTGGACGATTCGAGGTGCGATTATTCGATGGTGCAATTGGTCGATCAAGAATTTAGTGCTATCGAGTCTGGTAAATAATTTGTTACGTTTCTTCATGCGGTTTCAATTTGCTTCGCGTGTTAGATAAATTGGGATGAAAAATAACGATCGGTGATTGAAAAGTTGAAATGGTAAATAATGTAACAAATCCAAATATAAATGGGAAATCTATACATAATTGATTTAGAGACAACAGCTACAATTTTAGCTCTTCCGTGACGTTAACCTTAATAGCTAAAATAAATTATTCTACCATTTACAAGCGTATCTAAAATAGAATTTACGCTTTTTACCACTAAAGCGATAAATTATTCTACCATTTAGAGTCAAATCTAGAATAGAATTTGCGTTATATTCCATCGGAAGGTATCAGTTATGTATTTATTCGATTATTTATAGTCGTACTCGGAATAAAATTCACACTCTTTTCCACTAAGAAAGACGAGCGTTTCACTATTTTCTCCATTTCCTACCTCTGTTACCAAGACGTCCAGGCAGAAAACGCCTTTTTGTCACAAAATTTGGCAATTCAGGGACAAGTATCTTTCCGTTAGAAACATCGCTATTCCGTACGCGGTACATAGGCAAAAAGATAAAACAATCTCGGCCATAAATCTAATCTAGCAGTCCTATCTGTACCTACAGCAGGAGGTTCATCGTTAACTCGTAGAATATCTCTTCTACGAAACTTGTAAGTCTCTAGGCACCTTCGTGAAACATTGCAAAACGGACAATGTAGGCGTCGACTTAACAGTCCATAGGTATTTCTTGGGCTGTTTCGATTAAAATTTCACTATAAACTGCGTCAGGTGACAGGCTGCGCGATGGCGCGTGTCCCTGTCGCAGAAGAACGCCATTTAGCATTTAAGGGGAGGGGTAAAAAATATTCGTCTGCCTTGTACGACGAGTGATTGATAAGATTCATCGGTGTACAAGCACACAAGCAGACAGGAGAGAGTCTAGTCACGTAGGCCAGGGTACAGTAGCGTTATTTAAAAGTGGCGGGACAGAAAGATACGAGCGCGCGAGCTGAAGTTTTTACCAGGCATCCTCGAACGCGACGACTTTCGAATCAGATCCTTTACATTTTCTTTTATACGGTAGACACATGCTTTTTTCTCTACGAGCGCGATATCGGTGGTGTATATCGACGAGAGACAATGTCGTTGGATTTCTTGGGAGAGGAAAAGACGAGTCTCGTGAAATAGAAGGAAGGAACAAGTCACTTTCCGAATAGTTTAAAGATTTAATATTATTTTCCAATAGCGGTGGAGGATTAACTAGGTTGTTTGAGAAGCGTTGAAGCTAGTAGCGTTTTTGACAATCGCCGTTAAGTCTCTGGATTCTTAATTGTATCGTTCTTGTCTGTCATTGGCATTTTGCTGCTGGATTTGTTCTAGGATTGTTCAGTAACAGATGTGCTCAAGTATAAATATATGTTTCTGAACTTGTTATTGAACTTGTTGATTCATTATTTGAAAAAAGTATATCGAAAGGTCAATTATGTGGCTGCTCAATAGATCGGAAAATTCCATTGCAGAAAAAGGCGGTATGTACCGGCCCTCATCTTTCTTCACGTCGCTCAGCTTCCTTCGTTTTATTCTTTCCCATTTTCTATATTCGTTTGTGAATGCACGTACTTTCCACAGTACACGATGCTTTTTCCACGCGTACACGTGGGAAAGGATATCTTGGTTTTCGAAATGCAATTCGCGGAATCGTCGTCGTCTGCATAGTGTATCTTGCAGTCTTGGAAGACTTTGTTTGCCACAGGGGGAAGTGGTTGGTCTTTGCGAATTGTTTTCTTGTCGATTCTTGACGCTGACGCGAAACAGACGACGAAGTTTTCGAGCAATCGAGAAACCGAGAAATTCACTGTATCCGTGTATCGTTGTTCGTGTTTTCCATTTTGGCGGGGGATCGTCGCAAAGTCAAAGGCTTCCCCACGAGGCTGTCGGTAAAAATTAGAGATCGGATCGTTGGAGTATTCGACACGGAGAGAACAGGAGGGAAAACGTTGAAAGGAAAAAGAAAAAAAAAGAAAAAATGCGGTCGAAGCCTGACGAGTGCATGAGAATGTGCGTGATCGTGGGGAAGAGCGATTGGACGAGGGTGCACGCTCGAAAGGATCATGAAAGGGAAACGTGAACTTATGGGACCACGCTGACCGGTCCCACGCTTCAGTGTCGCTCGCCTTTTTTGTATATTATCCACCGCTTGCATTCTACTTGCGTCTACCTGTTACTCCTTCGTACGAGCTTGTTCGATCAATCGATTATTTTTAACCCTTTCCATTATAATTAAATCCTCTACCTTCGTGCAACTCTTGTCAGATTCTTTTTTTATGCCGTTGTTAACGATAAAACGATTATAATGGTACGTAAAATGTAATTACATCGGTAGCATGATAAAACAGGAGAAAGGGTATTGTAAATGGAGCTGACCCTTTTGGCGGAACGGGTAGCAGCCAATTTCGACATCATAGAAGCATCAAAGCGATGATGTAGCTACGTGGTCAGGCAATTGAAGCACGAATTAAAATCCTGTAGGCTATCCTTCGAAATTTTTAACTAATTAGCTCGTGCCCTTAATTCGTACGTTCTATGGTCATGTAACAAAAAATGACTAAAGACAAGTTAATCTCATTCATATCAATATGATACAATCCGTTGTTAACAGAAATGAAACCACACGGAAAACAATAGGAGACCCCTGAACAAAGAAGTTATATAAGTTACCTAAAGATCGACGTTTCAAGTGAATAGGTTACAATGTCCCTTTTCCCTGTCCTATCTGTTCTTCCTTTTCGTACATCTCAAGCTATAGCTACGGGTTACAAGTGCTATCTCTCGACGGTCGTTTCTGAAAAGAAACGTTCGTTTGTCATCGAAGGGAATCGATTGTTGGCGTGGGCCGTTCTCCCGAGTTTCTGCAGAGAGTACAGCGAAGAAGCATTGCGCGAAATGCGTAACCGCAGCTGTGCGTGCGGTCGAGTCTCCCCTTTCTCTCCTCTCCTCTTCAACTTCTCGTCCCTGTCTCTCGTTCGGCCCGGTTTGCTTACCTACCGGAGACCAGACGCAGATACAGTTCTCACGTCCTCGATCCCGGGAGACGACGATTTACAGTTTCAAACAAACTCTTCTCTCCCTCCCTCTCTCTCTTTCTTTTTCTCTTTTTCTCCTCGTCGTTCTTTCCCTCATCTGGGCCTCTCGTTTGCCCGTGGACAGATGCTGCGCTCGTGAAGAGGGAATTTCAAGATTTCCAAATTGCCCTGCGCTCGCTTGAAACGCTCCTCGAGGACTCTGAAGAACGGACCTTCTTCAGAAGCTTGTGCATAGAGACGAGTTGTCGTTCAGTCTTATGTATATATATTTTTCTTGTTGAATGACAAGAATAGTAGGAGTAGAATGGTAGGTTATTAGTATGGATTAGGCCAAGGAAATTTGTCGAGACGATCCTGTGTCCGTTCATTGATACTTGTTTGTTCGATAATGATGGACGTTCATTGTTAACAGATTCATCGATAAGTTGGTTAGTTGAAATTGTACGTTTCTCTTGTTTTTAGAGAGGTAGAACAAGGGGAATTGGAATGATATAGATTTTATCATTTTTCCGTCGGTCGTATTTAATAAACTCAGTTTGAATTCGTGAATTCGTTATTCAGTTTGTATGTATGCTTTTCTCGTCGAAGGAAACGAATAATAGATAAAAAGTAACGAAAGCGATAGATCTTCGTCTTGTATTATGTTAATAGAATTGGCGAGGACCTTTCAGTACCTCTTTCATTAACACCTCTGTTCTCGATAGCGAACGCTGATTATTTTTGGTAAATTCATTGAGAAATTTACCTTGCCTCGGTTAAACGTCGTGAATCGATCTCTGGAATCGGTTATCGGTGACTGACAGCTTGTTGTTTCAATGATTTATACCGCTGCTCATTCTCCGAACTGAGAATGCGATGCATCGATGGTCTATTTTTAGACGAGGGATATATATTCTTCAAGTGTCGTTCTGTTTTTCTGCCGCGAATTTCTCCCTCCGATTCGTTCTTCGTCGTTTAAATCCACTTCCATTTTTGTCCCTGATACTTTTTGTCCCAGCGTGGATCGTTTATAAAGGATCGTTAATAATTTATAAAAACAAAGAAGACTGCTATTCTTTCAGATTACGTAATCGCGAACGTGTTACCATCGATTCGCAGAATAATCAATTTCGTTCCTGATAAATCGTAAATACCTTTGATAAAAGTACACGCGACGCGTTAGCGAGTGAGTTAACGATTCGTTCGATTATACCGGTTCGATCGGTGTTTCTGTTCGCCTTAAATAGACGTTGCCGGGGGCATTGGTCGGAGGCGTTCGATAGAAACGAACCTTTCTCTCACTGCCCGACACCTTATTGAGCGGGATTTAAAGATAGTTTAGCCTCGTGAAAAATGCATACGCTTGTCGCTCCCCCGATCCGTGTGAATGATTTTGCACCGTGTCGTCGAGGTCACCGATCGAAACCGGAAAGTGGCTACCTCTATCGGTGCTTTTTAACCTGATCCGTGTAGAGGGACTTCGAGGTCTTCCACATAGGCGGCGTCGTTGTCGTTCACGTAACCCGCTATGGGTAAAACAGGAATCTTCCTGGGCCCGGAATCCGGGGAATCCTCGAGGTTGCGTTACTTTGGCGAGCTACTAGCGAGTTGTTAGCATTTACATACACGTAATTCAACAGAGCTCTATAAAGTTGCATTACAGTAGCGCTGTTTCTAGCGATACTGACAATATGTAAATCACTCTTTCATTCCTTCTAACTCGTATAAAATGTAAAAGGGGAAGATAGTTGCCGTGTTCTTCTCGTAATGAAATTTTCTATTTCGATAAATCTCTATGTTGGAGAGCGTCGAATTGAGTCAAAAAGTTTTACGAAAGGATTACAACTCTATAAACTATATCTAAAAAGATTTTCAAACTAACTTCGGATATTCGTTTACAATCTCCGAAAACTAGCACCTTATTCTCAATACGTGGACCAAATTGTTTCCAATCTAATTCAGATACAAGTTATACTAAACTTTCCTAAAGGCCTAAAGTCTTTCGAGATGACCGTAATCCGAAACACGTAAGAGTTACGAACCGAGAGAGAAAGAGGCAGGCCTTGGTGGCTTGGTAGAGGGGAGATGCGGTCGATAAGGAGCAGATAGGAAGGTATACACGAAGGGAATAAAGGAGGAAGGAGAGAAACAGGTAGCAACAGGTTGTGACGTCACGAGGCGCCACGCGACTCAGCTTCATTCACGAGGAGGCAACCGGAGAGCCAGGCCGCGGAGGGTGGACCAGGAACTAATAAACGAAGCGGCTTCTCGTTCTCGTGTTTTCTCACGTGATTCGACAAGCCAGTTTATCTCCGTGGACGGCCACGAAACCCGGTCCGGCAATTAGTAGCCCGTAACGGTTTAATTCGTCCCGGTATCGAGCCTTGATTTCTGATTTTCAGATTGATACGCGCTAAGTTAATGCGTTTCTCTGGCTGGTATTATGTTACGGATGTCGTTAAAAACGTTTCGCACAACCCGATTCGAATTAACGTTTCGTTCTGCTCGAATTAAAATTTCCAATCCGACCGACTTGCCATTTTTATTCTTGAATTAAAATTATGCCGCAGACAGCGAAAAATAGATTATGAATTTTCATACAAGTTTACATTTTTACGAGTGTCAAATAAATAGAAAATAATTAAAGATCTATTTCCCCCTTTCCGAGTTGAAAATATTTTTCGATATTACGTATAATCCGTGGACTATTGCGTATTGAAATTTCTCATAAGTGCATAAAAATCGATATGTAATCGGATATAAAGGAACTTAGCTCGTACTCGTATTATGTTTGCTCACGGAGGGTTAATTAACAGGAAATTGTATGGTCTACAGTGGGAGTAGACTATTTTCCTTGAATTTGTTATTGGGACTGTAAAAGTGTCCACTGTAAAAAGCATGCAATTTCTTGGAAATTTCAATACGGCGCCGCTGTCAGGCCCAATCGCTCGGAATTACTTTACCCCTACCGCGTGGTCGCCTCTTTTTACAATTGCAAAGCGCAATTACCGCGAAACCTGCTCCGTTTCTTGCGCAACGTCCAACCGTCCCGACGCATCGCCGTTTAATATAAATTGCGTCAGCGGTTGTAGTGGTCAACACAGTAAAGGGAACACCTAAATTAAAGCATCAAGTAAATGCATCGATCGATGCACTCGCATCCAGGATCGCATGCATCGTTCTATTTTTTCCGTACGATCTCAACGATAGAGCTATTGTACTCTTCTTTCCTTCTAAGTATTCTGCCGATTTGCTTGCGATATAAACATGAACCTTTTCCAGTTTAAACAGCGTCCCGTGTTCTATTACATAGTGAAAGCTACTTTCGAAGTTCGTTCGTAATTTCTGCGGATTTTCATAGACATTTAAATCTCCGTCAATGAATCGTCTCGCCGGAAGTGACTCGAAAAAAGTCGCCGCTGAAATCATCGCCGTATTCGTGTCTGACATAACCTATTGCCCAATATTTCAACGCTTACGATCCTTTCTTTTTCTTGTAAAAAAAGGTACCGTTACGATTGTTAGTCTTCTGTACGACATTCTTGCTTTCGGGTGTTCCAAACCTTTTCGTTTACACGGTCAAGCGCTTTATATTTGCTTTAGTAATCACCTGTGCGTGCGTTAGCTGTTGCAACGTTGTATTAGACGACACGATATCGAAGTATGAACACTATCTTCTTTTATCGAATCGGAACAGTAATCCCTGTCACGTCTGTGACTCGTCGCCATAAGGATTATTTATTTTTATTATTATATTGCATCGTTATCAAGCACCTTGCTTGTAATCGTTATCGTTTCCTATTTCTTCTATTACGCTCAGAAGCGGTAATCAACCGTAATTCTTTCGCTCGCGAGCAAAGAAACATCTGTTTATAAATAATTTGAGCTATTTCGAACGATTGTCAGTTCCTATTCGTTCTATTACAATTTCAAATGGTGATCATCCATAATTCACTTGCCAATGGGACGGCAGAAATATCCATTTGTAGAAGATTAAGAAATTTGCTCGAATTTCCTCGAACGAACGACGTGTCGTATCCTTTCTCGAGGATGACCCCGAGTTCCTTACCCCCGGCCGTAGATCCACGAAGATGTTACCCCTACCACGTTGTGTCCAGGTCTCGGTTTTGCCTCCTGTAGAAAGAGAACCACGGAGAGGACAGCCGAGATACCGTGGACGATGTTGCCTGTCGACGAGGGACGAAGTGGGGGCAGGGGTAAGGAAGGAGAGTAGCCTCCCCACCACGTGGCGAGTAGCCACGCGAGTTCATTCATGAGATCGTGGGAACGTGGCTCACGGTGGGTCCGTTTTACCCCATCCTCCGGCTCCTTCGGCTTCTCCTTCCCTTTCCCTTGTCGGTGATCTATCTGTATGTGTTTGTATGTCTGTGTGTGTGTATGCGTGTCCGCGTTTCTGCTTTCTCTTGGTCCGCCGTAATATCTGCATCTCCCTTCTTTTTCATTTCCCCTCTCCTTTCTCCTTCCACCATTCTCTCTATTTTTCTCTCCTTTCTGCTGGTTTTCAGTTCAGTCTTTCTCCCCCCCCCCTCTCTCTCTCTCTTTCTCTCTGTCTGTCTGTCTCTCGGCTATCCTTTGATACGTTGGTCGTCGTGACCGGTGTAGCCTCGTTTTTGTCTTTGCTCCTTCTGGACCGAACTTCTCCGGTTCTTTTGCCGAGTTTCGCCGCGATCTTTCGCCTTCAGGCCCTCTAACCCTTCCTGCCTCTTTTCAACTCGTTTCTATGTGCCCACGACTTTTTGTTTTCGTTAATTGCGATGCAGGCTGAAAGGTGGTCAGAAGCTCATTTGTCGGACGTGTGTATATGACTAACGAGCGTGGCTTTTTCAAGCTGAAGCGAACGAGCATCGGTTATCGTCGAGAAGTTTATCCACTGGATATCGAAGTTTCCTCCGGTTAATTAATTTGACGTTTCTTCTGGATATCTGGAATTGCTATCTTCCCCCCTTTCGTCGGCTTAAGAAGCTTCTGCCTTGTACTGTTACTTTTCGATCCAAGTTGTTTTGCTCCTTCTCTCGCCGATGATCTCTTTCTTCTTGCATAAACATCTAGCGCTTTTTCCGCTCTCGCTATACCCAGCGCCGGTCGTTTCATCCGCGATCCCTTCTCCTTCGAGCGAACTCCTGAGAAGTTCAGAGCACACGGGAGTGTACAGCGGTTGCTACAAGTTGCGTCACCTCGTCAACGTTAGAACTAATTTCACATGGAGCGTTATTGATCGTTCGCGAAGATCTGTATACTCTTCTTTATTGCGGGTTTCTTTCGGGGCCGTTGCGAAATTTTGGAACACGCTAATGCACGTTAATGACGCGTACGCGAAGGAAGGAAATGGTGAAAGAAACGCTCGATCGGAGTTTATGGTATTTCATAATCCATTAGGTTTCCTGTATTTATCTCTCGATCTCGGGAATATATCATCCTCGATCGAGCCGAGGATAATGGACACCCTGCAGTCCTTTTCCCAGAAAGGAAAACATTCAGATTTATCTCTATACGATGCAACTTTTGCTAAATATCTTGAAATATTCATAAAGTTCATTACCACTGATGAGAAGAAAAGAAATTATTCGAACTGAAAAGATTTTTAATGGAAATTTCTATCGAAAGGGAATTCGAATTGGAAGTTTTTTTTTTAATGAAATTCTCAATGAGAAAAATTCATGTTTTAATAAAAGAACGAGCGTTAACATCTCAAGGGCTCGAGTTCGCGTTAATCAAGAAATATCGAAAATTGTAATATCGGAAATTCGAATTTGACTTGAAAAAGTGCGTTGACTCTCGGAGAACCGACTTGTTACTCCGTGTCCTTACTGGCAAATAAATTAGAGGAACGACGGACAGTTAGCGTGCCGTGGTCGTTACGCGGCAACAACCGCATTCGACGTTAACTGCTCGTTTATAGGGCCTGCGTACAGCTGATTCGTATCTTAAACCGCTGGCCAGGTGTTACATTACAGCTCGGCGTAACTCGCGGTCTCCGCGGCATTCTGTCGAAGAAAAATGATTTATCCTCGACAGAGGTATTAACGATGCAAATAGAAAGATCCCGGTTCGAGATTCCGTCGATCCATCGGCGAGATATCGCACCAGATCCAAACCTGTTGATCCACGCGAAGAAAAATGAACCGACGAAACTTCAACATCGAATTTTCTTTCCTTTCATCGGCAACTAATTTGTGAATTATTCGTAGGGCTGTTGGTATATATGGCCTGGAATATTATAGGTCAGTGACGACGTCGTGATGGTATTTTGCACCGAGGGAATCCTTTTTAATTTTACGGGGCGTACAGGTATGTAAATTATCGGGTTCTCGACGTACCATCTGGTCAAAAATTTTTTCCGCGCATGCTCATGGGGATCAGAGGTTTGAAATAAGGTTGCAAATAAACAATTTGGAAATTCAATTTTGTAAATGATGGAAAACATACGCGTTGGTATTCTGGATCGACGACGAAATCGAGAGGTTGGAGTGTGAAATAAATTTTGGCATTGCTAATAAAGGAAACATATATATATTATCAGATCTTTTTTCAATAAAGAAAAATGTATAGATTTACAACCAGAATTATTTCATGGATTTACAAGATTCTTTTACAAGACAACACGTACAAGATAATATATATTTTATCGAAATTTTATTAATCGTTCATTAAATACGTACTGATAAGTATTGATACGAACGATCGAGTTAAAGAGGAAAGAAAGTAGAATAATAATTTCCAAAGAAATTTGTGACAAATTGGAACTTTCGCGGCCTACTGTACACGACGACCTCTACACGGTCGGCAGGCAGTGGAGACATAATTGCGGCTCGTCATCGTGCTGCAGAGCCTCGGGGTGCTTCTCATCCTCTTGAATCTTCGTCAACGAATGCTCGAGAAATTTCCCTCTTCCAGCTTAGCTTTCTCCTGTCCTTCGTAAGCCTTCAAAGTCGTTCTTCCTCGCAAGAAAGACGAACGATCTTTCGGGAATCATTGAATTGTTGCTTGATCAATCTTCACCAATAATTATCAATTCCTAATCGGAATGAAACTATAAAACGATCGGCTATCGTCCCCTGGATTTTTCTCAATTAACGAATCGATTCTACGCGATCAAGTAGAAACAGAGTAGAGAAAAGAAGGCAGAAATAAAGCGAAAACGACGAAGAAGGAGCGAGCGAGCAGGTAGAAAAGCAACAGGGAAAATGAGAAACGGGTTACGAAGAGGAGAAGAGAGGCGCACGAGGCGAGCCACAGAAAGAGAGGAAAAACAGAAAAACAGTAAAACGAAAGCAATAGGCGAAGTAAAAGGCAAACGGAAGGGGTAAAGAGAGGTGCACAGCTACTCGGTGCGTATCATACGCACCATTACTCCTAGAAGATACGGCTGGCCGCGCATTTTACGAGCGAACGTTTATTCACCATTTCGAGCCTCTTAACGTTTGCCGCGGAATATCAGGCTTTAATACGTCCAGACGGCAGCCAACCACCTAAGCTTCGTTCGACTATCGTGTACACGCCACTACTCTCGTTTCTCTCTCCTGGCCTGCGCCACAGAATATACGCGCTTTTGAAAGGATAGATCGGCTACCAGAGAGCAGAGTAAACGGAGGGCCGCGTCCTTGCCCGGTGAGCTTTTATTAAACCGCTGATTAGTTTTATGCCTCGGCCTCCTCTCGTTCGATCCAACGTTTCCGTTGAATTTACGGGGACACGCCTACGTTCTCCTTCTTCGCGTCTCTTCCTTCTAGGCAAGTTGCGTCCTATCCGTTACTCGTTCAACCCTCTTCGATCGAACGGCGATTACACGGGAAGAGGTTTTTGGTTTTTCCGACACGTTCACTGTCGGGCAAACTTTGCGTGAATTGTCTATAGAGTAAAAGCGCCGTTGGCTATATCGGCATATATGAATCGTTAAAGAGATACGATGGCACGGTCAGCATTGTATGCTTTTATCGTAATATCGAATGTTCGTGGGCAAATCGAGTCTGAGTTTACGTTCGCGTCTAACTCTTGGGTTGTCTACGGAGGATTAAAAAGCATTATGTCTTTAAAACTGCATTAGGAATATGTACTCATCAACGATAGGTAAAAGTAGAGCTCTGGAAGATTACCAAGCAGTGGAAATAAAAATGGTTTGTCTCATCAACTACTACCAAGCAATTTGCTTAACTTTATCTCGAATAAATATTCCAAATACGGTATAATCTCTTGTTCTTAAGCTGAAAAAGAGATTGTAGCGGCACATGAGCTAGAGGACAATTCAAATCATGTTGTTGTTTTGCCTCGGGATATCAATTTCGCTGGGCTACACGTAATGTAATAATAAATAAACTCTGAACAAAACAATGCCGCCGCTACGTGCAACCGTCAAGCAAAATCGAATTCAAATTTTCCGGCTCTCTCCCGACCAGTATAAATAAACGAACGCGACCGTAAGAGTTTCAGTTATCAGTCAGTTGTGCGAATCAATACCAGTTTTTCAGTTTCAGTCTGGAGCGATTTTAAGGGCGATCTATACACAGTTGTAGCGAATCAGTTAGTAGTGAATATTGTCTGTACTTATTTATTTATTGTTTTAAAATATAATTGACGGTTATAACATCGATTTATTTCGTCATTCGGATCAACAACTCAACCAACCGTCGTCCACAAGATTATGGATGACTGATCGAAAACTCCCCCCCCCCCCCCGATTTCCACGGATCTTTTATTCCACAATGAACACTCGTAAATGTATCGGCTCGATTGTCGAACCGAATTAGGAAAATTTCTATCGAAACGGTTTCGAGGGAGGGTCGATCTCTTGGAAAAGTATAAAGAGGCTGTAATAACGACCGAGCGTGGACGATTAGGGGTAACCATTAAATATACGCCGTTGCAACAGGTACACGACCTGCACAGGCAACATCAGGCCGATGTTATTGCTCTCTCGGGAAGTCGGTAGCTGGGGTAATTGATTATCTTGCGCCCTTTATATGTTACGAGCCTGGTTCTGCCCTACCCTCTTAAATCCATCCTGCGCGATCTAAGACGTTGCTCGTTGCGTTCTCTATACCTGCAAATTATACGGCGGAATCGACCCTCTTTTTTTCCTGTTTTCGCCACAGTGAAACGAGCCCAACCCGAGACACGGAAAAAATTGGACCGAACGCGTTCCTCCATGGAAAATTCTCGAAGAAAAAGAATTTTAACACTCACGATTTCTCGGTAGCATCTGTTGCGCTGTTAGATCACTTTTTCACCGAGCGGAGATGAAATTTTCAACGCGCATGTATAAACAGCCGAAGCTAATACGCTAGCGAGTATTCAGCGGGTTCAAATGTTGTAGCGTTTTTCGATCACGTCATTTCCATTAAACCAGTTAAAATGACTGGCAGAAAATCTTGGGATTTTACAATCACTAGAAGCATGCTTGTATATGCTTTATATAATATTCGTATCTAGCTTGATCGAGGTAGGCTTATGATTAGGTGTATACCTATTTATTTATCTTCATTACATCGCTTTAATTTGAATCAATTACGTACATTTAGATACATATTAAAAAGGCGTCATCACTCGTAGTATAGAATTAATGGAAACGAATAATTAAGAAGCGATAATAAATATGGCAATCAACTTCTTTGCTTGCATAACATACCATTCGACCGCTCGATCACGAAGCGCTGATCATGTACGGAATTAATGAACAGGAATAATTAACAAGCCTGCAGTGTGTAACCTCGATGCTTTTGTCTGCAGCTCTTCTCCTCACCGAGAAGAAACGTAAACAGACACTCTATAAGACGTCTCAGTTACTCAACGTCGAGTCAATTATCCAGGGGAACAAAACGAAATCATCGACGATCGATATTAATTCCGTGGCGATCTCTGGTCTATGACGAGGTTGCAAAAGAGGAAGGAAAGAAAGAAGCGCGCTATAGACGAAGCAGTAAGAATCGATCGCGTGGAAGATCGATCGAAGAAAGACAGAAAAGTGTACGCGTACGGTTCGGTACTGCTTGCACTTCTCCTCTGGTCGCCTCGGTTTTATACGGTGTGTATCTGCCTTATGGGATACAGTGCCGGTATATTATGGTTAAGTTGTTGCCGGTCGAGGCTTCTATTGGAGCGCAGCTTCTGGTCTCGCGAGAGATTATAGAGATAATGGGGCCCGGATAGCAGCATTGCTCGGTCCTCGCTCCCAACAAATTGCGGGGTTCATTCATCCTCCGCGATAGAGAGAAAAACTAGCCACGCTACTCGCCGCGCACAGGATACTCTCCGTTCTTCGGCTTCCTTGCTCCCTTCTCTTCAGACTTTCTTTCCTCTTTCCCCTTTCGCGCCAACCACGAACACCTTCTCCGAGCGTGGCCGTCCTTACGCGCTCGTTCCTCGCTCTTCTGAAATTACCATTTTGCAACCGTACATACAGATCCCAGCTGTTTCGTTGAAAAACTTACGAACTTGATCTCACAAATTTTCTGGATGAGGGATCCTGTTGATCGGTTGCGATGGATTTTCAACGAAGATTAGATCACCCTCGACGCGGTGGAAGAAAAGTTTAATATCGGCACATGTGTATGAGTATTACGATTTTAATGTTTGTACCAAATACCCTGCTACCTCGACGAAGAGGTTTAATGATTCATTTTTGTGGCTACGTTTAAACACAGAACGGTGGGCACACAGAAACGAATAAAAGCACGTCGATGATTCATACGATTCACGACGCGAGAACAAATTTTTCGTGTTTCTCATCGAAAGGATCGATCGCAAGTTCTACGTAGAGTAATGTAAGTTCGCAAGGTTATCGCTTTCCGTAACAGCCCGTGTATCGTATGTATTCCTTGCTGTTGTTAATTATAATTATGGCGCTTCTCCGCGTGGATCAGCATTTAAACTTTCTTTCGTTCCATTTTTACAGAATAAGTTACACTTTCTTCCTTGGTAATTCCAATTGGGCTGACACATCTTGTAGATCCTCGATGTCCAAATTAAGCTTTTCCACGATTTCTGGTAATCTCGCGAAAATGTTTACCCCAACAGTTCCATTCACAAGTGCCGCGCGTTCCAAGAATTGTACGTGTATTCATGTTTTATAAATTTCACAGGAAACGAACTTGCTAAACGATTCAGGTTATACATTATAGAATCATTTCCTTATCACGCGCTGACTAATACTCGATCAAATGAATTTTTCTTTTCTACGCGTGAACCAGTTCGCTCTTAACGTTCGTACGAGCAACGTGCCGGATATTTCTTTGGAATTCGCTCGCCTTTTCTCAATAACGCTCCTTTGCAGTTGCGGCTGCAATTACGTATTAATTTTCAGCTGCTTCTGAAACCGTCTGGCTCCTTTATTTCACGCGCACGCTCGATATCTGTCAGCGATGGCTTCGATACGGCGACTTTCAAAAATTTCTACTATTCGCTTCCGTTCGTTCAATTAAAAGAAAAGAAAAAGGAAATTTTAAACAAAATAAAATACGTTCGAATAACGAAAGATTTCCTTTTCTTTCCAAGTACTAAATAGAAATGAATAATATTTCAGTTCCATTTTCTCGACTAGTTAAAAGAATATCCTATATAAATGAAAAAATCATTTGCATGTTCACACGATGGAAGATTAGTTTCTGTACTTTAAAAAGAAGAAAATCGGATAGAATTGTTTGACAATTTGTAACAGAGAAAATCCAAGGGCCATCGCTACTGGCAGCGAGAGCAGAGAGCACGCTGGCCTCCCGACACAGAAAATTACACGCCGCGGATAATTTCACCCGGCGAAGCAGATATATAGGGGTGATCACGATAATTACTTCGGTCTTTTTGCCGTGATTTTTTTGCCGAACCTTATGGGAAGTCTATTATTTTTTCTTTTTTTCACACACGTCGATGCTCGTGGGAATCGTTATCTCATCTGTGGATCCCTAATAGTAGTTTCGCTGCTCGCGAATTTTCGCTTGGACACCTGGAAATATATTCGACCCTTTTGTTTCTCCCATTGGTGAACTAACGATAAAATTCGTGTCTCGTTTTATTCCATGGAACGCGAGTGCTCGATTTCACGCGATACGATCGTTCGTTTAAGAAACAAAAAAAGTGTAAATTGCAATTGTAATTGCTCGAAATCACGACAACTGCTCCTATATTTTCTGCCCATTCGCAGCTTTATAGTTAATCGTAATAAATATAAATGTGAATAAATATCAGCAAAAAATTCATTAATATCGTTGAATAGGTTTAGCATTTTTTAAATAAAGATTTTCTTTTTTCAAGTCTATCATTCGAGTATGAAATTTCGAAAGACTTAAGGAAATTTTCATTCTACGTATTACTCCGTGAATTCTGAATAATACGATCGAGCGACGATTAAAGTGAATCCAGTTAATTCCAGCAGGTTTCTGTCCGAGTAAAAATTAGAAAAATCTATATGCATCGAGTTTTCAATATCACGCAGACATCGACCGAACTGGTAATAGATAGTAGGTACTCTACATGGATGGCAAACTGCGGGAGGATGAGGAATCGTTGTAACTAGACTAGTTAGTGATTTGTTCGCGTCGATCCTTTATCGAGTCACTGTTCGATTTGCATAAATTAATGCGACTTATCGGTAAATGACTGCGTTCCGAGTGTCGTTGGAGATAGGAAGCAGAACGAGGACTTGGCATCCTATCGGTTTTTATCTCCTCTCGACTTTTAACCCTTTACAACAATCCTGTGTGACTTTAAAGTTACGTATCTACTAAATCCGGTGTAATCTCTAATATTACACTAGAAGCGAACAATTTTTTAATAAAAAATGTCCGCTCATAAATTCCACAGCGAAGTGTAAAATAATAATGAATTGAAATCTCCTGTTTTTGTAGAAAATTTAAATCTTGCGGTGAATTAAAATCTCGTTTCCTTGAAAATGTCTCCCGCGTTTTTGAAAAATGCAAATTTTGAAATGACTCAAAATATTATCTCTTTCCTTCTTTCTCACTAATCCTTGCAAGTGATAAAAACGGAACGAGAAAATTGATCGGAACATCAGAAAGTACGTGTTTCTGTTATTGGTAATTGAGAAAAAAAAATGGTTTTTACAATTTCTCCAAAATATTCGATCGTGGAAAAAGTAAATAACACATAGATGCTTCGGCACCTTCATTTTCGAAAGTGTTTCCATCTCGAATAAGCAGTGGAAGAACGAGGTCGACGAATCTCTGTTTCCTTCGAAATCGCTTTCTTCGAATCCACCTACTTTCCTTGGCAAACCAACTCGTATCCGATAACGACGAAAAAGTCATCGTGATACATAAAATACGAAACTCTGGTTTCCTCTGGTTGGTGGTTGACTCTGATCGTGTTATCAACGAAGCACCGATGATAAGAACGACGTGCTACATTGACGGAAATCGTGGCGATTTCTGGATCTGGCCTGTAAAACCGCATCCGCCTGCCAATAGAACGGCTCCCTGCTCGATGAGTCTCGCTTCGAACAGGATGATGAATTTGCCCGCTTCTTTCCGCTAGATTGCTGCAAGACGTTCGCGTCTACGTGATTACGCGATTCATCTGCTGTTTGCTATCAACGCGGAGACTCTACTTTTCCGAGAAAACCTCGTTAAACTCTTCTCGTTCCACGGATCCTTTGTATACATGTTTACTGTTTCTAACCATGAAACGTGTGTTCTCGGTACGGTGAATTTTTTGACAGATTCCCATAAGTCGTCAAGTTTTTGTAGCAATTGAAAGGCGGTCTCGTTTAGTTTCATCATGCTCGATCGCGTTGGTAATGCGCGTTGCTCGTGTGTCAGCATATTTTCTGAATTATTCCTGTGTTTATCTCCGAAAACCGACAACACCGATTTGTTTCCTTTCGAATCGCTGCTGCATCAGAAAGTCCAGTTACCTTCGAAAAGAAAAAGAAGAAAGAAAAAATTCCGTTTCTAGAGAAAAATCATATTCGATATCCGCCATTTGGTCTCTTCACGCGAAATAATTATTCCAGACTTTAAGCTTCCGTGACGATAGATGATAGATGTCATGCTTTTGGTTCTTTTTCTTTCTTTCTTGGAAGACAGCCGTGTTATGAATTGCACTTTTGCACAGACGTTTCGTGAACGTTACAGCTCGCTTATTCGGGGCAGAGTCTCAGATTGTGCAAAAGCGCAGCTCATAGCACCACTGTCTTCCCCGGAATAATTATTCTCTGTAGAAAATTCGTAGAAACTTCGAGACGACTCGATGCATGGTAATTTTCGTCGGACGTGGTTTGAAAGTCCAGTAGCCAGGAATTTCAATGGATCGGATGGACGTTACAGTTCTTATGTAAGAGAGGCCGTTTCGAGAGGAGATCGGCCGGACAGCTGATGCGTAGGAGTGGCCGAGTAAACCAGTTGACAGCGGCTGAAGTACCCATCCGTCCACTTCTCTCGGTTTCCCCTCTGCCACCAGGTTTTGCCGGGCTCGCCACACGACCGGCACGCACCAGTTAGCCTCAGGTCGTTCTTGTAGCTGTAGCCGCGCTCTGGACCAGTCGTTTCCTTTTTTTCTCTTTCTCCTGCCCCCCTGACTCGTCCTTTTCTCGTCCCTTTTCTTTCCGTTCTATCCTCCAACCTCTTCGCATCCTCTTCGTTCGGCGCGAGCCAGCCGTGTTCGTCTCTCTCTCTCCTCTTTTTCTCTCCAGTGGATTCCTCAATGACCGTCGTGTGGCCTGTTTCGGACGATCTTAATCGGTTCTCGACTCGACTTGACGATCCTCGTCTCGAGATACGACATGGTCAGTTTTGATGCGGGTGAATTTGATAGAGACAGACGAACTAAAGCGGTGATGGGACTCGAAATGGTAGAAATTGCTTGGAATGGAGAAGAAAGAGACGCGTCGTGAATTAGCTTGGTGTAAGAGGTTCGACGAAGAGATAGGACTGTCGTTGGACAGAAGGTTTTCACGAAATGGTTTTATCTCAAATTGCACAAAATTCAGCGATAGCTGGCGCGCTAATATACAGTAAAATATTTACAGAAGATACGTATCGTTTTCAAAGAAAGTTCGATACGGTGTACCGTGAGTCGTCAAGGACGAAAGTCAATCAAAAGCAGAAACCGCAAATCTACGTTTTATAAATCGTTAATCTTGTCGACGCGAGAATAGATGTGGCGAATGGAACCGGAAATTCGGGCGGCCAGTGCTCGCGTTGTTCCGGAAATAAACGCGGATCAGCGTTCCTCTTCCCTGTCCCACTCTCAGGGATCATTTAGGGTCGGAGAAATGGAGCCACTGTCATCGAGCTAACGAGCATCTGGCTTCTTCTTCGCTGTTCGTCGTAAAGGCCGAGCGCCGCGCCGTGGTCTCGATTGCGCCTCGCGGACGACGTCCAGGGCGCGCGTTGATTAGCCGAACGTTAAACAAATAAAACAACGAAATAAATAATTGATTCCGCCGGGAGGCGTCGCGGACGGAGCAACGAGTACAGAGGAAGCCGAACAGGTTTTGCCCGAGAAGTATAAGGTCATGACGGTGGGAGCGAGATCGAAGAAGAAGAGCTCTCGCGTTTTACTACTCGCCAGCTCCGTTTCCCTCCTTCTTTATCCATCCACCGTGCTTTTATACATGCCGGGGCCCCGCGTGTACGCGAAGTGAAACGGGTTCTCGCGGCGATTTGTTGCGATAACGGCGGGATGCAAATGATTGTGCTTAAGGTGTTGCAGCGAACACAGGCGGTTCCAGAGCGAACACAAGCATCGACGATACGCGACCGACTCGGTCGCACTGTCGGTGGAACTGATATAGTAAGATCGTAAAATCGGTCAGCAGTTAGGGTTTACTTGTTTCGAGAATTGAAACGAATAACGAAGGACGTGAAGCCCTGGTATCTCGTCTAGACTTGTAATCCTTCGATTATTTAGTAGTAAATTTTAAACGAGCTTAGAGAAAATCGTACTGATAATTAATGATTACGTAGACTAGTCATTGGACGTAGCAGCGACGTCGGGAATCTTCTTTCAGACTACGGCGATAGTTTTAACTGAGCAAATATTCACCCATGCCACTCTGAACGTTGAGATTAAAAGGCGAAGATATACAGATTTTAATTAGAAGAACTTTTGAATAGGGGAATAAATCAAAAGTTTAAATAATTGATAATAATCTTTGAATATAAGTTATTCATTTTAAATATACTTCCTGCCTGGGTATATTTAAAAAAGGTCGTTCACTTATTATATCGCTCGCTCTATCTAGATCTTAATTGTTCTATCTTCGTTAGTTCGTAAACTGAGAAAGTTGACTTCAACGTTAAGAAGTTTAATATTATTGTATGGAGTCAGGACTTAATAGAGCTGAATTTTTGTTCCTCTCTAAGTAGAATCTTCATCGTATTACCATGAATTTGTATTCTATGCACCAATGAGACATACGTGGACTGATTAATTAGACTTTTTTGAAAGATGCAATTAGAACAGAACCCGGCAACGATATATATTGCTGTATTCCACAGCGATACGTGTTTTATCTTGGTAGACGCGTCCTACGATTCATTAGCTGACCACTTTCAATTTATTTAGGCTGTGGCTTGTAACGCTTTATCATGCTTCCAGCCTCCTGGCCGCCGAATCTTCATCATCCTGCTCGTTCCACTTGACTCGATACGCGGTTCGACGCTAAGGAAGCAAAATAGGACTTGTACTTGATAATTGATAATTGAATTTGGTGTCGTCCTGCGATGCTCGAAGTACATCAGAGAAGTTTTTCTTTTGATTTATGGAGGAAGCCTGGACGTTCCAGGCGAAGTTAGAAATGGGAAGTAATTTGTACATGTTACACTTTGTGGATTCTAGTTACATAGGAAATAGATAGTTAGCGTTCGATGCTGAGTCAAGTCGGTTAATACGATGGTATAATAGGTTCATTATCTACGATCGAATCTCGTCTTATCACGCCACGATTATCTCTCGTGTTAAGTGTGAACTGTCCACATCTACACCCGATCGCGTAAGATTGCGCCACAGTTTATCATCTAATAGTTGAATATAAGCATCGTGTATACATGACTCGCGAAAACCTCGTATAGAACCTGTATAGAAGCAACAAAAGCGGTAAATACAAGATCTACCACTGGAAGACCTCGCGACTAACAAAATATTCGAAATTACGATTTAATCGATCGGCGGACGTTACATAGACGCTGGAAGGAGAATATTTCTAAAAGATATATGATAGGTCTTGGCATAGCGATAGAGATCGTTGCTAAATCAGTGAAACGAGTCAAAGAATCGGACGCCTCGAATCTGTAGATGTAGGGAATCGCGAAAGGAACGTCGAAAAGGACGAACGTCGTCCTGTCGTAAAGGTGGTTGAAACGCGGAAATACCTTGCACGTTATCCCCATTTGTACTCGCTGTACATGGAAATAATACGCGAGATACTGGAGCGTAAGGAGTCCACGCGTACCGATCCCGATCTTCAGAAGCGGTCTCGGCATCCGGGCTTAAGGTAGGACAAGGACCGCCTGTGGAGGACGTAGGTACATGCTTGCAGGATGCGTTGCATAAAATAGAAAGTAAGAGAGGAGCGCGTACATACAGAACCGGCGGAACGTATACAAGTAAGAAAGAAAGAAGACAGATGCAAGAGGGGAGCAGAAAGAAGAGAAAGAAAATAAAAGAAAAAAACGAGGGACGAGGAAAAAGGGAGAGAAGAAGGATGAAAAAAGGAGCAGGAGGAAAGGTGAAACAAGTAGAGGGGGATGGAAATGAGTGGAAGAGAAATAGAGAAGCGAAGCACGAAGAGAAGATCTCGTGGTGGGGAGAGCCACGCGATCGAGATTTATTTATAAGTCGACGAGCTTAGGCTCACTCTGGATCCTCTCGGCCCCCTCCCCCGTACCCAGGTTCGCTCTTCCTACCGGTTCGCTCTTTTTCCTCCCTGCTTCTTCTGCACTCCTCGGCGCCGTTGCATCTGCCGCGCTTCACCTTCTCCTTTCTTCGACTTTTGCTCTTCTGCTTCCACTCCCGTGGCTTCGTTTCGCCGTGGACGTTTTACTCTGGCTAAGCCGATCCTAATGTCCGAGTCGGTGTACACGGTGGCAGCGCGGTTGCTCGCGTATACAGGGTGGTACGAAATTCGTGCCAGTAAAGTTTGGTTTTAACGAACGATGAACTGGACGCGGATCCAGAATTTACCGAATTTCTGTTCGCTTCGGTTCGATTCGTTCGTCTCGATCTCTATGTTCGGTGTCTTGTTCGTTGATATACGAGCGCACGAGCAGCGATGGTATTCGAATGAAGATAATAACGAATAACCGCAGACAATTTTTCCGCAATTAACAGGATAAAACGGATGTCAGATTTACGATCGTGTCCTCACTGCGTTCTCGTTTCGCTTTATGAAATACAACGGCTGGCTCGTCGTTAAATTAACGAGACCTCAGGAGCACCGCGTTTTCTCCCTGTTTTTGTGGTTTATGACGGTCGGCGTGCGCGCGAGCGCGCACCTGCGGCTACCTCCGTCCCTTCGTCGAAGAAACTCGTTATCGGTAGACTCGCGCATTTTAGTCCACGCCGCTAACCGCGGACGATCAATTAACAATCGGGCAAAAGTGAAAGTGTCATACGTTCGCGTATAGATTTTCTTCTCTCTTCTTTCATTCTCTTTGCCGAGGTTACGTCTCCGTTTAATTCGATTTAATAAAGGAGGAACAAGATCTCGAGGAATGGCACGCGAGCTGTGTAAATTTACTAATACACTTTGCGCGCTTCGTGGCACGGTTGCGTAAATTTCGATGAAATTTCTGAAGTTCTGGCAACGAGGAGCGGCCCCTGTTGGCCGGGCTCGGCTGCCAAATTGTCATCTGGCAGTGCACCGACGAAATAATCGCGCGAGAGGGACGGAATATTCAGCCGATCGACAGAAGAGCATCTATTACGCGTCTATTTATAATGCTCGTTTATATCTCGCGAGTACGAGAAGGAGAAAAGTGGAGAACGTTGAGAATTCCTGTCTACTATTTAACACACGGATCGTTTAATAACCGTCGATTTAGCACCGACGATTCAACTTGTAGCTGCGTGATAAATAGATGGATCGAATCAATTAACAAGTTAAAGGAAACGCGTACAATTTCCGCCGGTTCGCGAATGAAATGTATATTAGATGAATAACATCCAACGTGTTTGTTGCACATCGTGTTTTATGGCAATTAAAGTGTGGCAATTTTCTTGTATACCTTTCTTCTTACTCAGTTCTTTCTTCGTTCTTCTTGCAGGCGTGTTCTTCTTCCAATACTTGGAATAGTTTTCTCGTTAAAAAGTTCTTATTCAGGCGAAGTTGTAACATCTACGAATGGCTGGAAAAAGTACTCGCACACCATGTAGTTATCGTAATATTTACGGTGAAAATTGTTGAATCAAGTTCAAGTATATTAAGTTCTGTGTCCTACTCGATGGCATGTTTCTACGACTAAAAAAATTTTATGCTATAAAAATGGAATAGAGATCGTGTTAAAAAATACGGTAGAACCTGACGAAAAAAAACGCTTCGTTGGAAAATTAAGGTGTATGCAAATAGGTAGCATTCTTAGCCAGCGTGTATCTCTCGTAGTGTAAAATATTAATTAAAGTAAAGCTCGTTACGATATTCCGACGAATGCCACGAGTAAATTTGCTGATACTTATGACTGACAGTGTACGCGTAAATTGATTCGAGGCAAGCGTCATTCATTGTAAAACGGTAGCCGCAAACGCGAATATCTCTCCGGTTGCTCGGCGTTCTCGCATACCAGGGAGATACCGGGATATCGAAAAGTTGCTCGTTCCTCTTGCGTATGTGTGTGTGTATGTGTGGGAAAGAGAGACGGAATAAAGGCATTGGAAGGGGGAGGTTGCTCGAACTCGTCAAGAATGTGGTCGATTTTTAGCACCTGACGCACGGAGCTCGTTTCCGATCGACTTAGCGTGTGCACGCTCGCGCTACACAGTTCTCGATTCCCGCCATCAAATGTCCCGTGGATCCACGCGAACCGTTTTACGCATCGATTTTACCACGACGTCGCCGCTTCAAACGGACGCTAATGTCAACGATGATGGATTCACCGGCCGTTCGAGCATCCACCGAAATAGACTTCTGATAAATATTTCGTTGCGATTCTGATGCGTTCCCGTTGAAACGCTCTGTCAAACGTCGGTCCTCGGTAATAAATGCTCCGATTCGGTCGATAGCCGTGCTAGATTCTTGGGATAAGACTATTCGGTGGGATAAGGTGACTTATTTTTGTCGTAAAAACTTTTATTACATTCGCGGACACGCGGAAGGATCGAATCTTGAGATAAAATTACGATCAGGCGAATATTGAAAATAATTCGGAACCATGAAATTTAACGTTAGAAATAAACAACTCTTGTTATCGCGTTATCGGCTCGCTTCAAAAATAGGTGGTTAAGGAAGTAATTTTCACCTAGATCGATGCTACGGATTTCCAATGCTGTTAAACAAGCCATTTCACTAATGTCCGCTTCGCTTCGATGCTCCAGTTGAAGTTTCTGTTGAAAATACCGGATTAATTCACCGCAATTCACGGCATATTATTTAGCTGGATAATTGTTCTGCTACCGGACCCGGAACGAATAACCACGCGGTGATAACAACATTCTGACGATAGTAGAAGCTCGATCGGAACGGGTATGTATACTCTTGTACCGGAGGCATTTCAAGCTACCGGGAATTTCTTCTGCATCTACAACATCTATCAGACGATTAACTCGTATACTGCTTCTTTAATATTAGATCAGTGTCTATGGATATTTCATTTAACGTTTCATCGATATTTCAAGTTGTTCATGCCTGAAGTTTCATTTTGGCCAGATCTTATCGTCCATGAAATTTTACCGTATAGTCAGTTATTCAGTACATTAACGAAGAGAATACTTGATCACATGAAAGCAACATCGAATCGTAATATATCGAATTGCCTTGATTGAACGTATGATGTTTCACACATGTACTTTCATCGTCATTATTATAGCCATTAAGCTAAAATAGTATATTCTCTTTAAACTCTGGTATGGGTGACACGTCTAATTCGTTCCAGAAATATCTCTTGCAAATTAACTATTCGTACAAATCTCACAGACTCTCTCTCTCTCTCTCTCTTTCTCTGTACCCAGAATTATTTTTCTTATTACTCGATTTTACAATTTACAATTACGTTTCTCGAATTCCGTGACTAAGAATGTTTCTAAGAAAAAAAAAAAAAAAAAAAAAAGAAGAAAGAAAATAATATAATTCATGCGTGTGACGTCGATGCAACCTGTTGCTCGATGTTACAGCATAAGTACACGGGGTCACATAGAGTCGTTGGTTTCCCGGGTGAAACCGGAAATCGACACGGGTGGAAATTTATCGTAAGAGCAGTGGACCAAAGCACCAGTGTTAGTCCAGGCTATTCACCAGTGCGCCCCATGGGGCATCGTACGTATGTTATCGGTGTTATTTCGTGCGCAACACGTGGAACACGAAAAATCCACCGGGAGATATTGCACCAAGAGCGTGTACGCAGCCTTGTGACTCCTATAGGTATTCTAACCGCGTTGTACTTCGCCACCTGTGTTCTCCAGCCGGCGTGGTTTATCCACGAGCATGAAGCATTCCAGGGACCTTGAAACGGATCGTTCGATCGTACGAACGTTGATGGTAGTTTGTCCGAGTACTTTGATTAATTATTAGTCGTCAAGGCCTTCCACCGTTGAGCCGTGTTGTGTAGCTCTTATCGCAAGTATCCATATTTTTTTTAGCAGGACTCTTTCTTTTTTGCGTTATGAATTTCTTCGAGTTTTACGGTTCTCTGTGATTCTCTTGTCTGCGTGTTTTTATCGAAAGCAGCGGATAGATTTTTGTTACTTTTGGTATGAAGCTTACAAATTACTAATCGCGCTATTATTATATATTATGTTATAGCTTCTGTCAAAGCTATCGATAAATATTCTTTCGATAGAATTTTTATTTTCGATAGGCATTGTTGGACTTGGGAATTTAATAGAATTTAGTTTTATTCTACTCTGAAGAATAAATTCTATTCTACTCTACTGAGAATTTCTTTGAATTTCGTTAGCCAGTTCAATTTCACAGTACGAATTGTACCGTATTAAGAAAACGAGGCCAATCTTTGTGTAAGTCGATAGAAACCCTTTTCAGAGGATCGTCGAAAGCAGATGCGGCGAAGCTCGCGTGTCTAGAGTCCCTTAAGGACGACTCGATTTTGCGAAAAGTTAATTAAAAGTCGAGGATCGGCGCGCAGTTTCGGTACTCATCAACAATTCGCTACCCCAATCGTTCTTGCTTGGCTGCCAGGTAATTACGGCCCCTGCCGAAAGGGTATTTCGAAGATGTCCGCGATTTCTTCTTAGAAATCGAACCCAGAGTCTTAGTGGTTCGTAGAATTGGTTTAAGTAACGAGAATAAAACCAAAGCCGAATCACGAGTCTCTCACCCGTAAATGAAACAACAATAAGTCGAGTCTTTGATTTCTTAAGACTCTTTCGATGCTAAACGACGAGGTCTTTATACGTTATCGATTGTCAGATTGTCAAATCGCCGCCAATTGCTGCATACGAATTTTTAAAAATGTCACCTGCTCTAGAAAGTTTTCTCGTACAGGAATTTATCGAAATGAATGACTAAAGTATTTTGAAATTTGTTACAAAAAAATCGAAATGACAGCTATACGGAAAAACACATAATACAAGGGAGGAGGAAAGTTTATTGGAAAATATTCTTTTACTTTTCACTTTTAGTTTATAAAATTTTCATAGAAAATTAGGAACTGGTCATTTTAACTGCCACGGCAATTCTAGTGTTAATTTCGAATTAATTACAAGATAAGTAGGGGCAAGATGGTGGTTTCTAATTTTTTCTAGCAGATAATGTATGTTATAACAACAACGAGCGGGTGATGGTTCTTTAATCATAGAGGCCTTGCTTTTCCGCGAAAAAAATAGATTATACCACGTGCAACAATGTGAGCGTGTAGCCTCCGAGATCTCGAAGAGCAGAAAAAAAAGGGAATCAGCCGATGAGTTATGCCGCTGGTTCGCAATTACGTTTTTCCTACGAATAACAGCAACCTTGATCTTGTTCTCGAGATACGCTCTCGGTAATCTAATATGGTGGATCTTAATGCGTATAATCTGGGTGGCGTGCTCGATACAGTTACGCGCAATTTAGTGGTGCAATAATCCCTGTCGGTTTGTAGCCTCAACCAGACTCTAGGGGACATCATCGAGCCTGCTAAATTGAAAATTTTCACGCGTCTCTAGGTCGAAAATATCTTTTCACGAAATCCAAAAACTCGTTCATATCTCTCACGAAAGTGCCAGAAAGTGACCATCTTCCAGCGTTGTGTATTAAAATCGCAAAGAGGAAAGTTGGTACGCGAGTTTAACGTCCCTTTCTTTGGTGGTGTCTATCGATGGAAATTGAACCATGCGTTAACACAGAGATTGAACATCTTTTATACCGTTGTTTGTCTAAAAATGTACATGGAAACCGAGATTTAAATGTTCAAACTTCTGGAGCGTGTAGAGGATGGATAAACTGAGAAAAATGTTCCTTGGAGATTTGCTCGCTCTTGCTATATTTTAGAAAAAATCGCGAGAAAGATAGTCAAGGAGTTTTCGTTTATTTATTTACACCTATTTGTTATTTTACGAAGATTATGTTCAAAATGCAGCAACGCAGGCAGCACGTCTAACATTGACCGCCCTAATTGCAACTAGATATTGTTCTGGTGATATTTGGTAAATAAATAAGAGCAACTAAGTAATTAAAAAAGGAACGAAAAATCGTTTGTTCCTTTTTTCGCTATTTTCTCCAAAACGGAGTCAAAGCGAGCAAATCTCTAAGGACCGTTTTTTGCTCAGTTTATTCACTTACACACGCTCACAAAGTTCTTCGACATTTTAATCGGAGACACCCTGTATATTTAAAACAGTGATCATTTAGAGTTTAATCAGAAAGTTGCGCGAAGCTAATATGAAAATTCGGAGGATCTTGGAGTTGGTCGGACGAGTGAGAATCTTTGTTAGCTGGAGTCGAAGATGGGAAATAGTTTGAGGTGAAATCTCGCGAGTTCTTGGATTTTCAGAGAAAATCCGCCGTGGAAGGCAGCGTAGCTAGGCGCGAGGCGTTTGTACGCGGGCAGAGGCACTCGTGGAACAGGTTCGAGGTTGCTGAGGAACTGGCCGAGCAACGAGCAGGAAAAACAAGAGGCACAATCGGATTGTAGCCGATTGCCCGGGGGCAGGAATAACGGTACCAGCGCGATGTTTGCCATCAACTGAACATCCAACTTTTCCATTCGTTCGCGTCCACCCTAGAAAAGTCGCGTTCAATGAGCCATAAATTGAGCCTTGATTTCTGGCACCCACTACCGTTTCTTCCGGTCTCTCTCTCTCTCCCTCTCTCTGCGCCGTTCATCTGCATTCAATGGCACCGCGATCCGCGAACACCCTGCATCAGGAAGCTTCCGAAATTTTTTGATTTCTTTCGCCTTCCAAGGACGACCATTAAGCGAAACTCGTAGCCTGTACATGTTGAAGATCGTTGATCCTTTGAATAGAAATTTGTTGAAAATTTAAGTATTTCGAGATTGAATTCTGATATTACTGGAAGGGTGAAGCTCTCAGTCCCGAATCTTTCAGTTGATTCTCCTTGACACTCTATTCTTTAAAACAGTCAATGTTCGTCTGCTTAAAATATCAAATACCAACGTACAGGAATATCGTGGCACGAACCACACGAATTAATTAACAGAGATTCGATTTCAAGGATAATCGAATACTTTCGCCTTTGAGAGGAAAGGAATTCAATTTGTTCGGTGGGTCGATAGCAACACGCACCACTGAGGTTTGCATCTAGATTCTAGAGTATCTTGAGACAGAATCAATTTGAGGCGACTGAGAAACAAGAGTAAATCGTGTCTTAGTCGTGAAACAATTCGTTCGATCGGCGTTTCCGGGGAAAATTGTTTCTCTCGGGGGAGAAATCGCGTTATGCCCTTGGCAAACAGAAGAAAAAGCAAGAGATTCGCGTGGAAGGTTCGTCGATTTCACGGAGATGGAATAAAAGAGTCCGAGCAGAAGTCGACTCTCGACGTTGGATTTATTGAATTTACGGAAGCTGGCCGAGCGGCTACATCTCCGGCCGCTGCTCTCTATCCAGCCTGCACATAAATTCAATCAATTAGCCGGCTTTT
Organism: Bombus vosnesenskii; assembly: GCF_011952255.1. Lineage (NCBI taxonomy): Eukaryota > Metazoa > Arthropoda > Insecta > Hymenoptera > Apidae > Bombus > Bombus vosnesenskii. The sequence goes on from NW_022882938.1 coordinate 3,795,619, forward strand.
AACGTGGGCAACCTCGAATCATCCTTGTTAGCTCTCGCAGCCAGACCTCCTGAATCTTATTCCGACGAGATTTGTGTCCTCGATGCGACACGATCTCTTTCGATCTCTCTTCCTGCCGATTTATACCGCGCAACTGTGGAAATTCGTCTCGCGGTGTAGCAAAGTAACGCGCAACGGATTTATGAAATTATTCCTCGCGTCTCTCGCTATCTTCGATCTCTAGTTTCTTTCGAAATCGAATCGTGCAATCTGTAGACGATACCGTTTTGCGTCTCTGCTTCTACTTTAATTAACGTCGAATTCTATGCGAAATAAGACGAGAAATTGAAAAGTAATTAGCAAATAGAAACGTGGATACCATCCGTCGATCCGATTACCATCAAATTCATCGAAGAGGACAGATATTCCACGTTGAAGAAAGACAATGCTAAATTGAAATTAACGCGTTCACTGCTACTGACGCACATATTATTGCGTCAATTTAACTAATGTACTTGATTAATGCCGTTGACGTAACTATCTCATTCTAGTTTTCTCATGTTTGGACCAAGTACTTAAAAAGCCACACAAACCGCTGTATCGAAGCAAACGTTATTAATCGAAACAAGCACTTCTTCGACAAATAACAACTCCATGCGACTCCAAAGCTGAATAGTCGATGATATTTCGTAACGACGAATTAATTTCTAATCTGTGTCGTAAATACCTGGAAATAACCGGAGGATCGTTTTACGATAAAATGCCAGCTTGTATCGGATTAATCGACGGCAGATCGAAACCACGCCATTTTTCTCTTGCTGCGCAACGAATTTGCACGACGCAGACTGTCAGCCACGATCGTACGAGGTCATGGCTGCCGGTCGACATCAGTGGTAGCGTTACAAAGATGCGAGCCATGGTGGAGGATCGGTGTTTCTCTCTCTGCTTCGCGTCACGGTTCTTTCTTCTTCTCTTTCCGTCTCAGTGACCTGCAACTCCCCGATCTCTCCTCTCTTGCCGGCTCTCGCGCCGGTGAATTGATGCGTGGGTGCAGGTTGGACGCAGATAACGCGGGAGGAGTTTAGTTTGTCCAATCCTCGATGATCCTGTGTTCCTCTCACCTCTCCTCCGTTCTCTTCTCTTTTCTTCTTGTCTCTCTTCTCCGCTCTTTTCCCTTCTCCGCGCTTATCTTCCTTATTCATCCTCCTCTTTCTCCCTCTTCCCCGTTCTTCGCGTTTCTTTGCTCCTACTTCGTTGCTCGCAATTTTTCTGTTTCTTCGACGGTTAAACCGTTTTAATGGATCGTACGAGTTTGGTCGTTCGCGAATGTCGCGAAAATCGAATTCTTTCTGTACTTCGTCGACGTATCGCTGGAAAGAACGTTCATCGATCTTGTTCCGCGACGTTTCTAGATTCGACGCAGGCAAATAAACTTTTCTCGCGAATTTTCGTAGTAGCTACCGCTGTGCAGAGCGATGCACGCGTAGTGACAAAATAATATTCGTTTTCAGGACCTTTCTATATGATAATTCAATACGTAACGATATTAGCGAATTGGCAAGCGGTGAATTGTCGATTAGAGACTCCTGTTGCACGAACAGATTCTACGATTTTAACTGACTCGTAATTCATTATCAAATTTACTTAGGGAACTACGATAGTTTCCTCACTAAACTTTGCCAAAACTTTTCTAGGAGAATTTGTTAGTCCTGGCAACTCGTAACTTGTAACTTGAAAAATGATTATGTTATCTATATATAATAGTTCGATCAAACAAGAATGTCCAAAAATAGAATATTTCCCCATAGAATTCAAGCGTAGTACCATCGAAACAGATGAAAAAAGTCGCGCCGATCTGCTAAATATTTTCGTAAAATATTTTCGTTCTTCCGTCGGTTTTCTCTCGAAATCGTTTTCTCTTAAAGAATCGCGAGCAAAACCGGTCGAAGCAACGTTTCGCGAAACGTAAGGGAGCGTGCGCGATTATCATCCAACGTATACAGGTATTTTTACGAGGAGCTCGATATCTCGATAGCGATTATCGAGATAGCCTAAGCGTCGATCGGTGTCTCCGCGTTTGCTCATGACGATTGCGTCCCTATCTACTCCGATCTTACCGACCACTGCGACATATAATGAGCCACGTTGTCACTTATAAAGTCTTGGTTGTAGAATCAGCAGGTTGCATGGGACCCCTCTTCGAGATTACGCGGCGACACTCTACACGAAGAATTGCACCTGTCGCAGATGTAAACAGTTCGCACGATTCGAAAACAGAGCAAGTTTCCCTTGTTTGCTTCTGTTTCGCAGATTAGAAACACCGTTTTGGCGTGATAATTCGACCGAGCAGCCTACTATTGCCCGTTCATGGAAACAGCTGTACGATAAAACTCGATGTAACGTCGTGGATTTTGGGAGAGATTTTTCTTCTTTTGTCTTTCTTCGTCTCTCCCTTTCTTCCTGTTTTATGCTTCGACTGTACGAGGTTCGACGCGTAGAGAACGGAACTGTCTTTACGCAGCTCAGAAACCAAGCACGAGGCAAGAAGAGACAGAAAGACGATCGGAGAAGATGTATCGATTGGCGATAACGCTACAAGATTCAGCTCGATCGCTTCATTCGGCACGAGCGAATGAATTTTTCGAATACGCGTGTTCTTGCGCTCGGTTGGAAAATGTCGGGCTGCGCGAACAAAAGGACAACGCGTTGCTGCGAAATAGCTTTCGGCTAATAAAAACATCACTGCGCTTGAGCATCTACCCTGCTCGCTGGTTCTGGCTCTTTGCGATTTCTACCTCTTCCCAAGGATCAAGTCAGTGTTCAAAGGAACTCATTTTCTGTCGGTAGAGGCTGTGAAAGCAAAAACGACCGAGATTCTCAACGACTTTACAGAACATGACCTGTAGAATCGCTTTGATCGTTGGCAGCTTCGTATGTGACTGTGTGCCAAGTCAAGATCTACTTCGAACGCGATCGTTGCTAATTTTCCGAATTTGTTTAATAGGAACAGGCACAGTCTCGTCTTTTCGTGTAGTAATTCGTTGGAAGGAAGGATAGTTTCTACATGGAATCTTTAACATATCTATTTTTACCTTGTTTGTCATACTTTATAAAAGTAATATTCAGTTGATTAATTGAATTTATATACTTTGTGTACGCGATAACGCAGAAATAAAATTTCATCACTCGTAAAAAAACATAGACCATTGCAGCATCTGCTTTCGTTTGAATATCCTAGTTTTATAGATGATATATAGATCAAAGTGAATTTAAATACAACTTCCACGCATAGAATAAAAAATTCTTAGTTGCACATTCATAGTACACGGCAAGTAGATACGTACGTATTTCTGTCACGCGGTTATGAGCAACCATAGCAGCAGAAGGGACAGGTATTCTTTATTAAACTTTCTGGAGTTGTCATCCAGAGAGGATCAGGGTTGAATAATGTAAATCGTTCCGCAGCGAAGAACGCCGAACGAGCTGCCGCGGCTCGTTTCATCCAACGGAGCATGTAAGAGGAAAATGTATGAAAAACAATTAGTACAAGATAGCCTCGATCGTGTTCATCGAGCCGACACGGAATAAGGAGCCGGTGATATCATTCTTGAAGATTCGTTGCCGCTTTCCGCTCGAAACATTTTCATATTTTAATGGAAACTTGCCCCTGCAATTGACGGTGCAAGTATTAAGAACAAGTCACCTCTGGGCGCTTCTTACGATTTCGAATATTAATCGAAGATTTCGAAGAATTAAGAGATTTCTTAAAAGAAACGTTAATCCTCCGTAGACGAATTATTAATTCATTTCCTTTTTCTAAAAAATTTTCAACGCTTCGATTATCTCTATTACTCGTCCTAGACTATTCGATACTGTCGTTCGTTCGATCAAATGTTCGAAATTCTGTTCGACACTGATAACTATTGTTTGAAAGAAAAATTAAAGGACTAGGTGAGAGCCAAGTTTCTTACAAACTTTGTATTTGAAATCAAAGACGATTCTACGTTAACCACGGATCATTTAATTAGTCACATAGCAACGACTAGGATCGAAAAAGTAATTACCCTTCATCTTGCAATAATTATCGTGTCTTGCAAATAATGCGCGTTCCCGCGAGACCTATCGCGATCGAGCGTATAGTCGTCCGCGCTAAAATTGCGCACAGTTAATCCCGGTCGTATTGGGAACAAAGCGACGAGCTGGCCGTGCAACGAAGCATAACCCAAAGGGGGCGGGAGGCAGACGAACGTCTGCCGAAATGTGCCGTTCGAATGGCGGCCATGATGTTAATGTGCGGCAACAAGACAATTGCGTTCCCGTGTTCGTTGGAAAGTGCGTTCTTTTCTCCCCCGTGGATTCCTTCGTTGTTCCTGCCAGATAACAGTGCCAGGCTAATGTTAATGGCGGAACAGGTGGCCGCCGAGGCGTGACACGGTGACGTCATTGGTCCTCTCGTGCCACCGACAACACGTCGCCGATACGAAACACTCGCCCCGTAACAAAGGCTCCTTTCGTTGTTGCTAGGAATATTTTTTTCGGATAACGTTGCTTCGAAACGAGATTCGATTCTACTTTCGAAATTGCGCACCACCGTCGCTGATACCAGATAAAATAAAAATATCTTCCGAGAAGAGAAGAAAATCGTTCTTCTGAAATTTTCTAGCATTGGCACTAATATCAGGCAAAGTTCGAATATCCTTTAAACCGATTATTATTTGCTGTAAACCGGTTCTTAGTATCTATTAAAAAATTACGTATGATTCTGCGTACATAGAGAAAGAAACGTTAATCATTGTACGCGATCTAAGTATCAGCTATCCGAGTATTCGTTTTATCGAAGTTTCGCGATGATGGAAAGTTAGAATTACGAGAAGGGAAAGAGCAAAGGGGGAAGTACGTTAACTCGGGCGAATTTAATTTACGAGCCAACCGTTGGCGCAATCGTTACAACACGTCTTCGCTAGCTACCGTCCCTTATTAAACAGCCAGGGTGTGTGGGAAATTGGAAACGCTAGGGTCGCCTGGGTGACCGGTACGGGCCAGTGTTACAGGTGTTCGACAGACGCACGTGAGAATGTGTCACAGGTGCGCTGCCCTTACGCTCTCCTAACTATGGACAGAGCTCCCTTTACTATTGTATCGTAAATGGTGATTATCTTTTATGCGAAGGGTAGTCTAGAAAGTCAAGCGTTTTAGCTTGTTGCAACACTGTCATGCAGGCGTTGCATCCTTTCACCTTGAAACTTTTAATAGTGTGGCCTGCGAGATACTCTGCCAAGTCGTACTAAATATAGTACTGTAAGTTTTATTTCTTATATTTCCTACGAGCGTGAGCGAGCCCGAGTGTTTCTAATTTCCAAAAGTTATCAGGTTCGCGATCCTCGTATCTTTCAACGAACAACGGCGAACGTAAATCCGAAATAAATGGTTAATAATGGCGAATAACGACCACGAGGATGGAGTTTTCGTCGGCCTTCGCCGCTTGGAGGTCAGCCACGTTCTCTCGATCGAAGAGAAGAACGCTACCGGTAATAAAATGGTCCACGGCAGTCTCGACACGCGAGCCATTAATTAATCCATTAGGCGAAGTTCAGTCGGCCAGCCATCTCCTGTTTCGAGTGTAAACTCCTCCCTCTCTTTCCCTCGCCTGCATTTTTTTCGTGGCTAAAAGCCAGACACACGTTCTACACCAGATACGAGAGAGAGATAATTAATCCCCGGCGAAATAAGAAACGAATATTGCGTTGCGAATTCCATTTTATTGTCGGTACACTCTTCTCGCCGCGCTATTCTTTATTTTCGCGAGCCGCCACGAACTCGAACCCGAACTCGAACTCCAACTTGTACCACGGCTACCATGCACGCGTTTCTTCGCGATCCAGCCTCTCGCTCGGTTCTTCCTTTATATTTTTAACCCCGCCAACGTTTATGCCTCCTGTAAACATCGAACCCACCCGGCTGTAGACCTTCGACGTTGCCTTAACCCTTTCTGCCTTTCAGAGCGGCGCTAATGCACCTCCGGTAACCGTTTCGTGACGCGAAAATAACCTGAAACCTGTCGATATCCCGTGAAACCATGGAAAACTCTATACGCAAACAGCGTGTAATCGGCGAAATTCTCGCGATTTTCAACGTAGAAGGTAGAAATATAACTTTAATTGCTGGCTTTGATTCTGATATTTTTAACGCGCTTTCAACGCTAGAACCGTTGTCGAGGGTTGCGGTGTAAAATTTGCGCCAAAGAACTGAAAATAGCAGGTGTATGGAAGAACGTCCGACGGACGAGGCAAAGTAAGGTTTTGTGCATGTACAGTGAAACGTCATTTATGCAACGCTGTTTGTTAAGACGAAATTTTGTTCAGTGACTGTTATGAGCTTTAGTCGCACGACTCGTCCCATGATACGTATAGATCAGTGGAGTTTCACTGCACCGTCGAAGATGTATCTTCGCAAATCTCCGAGACTGTACTCCGAAGAATTCGAAAACTGATCGCTTTGATCCCACCACGCGTGCCATACTTCGACTACATATTAATATAACACGATGATCGTTTCTCGAGAACGAATTATTCCACGCCAGTAACGCAACGTTGTTTCTCGAATAGAGGAAAAACCCGAGGAGATTCTCTAATTTGCCTACAATAGGGTCATCAACGAACACGTTCACGGAATCGCGTCACCGTCGATATCACGGAATAACAACGTTCTTTTGCATGTCTCTGAACACGTAATTCCTCGTCCTTTCGTTCGTGTAATCCTGGAAGAATAATCCTGGAACAATGATTCTGGAAGAATATACCGAACGATCGTAAAACGTGTGCTTGTTTCGTCACGTCGAGGAACGTTTCGTCGATAGGAACCGAGCGCGGGAAACTGGATTGGCGAAACGAGACTGTGCAGGTGAGTGATGAGAACCCTTTTGTAGCAGTTTGAGGAGCGACAGAGGGCTGGTCTCTGTCGGCCGTCCAGACAAAACCGGCGTGGGAGCGAATGCACGCAGGCTCCCACGGGCGTGCATTGTGCGTGATACGCATCTATACGTCATTTACCTACCTACCTACCTACCTACCTACCTATGCCACTCTGCCAACGTTCTCCCGTTCTCTTCGTCTAAGGGGTCACCGATAGTCTCATGCTCGCAACACTTTTCTCCACTTTTAACCCCTTTTTTACGCTTCTCCACTTTCCACGATCCTCGTTTTTATTTTTTATTTTTTTTTTTTTTTTATCTTCATAGGACGACGCACACTTTGATCAATTCGATACTAGATCTTTGACAGATGTTCTGTAGCGTAGGGAGGAACCGGCTTCGAGATTTTTCGATCGATCGGAACATTTCAAATTTCCTCTATCCGTCGGTTTTCCATCGCTTCACTTTGTTACTATAATCGTTCGCGTAACTCTGCATTCACGTTGGTTGTTCGCCAGTCGAATCGTCAGCAGATGCTTCGTTTCCAGGAAGCGGAGAAGCGTACCAAATTTGATCCATTCGATTTTAGAATGTCAACGCGAATGTGATGACGTACGATGCGATTAATTTCTAAACTAACGATAAAGAAGAACTTTATTCTTTTACGTTCAGCGTAGTAACCGAGTCGTTGAGAGGCCACAGCGACCACGCTAATCAACCGTGTAAATTGAGAAATAAAGGAACACGATGTAACGAACATTGTTTTTTAAGCCAAATTTGCCATTTACTGTTATGCCATTTCCTCGCGATAAATAGCCTCGTGCAAGTAAATCATCCGTTTTTTTACAATTGAACGTTAATTATGTTATGTGCGTAATGAAATGGAGAAATTGACAAAAAGCGGAGTCGATCGCTTTGGCTTTCGAGAGTCAAGGCTAATAATGGACACGATTCTCTTCACTCTGTTTCATGGTTTTCTTTTTGTTGCTTTTGTGGCGGCGACCCTTTGATTTTCGCGTAAGACTGGATTGATTTCTGGCAAGGACAAAGGAAGAGAATCTGGTTCTTCGATAGAACCAGCTAATAATCGAGGTGATTTTCGGTGCGTCCTGCGCCCTCTGTAACGAGTCGGTAGTCGGTAGAAAGGATAGGCCGAGGGGCAATTAATTAAATCGAGGCAAATAAGCCTTTAGAAGGTTGATCGCCGTCAGGCATCGAAGACAGTCGGTCCTGGGATCGACGGAGGCGCTAATCGTCGCCCGAAGCTATCATTAGTCGTTGCTTTCACCCCACTCGTGTTCGCCGCTCGTTTATTGCCATTATTCGCATGCGGGAGACACTCTTCTGTTCCTTCTTCGCATGCCTCCCGTCAAATGCCTACACGTCTGCACCTTTGTACGTCGATTTCGATCCCTTCTCACGAATCTTGCCTTTAAATTCTCCAAAAATTCTTCCCATAAAAAAGTTCAAAGAATCTTAGATTGCCTACGTGTTCGGTGACAGTTGGGCCTTTCACAGGTCGAGCCGATCGACTCTACTCTTCGTCAATTTCTCAATTTCATTTACGTAAGTATTTGTAGCGTCACATGAACTAGAGGACAATTCAAATCATGTTGTCGTTTTCCCTCTGAGTAGCAATATCATTAGGATACACATAATGTAATAATAAATAAATTCCGGGCAAAACAATGTCGCCGCTACGTGCAAGCGTCAAAGACGAATTTTAATTTTCCGGCTTTTCCCCGACTGATATAAATAAACGGACGCGATCGTAAGGATTTCAGTATCTACCAAGTATCTATCAGTTACCAACGAGTTATCAACGATTGTTTTATTTATTTTAGCGAAACTGTTAGTACGGGCGATTATTGTCTGTGTTAATTTATTTATTATTTTAAATATACTTGACGGTTTTCAACAATGAACAATCTCGTCTTATAAACGTCACGATCAACCATCCTCTACATATTTGTCGACGTCCAACTCTCGAGAAACTGTACTATGAGAAAATGAAACAAATAACAACTTTAAACAATCAATATACAGGGTGTAATAGAACGTATGATGTTCGCTTTGGGGGCTGATTATACACCGAGAAACAACGAGAAGAGTTTATACAAACATATTATTCGTCCGTCTTCGTTTATGAGATATTTTTTGTTTCGATTCTGTGTTATCTAATTATCTTTGGCTAAAGATGACCACCTTGCGTCTCAAGGTAAGCTTGTAGACGTCTAGTCACGAATCCGGTTAACACTTTGACCGATTCCTAGTGTTTCATAGATTTCTCGAATTTCTCGAAAAGCTTGTTCTGCTCTGCATCTAAGTGTTTCAATATTATCAATGGATGTCGTTTACAAAATTCGTTATATTTCATAAAGACATACATTTTCGTTATCTTTGAGGTCTAACAGTCAGCTGTCGTAACAGGTTCCACATGTTCTGTTACAACTGAGGTGCATTGTTGTCCATGATGATTGTAGATGCTGGCTGTAGATGTCGCTGCTGGGGTACTGCTATTTTTCTTCTAATTTAAATGCGTGGAAGAAAAATAGGACCTATGGGCGCCGGGATTCGAACCCGGGTCCTGAACGTTCGTAACCTAAGGCGCTAACTACTGCGCTACCGTCGTCCGGTAGAAGTTAGCGTCGAGTGCCGCCACACAACCAACACTTATCGACAAACCGCATTTTCGTCAAGAACCTTGAAATATCGACGATATTATCGACTGTCCAAGGACATCCTATAGTAGGTCTAAAATACAGTAATTTGTAAAGTCATAATCCTTCCCTATTCGTCAATTACTCTTGGTTCGTAGCTGGAGCAAGGATGAATTAAGAGAGGCAAAATGAAAGCATAAACGTGAATACGCAGGATGCTGGGTGGTAACGGTCAGTGAAACCGACTCGAGAAACACGACGAACCGGCATCCACCAGTCCAACCAAGCTCGAACGTCAATGAAAGCTAAGGTCGATCCTTTCATATTCACGCTCCATTAATGATCTCGTTGCTCGTTGCTCGATCGTGACACGGTTTCGCGAATGAATCGCTGCTGGATTTTCGTGCGTCACCGCCTACGTACTATCTCACGCTTTCCACCACCAACGATTTTCCACGGCGCGTAGGGAAAGGCCACCGGTAGCCGGGGATAGCGACGTTAATCGACCGTTCGTTAGTCGTATTTTCAGCTGTATCTGAATCCTATCTAAGAATTCCGGTTTTTACGCGAGTTGGTATCGCGAGCGAGCGCTCAATTGCCCTCGCGTTGCGCAAACGCGTGATTTCATTGAGCGAACGGCCGCACGCTGGCCCGTTTCCCTTTTCACGCTGGCGATCCAATTCACCGTGCAAGCGCGAGCTCTATTAGCTTTTTAATTCGCGGCGTGCGTTTGTTTCCGGCGGCGTGCGTGGAAAAAACAGGCCGCTCCGGGCTGCACTGGTGCGCGCAGACCATTCAAGAGTTTGCGCGTACAAGTCGCGGGGCTTCGTTGAGAAAATAAGAGAGCAGGCGGCGTGGCGGGGCAGCCGTTGAGTCGCGAGACGCTGTGAATGATCGATGGCGCCGGAAGTTGGCCGCTCGATCGCCGGGGAACCGATTAAGGCCGATTTTCCTGTCGGTTGCTACTGGTTCCGCTAAGAAGTCGTTAGAATGGACGTTCGTTTCGATGGGAAAATTGACCTTGTTTTTTTCCTCTTGCAGTTGCTTAGAAGAATATGTAACTCGATCAGAGGTCGCGCTCTCTATAAATCGGAAAGCAGGGAAAGACGATGATATTACGAATATTATTTTTCCAAACCTGTCTTAGAATTCGTCGTTCGTTCTTTTCGACGTGGAATACGCCTGGCGTGCCTAGACGATAAAATCTGAAAATATATAAAAAGTGGAACATAGATTATACGGATAGATGTAGGTTGTTGTATGAATAGTTGATAGAGTCCAGGTTAACTCACGATCGTCGTGTCCAGTTTGTACGCGTTTTCTTTATGTGTAAATTTGGTGTTTTGTGTAAGGTCAGTGTTTAAAACTGGAAGTCATCGCAAAGTCTCAAGGCAAGCGGAAATGAAAGATATATGTACATATAAATACACATATACATATATATAATGCGTATGAAAAGTGAATTCGATCAATACGCCTTCCGAGGTTCGGTACCGTATTTTTCGTTTTCGTTATACTTCCAAACGATTGCTAGTTTTCGTAAAATTCTTTATCAATCTACGCTATCTTAAAACTCGATAGCCTGTCTCAATTATCCTTATTCAAAGGAAGATACGAAAGGATCAAAGCGCCAAGAGGAACGTGAATGCAAACAAAGTGCAGTCGATCGAGCATCGAGCTCGATTGTTAATTAAACCACGCTAGGAATCTCTCCTCTCTCTCTCTCTCTCTTTCTCTCTTTCTCTCTTTGATGAGGTGGATGAGCAAAGTATGGCGTCGCCTCTGGTGGAAAGGGAGGAAGACAATGCCAGATAACGCTATGTACGGCACATTGTGCACGCGTTTCGGCATGTTACCGAGCGATCGCTGGTCGAGGTTGCGCAGGAACGCGCAACGACGACGACCTCTTTTACCTGTGCCTCGTGTGCTCTTGTTCCCCTGGCCGTTCCAAGTTCACGCATCGCCGGCCACCGGCGATTTTTCACCAACTCCGACCGTGATCCAAGATAAAAATACCACGTTCGTATCGACCCATGCGAATTCATCCGTCTCCTCTTCGGCTCCTGGTTCTCGCGTGGTTACTGTAGTTTGCAGCTTGTATCGTACAACGCGGTCGCTATTTTCCAGTCAGCGCACAGTGGTCTGCAGGCGAAATTTTTTAGTGTCTCGGTGGATCAAAGAAGATAATTTAACGTAGTTGAAAACATAATAATAATGATAATGATAAAAATGATTTATTAGTTCGCAAATTCCTCGATGTTTCCGAAGTTTCGTCATTTTTATAAAGTTGTTCGGATCACTTCCTAAATAGGCTAATAACGCATTATCGTTCTTTCCATTGTTAGATTTTATTGCGATAAATATACATTGTTCTTATCCCATCCGTGAATCGGTATTTATGACGACTACAATGATCAATCCTCTATTTTTTCCATTTATTTTCAACATATTAAGGTTCGTTAATAACAGCAGTTATAATAATAACAATTAGAATAAATTGAAATAAATTTTGTATCTCGACTATGGCCTCAATTCGTATCGGTCTGATTTACATATTTTATGAACCAACCAGCACTGTAATAGCAATGCGATTGTTTTATCAGATATAATCATACGGTATGGTGAACGGTGTATGGGATTTTGGGTGGGATCGCGCGATCCTTGGGACTCGGGGCAGTGGTAAGGTTGATCGTTTCTCGGATAACCATTCTTCTTATATGAGAATCGTTCGAGAGCGATAAAACGAAACCTTTTGTTGCGGCCATATCGCGCTTATTGTACGGATAGCTTTCAGACAGACTCGGTATGTAGTCCATTCATGTGATCATGAACGATGATGCTACATTTCCGAGGAACATACGTGTATGTATTTAGATTCACGTGGCAACGAGGGAGAACGCGCGAATCTTCTAATTACATTTCATAGACCATTTCCATCAACTTCATGCTTTAATTAAACACAATCCTCCTATGATGTAATCATAAATACAGTAATTGTGTAATACTATAAATATCCTGGTAAAAACAGTTGAAATGTGTCGAACAGAAATTTTAGTTGTTAGAGTAATAAGTATCTCGTTTACCTTAAAATAAAAAAGAAAAGTAAAAAGAAAACAAACACGGAAAACGATCAATTATCTTTTAATTTATTTCTATAATTAGCGTTTTAACGTAACTATGTAATACAGTTCCGTTTCAATCGAGTCTCTGGAATAGTCGATTTCTCGACCAGTCGAGCAGAGTCTCCGACTCTTTGGAGTCGGCTCGGTTCGACTCGTCGCTACACCGGGAGCACCGAAGCGTACTTCCACCTCTCGCTGCTGCCCTCTTCGCGCAGGTCGTGGCTGACCTCTGTGCCTCGAAAACGATCCAACGTCGTTCCACTTGCTCGCGATACGCCGACGTAACCCGACGAACACGATGACGAAACGCGTTCGCGCTTCTCGACACCGCCGAAATTAGACTCTGCCCCTGTCGTCCCGCTCCTTTTGCCTTTTTCTCTACCTCTCTAGCCCCGCTTTTTCTTTGAACTCATCCAGGAAAGACGTAAGAACGCACGACGATGGAACGCTGGTAGAAAATTGGCTGGAAGTGGAGCAAAAGTCTCCTCTTTGATCTTCCCGACATTTTATTTCCAAGTATTCGAATCTTAACGTATTCGCTGCTGTTAAAATATGGCTACATCGTCTTTGGGATTGCACATCCTTTTTGTCGCAGATGTCCTTGTTTTAAGTACTTATCGCTGTTCCAACTCACTGCTTTCGAATACATTGCGTACTTCACAGTCGCGACAAATAATTGGGTCCACCATCGTACGATTCTCCTGTAGATACGATATTATGTCCATTGCAATTGAATTTGCGCAATTATATATATATAAATCTGCACACTGTACGTTATATAATTCATATATAGATTTATGCACTGTGTACACGTAGTCTCTGCATCAATTTTTTGACTAGCAGTCGCTGTTTCAACTCACTGCGTTTTGTAACTTGCAGAGATATTCTATGGATACGTGCGAAAAATAAAAATACGACAATTGTATCAGCGTTATTACTCGAATGATCGCATAGACGGAGTATTCGGACTTTACGAAGTATTATACTTTTAACCCAAAAAACGTTCAACCTTTTCTGTGAACGAAAGAATCGATAAATTTAGTAAATGACCCTAAAGGAAGTTCGTTTCTAATGAATATTTTTTTCCTCTGTTTCAGGTAAGTCAAACGTCTATAATTCTGGTGGAGCCTAAAAATGGACGTCTCCATGTTTTTTTCTACGACTCAACAGATTATTGGTAGGTTCGAACACGGCAGATTTACAAAGAATCGAAGTACCGTGATTTTTTATTCGAGCAAAGAGACAGAGACGCGCTTTATAAACACGAAGAACACAATGGTACCGCGAGGTTCTCGCTACGTACAAGGTTTGGTTGGGTACGTTTGAGGTGTGCTCATGTAGATAAGCTCCGATAATGACCGGACGTGTGCTCACCCAGCCAGAACTCTGCGAACTCCCTCCGTACGTCCTCCTTCTTCACCACCTCCTCCTTGTCCTCCACCTCTTGCTCCACCTTGTTGTGTTCTCTGTGACCACGTTTCTTCTTCTTTGCCATAGTCTTCTTCGGGGTCCTTCGGTATACTTACAAGGGGACACACACGTGTCAGCTTCGTGCACGCCACCTCCAGTGCCCGTACCCGTGAACACGAGCCTTCTGATTCCTGTTTCATGGAAATAGACCGAAGTGCTCGCTCCACCGACTTTAACAACGATTTTTTTTTTTTTACCTTTCGTGGAAATTATTCCGGGTTTCGTGTAATGATTATTCCGATTTTCTTTTTTTACAAGGAGACATAACGACCCTATGTTTCGATTTAAGTTTCCGATTTTTATATCGTTCGACGATTAGATTCATATTTTAAGGCAGCAAATTCAAAGGCAAGCTACCTCTGTATCGAATTTTAATTTTAACGCTTTGTCGTCCGTAGTAAATTTGCTAGAAACCAGTAGCCGGCGTTGTTTTTTTCTTTTTTTTTAATTTTTTTAAATTTTAAGTCGATTTGCGCGTGACACCAATGTAGCGTCACCGGACACTAGGATTTGACCTGCATTTGACGACACGTCCGAGTCATCGGACGTGAAAGTGTTAATTATAGCTTTCATTCCAGATTATCAGATTGCTGGTTACTGAACAAATATTCCGAGTAATATTTTAATATTTTCCTTTAAACATAGTATTAAAGCAAATCAATCGCGTTAGTATCTTCTAAGTGTTCAATATGATAAGAAAAACGCATATTATGTGTACAAACGTATAATCCAAATCGTTCAGTGAAACTCAAAATATTCGCCGTAATATGTTCTTTCTATACCTTTAAGTCATCTAAATATCAGGAAAAAGATGAATTTCGTCACTGTAAAGTGCCATATCTTTTCCTCCAAAAGACAAAATCCGGTCATCGAGCCATTTTTTTTGTATCCGATGAATAATTGAAATTGCGTATCCGATAAGATGTGTTGTATCGATCGGAACAGGTCGTAATTCGAAAGAGTAGCGTCCAGCGAATACGCTGGCTGCTGCAAGAACTGCTGACTGTCCCAAACAAGACTTATTATTGTGTCTTTCGTCGTAGAAGCAGTGCGTGGCCTAGCATTGTCACGTAATAATTTCACAGAACGTTCTCCTTTGTCAGTGCTCTGACGACTGGATGTTATCTAAAGACGCGACATTTTTCCATGATGGAATTCATCCTAATTGCCTAATAGATGGCTTAAAGTTATAGAAAGCAACGCCAGATGCTTTCATCGAACAACTTGTGATTTTATTTTTAAATAAACATTAAGTTTCGCTAAAAAATTTCGTTTATTTTTGTATTTAATTTCAAAAGCAAATAACAAAACTATTTCGTAAAGATTACTCTCCTATAAAAAATGAACGACTTCTCGAGTAACATATAGTGTTCCTCTCCATAGCCCTCGCCTCACGGATTAATAATTTCGGCCTATTCTTTAATCTCTTCAAGTTCTCCAATCTTTGACTGTTTATGGAGAAATAGGTTTCTCAGATTTGTATGATCGATCGATCCGCTGTAGGAGTTGGCAAACGTCTCTTAGAAATGGCAAGCGAGACAATAACGACACTCGAGATTAGAAAGTCTCCGTTTACTTGAACAACATTATTATACCGTGTGCAACGGTATCGGTGTGTACAGTGTACACGGCATAAACGCGGTAAATCTTATCGCGTAAACCTGCCCGGAAGCTCAATTTCTGGGTTTCCTTGGTTAAGAATTCGCGACTGACTTAATGGTTATTTCATTTCTATTCATGAGCAGGACGTTGTGCTAGAAACAAGCTAGTTTCCAAGCACCTCCTATGAATGGGACCACGCGGTGGACGAGGATCGATGCACTATCTCCTGTAGCATTTCATTCAATCCTTCACGCGACTATTATAGAACCAGCATCTACAGAGTGTCGCAAAAGCGGCGTGGTTAAAATAATACCGTGGCGATCGTTACTATCGTACACCGTAAAATTCTTTCCACGTTTGGAATACTTTTTTCAACGACGAAACTTCTTTCGCATTTTCCGCGAGATTGAGAAAAAAGAAACGACTCGGAAATTCTTTGTAATTCTTCGAGTCTTGAAAATAGTTCTCGTTGTTGTTATACAGTAGAAAATTCTCCTAACGCGTGTTCTTCGTGCGTAGAAAAACGAAATTACGTTCACTTTGCAAAATTGAATATTAAATACGCAGGCTAAAACACTTCAACCTAGACAGATAGAATTCTTCTATGTATCGCTCTTTGTCTCCTTTTCCAATTACCCTAAAATTTCGTCCATTCTTTCAGGACGTCCTACGCTAAACCATATAATATAACAGAGTATAACAATGATATAAATACGACAAAATATAAATATACAATTGTTGAAGTAATTACTTCATGAAAACTCCACACCTTTTCTTTTGTATATCCGTGACCTGGAGACCGCTGTTACGAAGAGAATAGAATTTGGTGGAAAGGTTGAAAATAAGCAGAGGTCCATATTATCGTGCCCTTGAATATAAATTTTGTTTTGAGTTACATGGTCTAGAAACAAAAGAGCTATTAGTAGATTTCTATTGCTGTTTCTTCTAGCCTTTAGGTAGAGGTACACACCAAGGTTAACCTTTTGGTAATGTCCTTTGCTATAATTACACGAACGTGTTCCCTATCATAACTACTTGCTATTGTATTGTAACAATGTAAGAGTGACGATCTGGATAAGCATACACTATACATGTACTTATACTTATTTCAATATATTTTTCTATTGCAAATTCATCCACTTGTTCCTCTATTAATCAACCTCAACAATAACCCTGGGATTCTAGCAGTGGAAAGAAGTAAAAGGAAGCATAAAAGATATTTTACTACGCGTGGGAATATCAGTAGCCATTGGTAACGACGTTTCTCCGTCTGTACATTATTTTTGGACAATCCTGTATCTGGCAGAAATCTAGTCGATATTGAAAATGAAGTGAACCGTTGCTCGCGTAGATAGTATCTTGGGATAAGCAGAGGGCCAGAGGCTTAATTCGCCCGCTGGTAGATCGACACAAAGCAATCTATTGAGTAGTCGCAGTTAGCGAGTACGCCATTGAATAATTCTTCCGGCGTGGCGGCGCGGTACGCCGAGGCTCTACGCGCGCCGGAAACGATCTGTTACCGCGCGACACGAAAGGCACGCTCTCCTGCTCAGGTGTGAGATCGTAATGTCGAGCTTGGTGGATCGCGAAAACCAGCTTCCACTGCTTCGTTTGCCCGCCTCCATCGTCGTTCGCTCATCGACTAATAGCGTGTCTTTGATAAATTTCGCTCTTCTTCAATTTAGTTCTATTCGGCATTCCTTCCACCAATAGCCATCGATAGTATCTTTTATTCGCCTGTTCGTTAGAAACTATGAAAAATAGCATTTAACGTAGACGTTAACAATTGCGATCGTCTCTTACGTCGTACATGCAACTTAACGTATATCCAACCTAAGTTTATTTCCAAAATGAAAGATACGTTAAAGTGGAAGATCTTAACCAAAGCTATAGTCATCTACGCTCAACGATGCCAATGAAGAATGAAATATTCCATTGTTAAAATGTAAAATATATACGTACACACACATGTACATATGTACGTTTAAATATCAATAACGTAGAATGTAAAATGATGGTTGAAAAAGAGTTCCAAAATTGGCGGTGAAGTTGGGTGGCTAACGAAAAAGAAAGAGTGTTGTCTGTTCGGTATAGTGGGCAAGAGGAAAATATGACAAACACGTAGAAGCGATAGCGCCGGAAACGGGCAGTTGTCTAACAATAATGTACTGGAGTACGAAGCGAGTTAGTGAATGAACGGGACGGACCGGCCAGGCAAGGCACGATCGCCTATCGTCTACACGGCCGACACGCTGCATACGAATGCTTCGTTCTCGCTAACTGTGCTTCTGCTTCTTGGAACATCATTTCGGGACGCGGAGAACACCTCCGCGGGAATTAATTCTGCCGAGCTGGCGCCGTCTCGTTGCCCCTTACCCGCCTCTATCCGCGAGTACTCTTCTTCGCGAGTAACTCTAGCCGCTAATTAGATCCAGTTTATTTTCTCCTTTGATTCGACCTTACGGCCGTTTGCATAAAAATCTCCAGCGATTCTGTCTAACGCGATGGTTAAAATAATACATCCACGGAGTATATACGGGAAAATTATTTATATCAGGAAGGAGCCTGGCAGTCACCGAATAACTAACTTTTAATAGTTTATTTGAACAGCCGTTTTATAAAAAAAAAAAAAAAAAAAACACACACACAAAGTTCACGTACGTGTAATTTTGTTAGAAGTTCATCCATGCTGCTTTGTTGCGATACAATTTGGAACTATGGTTCGTGGGATGGACGAAGTTTGGGAATTTGAAAAAGAAATTCCACGAGATAACGATGACTTCGGAAAGATATCGACGGCAGAGAGTCAAAGGTAGAGTTTTCCTGACTATCGTTCCTCCATAAATTTGGGATATTTATTTTTTTCTTCAAGTTTACATACGTATGGTAAATTAGGTGCAACGGAGTATACCCGAAAGCATATTCCACGAATCTGCCCAAAAAGCTTGCACCGAGCTGTCGCCGCCTCTCGTGCAGACCAGACCTCAGAGGTCCGTCATATGTTTGAAGACCGATAGCAAACAATCTAAAGTTAGAAGTGTATGTTCGCTGCACGAGCCGTAGGAAGGCGAAGAGAGTAAGAGAAAGATCGTAGGAGAGCAACGACGAGATTTTAAGCAATGTTTCCGACCACGACAGTAGACGCACGCGTGTGTCACTTGTTGCATTCTGATTTCGATACACGCACCAAAATAACTCTTCCCCGTGTTGGCTCTCACCCCTCTGGACGTCCCTTATCCCCTTTGCGTGCGTGCTACCGTCAGCTCGTTCCCCCTACCTTCTCTTTTACTCTACCATTACGTTTCTCTCTCTTCGTCGTTCATTCACTGCCTCCATCCTTCTTTACCGCAATATTGCCCTCTCTTTTTCTACATCGTTACCTCCTCGTCTCGCTATACCTGTTCCTTTTGTAGTCATTCATTAGTGCTCCGTCTTCTTCTATCTTTCGCCCCTTTGTCGTCTCTCCCCGCCATAATCCCTGCTGGCCGCTGTATTACTCATTCTTGGACATACTCCCACCGTCTCGAAGCGAACATTCGCGTCTCAGTCGCACCAACACGGTCGGCTTTTGTCGAAACGTTTTCTTCGTGTGACGGTTGCGCCGAGCCGCCAACAACGTCTCTCTCCGAGTGTCGGTTACATTATATTTCGGAGGCGTACAAGTTTCCCTTTTTCTTCTTGTTTCCTTGTTTCTTTTTTATTCGTCGTATGTCGTTTGCCAGGTTTTTTCCTTACGGGAAGCGTGATCGGACGGGGATCGGTAATTGGTCGTGTTGTACACGATCGTAATTCGTGTATCAAGCACGCGCGCCATGGACTAGGGATTAGTAGGAGTAATAGCCGACGTTGGCTTCCTATTATTTTCCGGTTTTATGGTCCTTGTACGACTACGATGTGTGTCTTTTCGATGTTTAGGGCAATTGAAGGCAGGCGACTTGGAGTTTATATTCGATGACTGGAATTTGCAAACTTGTTAATATTTCGCAAATCCAAGAAATCCTCCATTCTCGCAACTTGTTTCTCGATCGTACGTTTAGTGTTCATAAATGCGAAATTATTTGCTGTTGAACGCTTAGCGACGTCGCACCGCTTACGCCTACCGTAGCTGTCTTCATAGGGTGATAAATAAAATTTTACTAAATCCATCCATCCATCGCAAGATCGATATATTTAATCGTGGAATCTCCAAGATCCTCCTCAGGTCGGATTTTATATCTTTTCTATCTTAACTCTTACTTGTAACCTTAGCTTCTTCTTCCTAACGGTTACTTATTATTTTTTCGTTATTTCTGTTACTTATTTCTTCCCGTTTTTTACCAAAGAGATCTTTCGTTCCCTCGAAGCTAATAACGGATAAAGAAACGTCATAAAAAATTCTGCCAATCTTTAAAGCCTTCTACGTCCTATTTTCTACCTATACAAAATCCTTCTGTACAAATTTCCAAGAATGAAAAAAAAAGAAATAAGAAAAATAGAAGAGGAAGGAAACAGAGAAGAGGGAAAGGATTATAAGGGCAGAGAAGCAATTAATATCAATTAATATCGAGCTCTTTGATCTGCAGCTCGTTTAACGTACTGCCCGTCGTAAATCGTTTCTTTTTCTCTTATTTCGCGTCTCGACCTCTGCTCCAAATTGCTCTTTTTCTCTGTGCTCGTGCGGTGTGCCGGCCTTTTAACGTATATCCTCTGTGCGCTGCTCTTTCTTTCTGGCTGCTGCTTTTCTTCGGGCTGGCCGGTGCCTCGTGACGAGCATTCGGCCGTTTCCGGTTCCCCGGCCTCCACCAGGGGCTTCCCCTTTCGAACTTCCGGTCGTGTCTTACTACGCTTACTACGTGCCCTCCCCTGCCACACACGCGCCTCTCTCATCTCCTATCCTCGTCCTTTTGCCGCTCGTTTGGCTTTCTCGTTTCTTTTTCTTACCCACGTCCTCCTCTTTGATCGACTTGGACGGTGCTGAAATTAAAACGAGACACCGTGGCGCTTCGAATTCTCCGCTCTGCTGGTTAATTTTCTAGAAATGTAGTTGGAGATTCAACGAATGGTACCTGACAGGTACATTTTTGTTGATTACTTGATTTTAAATAGTTACTTTAATAGTCACTCGGTGATTAAAAGGGCAAAGACACCTGAAAGTGGAAAGAACCTGTTGGATCTAAAGATATGGTTGACGAAGGCAAGTAATATGCGAATATCTCTTAATATGTTAATACTTTTAAACTTACGAAGATGATAGAGAAATATCTCAGACCGATCGTAGAGGATGATAGGTTTTGATAGGGTTTGCGAAATCACGCGAAAGGATAATTTTTACAACACGGATACCGATAATAACGTAGATACTGAATTAGAAAATTTTCGTTTAAACTCTGTTCTCCACACCATTTCTTCGTCGCATTTCTATCTCTTCGAACGTCTTCTTCTTTTTTCTTTTCATCTAATACATTCAATTCGAAATGAAACCTGTCTTGAAATCGTTCGTTTAGATCGTAATTTACGCAATCGGTATAATTGAAGATCGTAAGTGTGTCTGTTTTTTAATTAACAGACGTTGATAAATCATATACATTCGCGTATTTTGATTGTTTCTTCCATGAACGGTTGCGTAGATCGGCCGGAAAATTCAGCGTTCGATAAGAAGCCGATCGATCACATTTCCTTTTTCGCCGATACGATCGTTAAGCAAGGGTTGTGTAACGGTTAATTGCACGAAAGTCGCGGGGTCGATTAGGAAATTGTTGCCGCGGCGATCGTTCGTAAAAACGAGAAAGAAAGAGGAAAAAGAGGAAAGAAAGAGGGGAATAATAAAAGGAGAGACGGTTTGCCGCGCGATTGTTCGGTCGTGAGATCTCGCTTTTCGATAAGAGTGACGAGAGAGAGGCAAACGATGGGATAGAGACGAGGAAAGAAATCTGCGAGCGTCCTGCGTCGCGCACAAAACGTTTAATCATATGTCTCAGCGAATGCACACTGATAAAGTCGATCAATCATGGTTCGTCGAATCCAATCGGCCGTAATTAATCGATAGAGACGTTGTTTAATTGGTCGTGGCATTTCTGTCTGTCTTTCTTTCGCTTCTTCTTACCTGGACCGTGTCGCTTTTCATACCGCGAAATCATCGTCGTCCACTCTTTATTTCCGTGTTCTCGATTTCGTCTTTGCGAAATCGGCGAGCATTATCCTGTTGCGTCATATCGGCGAAAGAAATTTAGAAAGAAATAAAAATCGTCGATATTTACGTTGCATCGACTCTGTACGAAGATAATATCTTTGTAACAAGCCCAAGGCTTGTCCTCTTTTAGATTACTTTGACCAAATCAACATTGCGTCATTTGATGAATTTTCATTTTCGAAAGTTTCTGAATTTTCACGGCGTTACACGACTATCCTTTATTTTTTCAGCAAATGATTAATTGCGATAAATTGGATCGATTCGTCTAATGCGATCTTAGCTGCACGTTATAGTTGTAACGTTAAGTTGCGGAACTTTTGCATCAGCTTGTACAAAACGAAACACTATTAGTATTCGGAAAGTAGCGTTCCACCGATAAGAGTGCAATTCCCAAAAGGTACAAGCTTATCAGTTATCGAGTACACGCAGCGAGGCACACACACCTGTCTCAAGGTAGCCTTGCGCGTGGGAGTTAAGCTGAGAACTTGTTTCGAGGATAATCTGCTTCTGTACATTATTCATCGCGGCTGTATCTGCTCGAAGACGGCATTACGTCTCGCCAGCCGGAGACCGCTTCATTATAGAGCCGGGCTGCCTCGATTGCTATTCCTCCGTACCAACTTTTAAGCGTCGCCTTGTTGAGGTTACGGTTGCACGAACGACCACTACAAGTTTCCCTACGCGATGTAACCATTCTTAAGAGATTCGCCAGATTTACGAGGTTTTATCGAGAATTCTCTTAAGCCTCAGAAACGTGAGTCAGTGGGCGATAGAATTTATGAATGTAGAACAGTAGGTGATCTCATACTTTTGAGCAACAGCGTACGTGCTCGAAGACTGTGTATTAATTCCAACCAGGTCATTCACAAATTTCTATCAAATCACCGCACATACGTCGTTATTCTTATCAGTTTTGTTAGAAGTCAAACGGAAGTCACATTTTTCTCGTTACTGTGCAATCGAATTAACCGAATTATTTTATACTTCGAACATTCCATTGCGAATCAGCTTGCAGGAGAAGCAAGCTTGCTTTTCTTATTGATATCGCATCTGTCAAGACTACGATTCAGAATCTGGAAACAAATGAAACACAAAGTTCCTAAAAGAAATTACATGTGCCAATCGGCTGCCTGGAGAATTACGGAATCTGCTCATAAACCTGACAACGTTTAATTCGACCACGATACGGTGTGAAGCGTTCACGAAATTCGTTTGAGATCGGCAACTGGAAGTCGATGGAGAGGAGATAATGGGGAAATCGGTTTGCCAAATGCTCGCACCGAGTCGCAGACGAGCGCAGAGAAGCGGCAGAGTGAACGCTTGCGTTCAGGGAGACCGGAAACTGTCGCCTCTTCCCTCCCTCCATTCTCGTTCTTTTTCTTTCTCTGTCAGTTTCGCTGGCTCGACGATGTCCGCGTCCTCCCTTTCCTCTTGTTCCGTCTCGTTTGCACGGACGTACGGGACGGTGGACTTTCACGCAACGATCTCTGCGTTCCGATATTGCGTTGCCGCAATAATCGGCCGTTGCGAGAGAAAACTCGTGTTGTTGGGACAATCGTTTGCCGGCGGTGCGGCGCGGTGGCCTCGCATAATCAGCGCTGAAAGTTTTGGCGAGAAAGCCGGCGGTTATTTAACGCGTTGCTACACGCCTCCTCCCGAGTCTACGATCTTAATGGTATTATGCAATCGAACGTTTCTGCTTCACTCGCTATTCCGAGGTTCCAGTCACAATATTTCTGCTCGTACATCGATCAAAATGATTAAGCGATCGTTAGTGTGAATGGTTCTATTGCATCAAACGAGAGAACTGAAGCGAAGATGTTTTACAGAATTGATAAATTGACGCGTTACTTTGTTTGATATTATAGATACGATTATAAGTGTACGTGTACGATGTTTCGTAATATACGTGCCAATTTCTTTGGTTTCTGAAAATAATTTCACTCAAACGTTGATTATATGCTCTGCGTCGATAATTAAGAAATTTACAAGGAAAAGGAACTTCCAAACTCGGAATCTAATTCTTCGGAGCACCTTATTCTATTTCGCGCTGGATTTTCAATCGGAACACCTGTATCTGCTTCGATCGAAGTAAATAGCACAGGATCTGAGGTTGAATCTCCGTACAGACGCATCTGGTTGGCCGGTTAGAGCGCTACTCTATCACGATCCCATCCATTTACGCGCAATCTCCATTGTCAGACGCGAGAAGCCGCGGCAGCCACGGAGGAAAGAGTTATGGGCCGTTTTCCTAGGTGATAGAAGGTGGAGCGCACCACCTTCTCCTGTTGCAGCCACGTGAACGAGCCCCGCGGTGCGACGTCACTTCCTTTACTCGGCTTCTCCTTCCATTTTTCTTTCTCTCACTGCCAGCGGGAGGAGGAGGATCGGCAGGGATCGGGCTCACCTGCCCCGCTACGGTCACTCGACTTCCGGTAACCCCAAGCGCGCGAGCGCATGGCCCACGGCCACGTAACCGTGACTTCTTCTTCTTTCGCTTCTTCTTTCCTTATTCTCTCCTTCTTTCTTCCCACCTTTTCTCGTTAATGCTTCCGCTCTCCTTTTTTGTCCGTGATCTCACGGACTCGGTTAAATTGACATTCGTTTTATCAAAGATCGTTGATCGTTCATTAACTTGTTAATTTCGGAGGTTAACGAGGTAGTAACGTTTCAAGACAACATTTGACAAGAGCATCGAGTTCTTATGATCTCTTTAAAATCGGTATATTTTTATCATTATCGTCATCGTAGATGGAATTATCGATACATAGAATTAGTTTAAACCTATTTCTTTAATTTTAATCGATAATGGAAAAGTTTTGTGTTTATCGAGTCGTTCGGATTGGATTAGGAAGCCCCGTTTTTCTCTACGTGTCGTTTCGTTTTAATTCAGGGCGGATAAATGAGAATATATTTACGTTTGCAGGCATTAAAATCGATTTAACTAAAATTAATTTCGTTCGATAAGCATTAACTTGCTGATTATGGATATTTTCGACTCGGTTACTCTTAAAACGAACCCTGATCCCGTGGAATGGAAAATTATGCAACGATCGAGCGATGCACTCGCGTGGTCATCTCCACAGTTCGTTAAATTTCTATGCTAATTAATACGAGAAACCACGGATCGTCCGAAAACGTACACTCCCTCCTCTTCGTTTTTACGATCCGAACCACGTTACGCGTCCGCTCTAATGTATTCCAACCCGAGTTTATGCCTTCGCCCGGCATTCGAACGGTCGTTAAGATTCCCCCTATTAATTAATATATGAAACTCGATGCGGGTCGAGAGGTGTTCGCTTTCGATCTCTTCCATGTTCACACCTGCGTACTTCGCCTGGAACCGCTTCGCGAAACTACCGGTTTCATCCCATAAACGTTAATTTTGCACGAAGATTGTCGTATTCTTATTTAAGCCTTATTGCCCTTTCAATTATTCGTTCGATAAACCGCGAAATAACGGACACGCGCCGCTTACATCGAGGACGAAGAGGAAGTTTTCTTACTCGAGCAACTCTTTCCCATGCTGTTCATCTCGCAAGTATCAAAATTTACCTCATAGTTGTGTATCGCTTTGCAAAGTCACGAAGGACCAAAGAAACGACTCTACAATGTCCGAAAGATAGTGAAACGATTTCTATTTATCGCATCTCATCGTAAGAACTACCTCGCGTCCGTGTATCTCGTAAATAAAATCTCGTTGGGAAAGGGGAGGAAAAAGTAGCGGCGAGGAGGAATAGGGATAAAAATGCGGAGTAAATGAGCGAAAAAGATAGGTATAAAGGCAAAGTCGAAGGAAGTGACGTGTTACGGATAGGCTATCCTACGGTTCTCCTAAGGAGCAGTTTCCAGCGGCGAGGAAAGGAGCACGGCCTGCTGCTGTCTGTATCTCCCTTCCTCGGTCTCTCTTTCGTGCCTTATAAGTTTATGCGTTCTCACGCTCTCCATCCCACCTCTACGTTTAAACTATACCTTCTGCGCGCGGTCGCGCGCCTCTTTGAAACACTCTGCCTTCGTCTCCTTCCTTTTTTCGTTGCTCTAGAATGCCAACGTCTACCGTGCTTCTTAATAAGTTCGCAGCAAGCATACAGTACGAATGGAACTTTTCTTAGTTTACGAGGAAACGCTGCAAGGATACGAATTGATAATCTCATTAAGCGAAGATTTAATTCTCTGGTCGTTGGTAAGGATCGCGCGAAATATCAATTAATTGGTGGAATAGTGGTCTGTGAATAAATATGGATATCGCGAATAGCATATGATACGACGTATGTATTTATTAGCTCTTGCCTTTCATCTTCGACAGACTTTCGATTTCAAATACGACTCCTTGCAAATTATATGTAACTGAGTTCCTTATTTCCTTACTCGAATCCTTATTCCATTATATAAAATTCTTGTTTGCTTTCTTTCTGTCGTTATTAATTGTCGCTACGGAAACTTTGCCCGAGTAATTTAATCGTATACTCTTAGCAATCTTCTAACATCATATTGTACGATACGAAAGACTTCAACATCAGGTTCGTTCGAATTGGTATTTCCTTAAAAAAAGAAAAAATATCTCGTTCAGTTGCAGACGTTGTAGCCGACTTCGTAACTCAAATTACGTATCAATACAGTATACAAATATCATATAAAACATTCATGGCGAAGTGCGTTGTACGAAGAGGGTTCGTACCCTAGAAAACTCTGTCGGAATAACTGTTCGAAGGCGCAGGAGGCTTCCGATCGCGATCGAGCGGGCTCCACGCGCTTACACGCGTTCATTGTATATCGGGTTGCCTCGCAACGCGCATCAGCTCTTCCTAGTTATAATAAACGGCGTAAAAAACCCGAGCAAAAACCTGCCTAGCCTTCGGCAAGTGTACACCATGGAACAGCTTCTGCTCTCTATCACCGAGTCCATCCTCTGCCTCTCGTTTCTTCCCCTCCGAACTTACATATCGTTCCCCTTTCTCCACTTCTCGTTTTCTCTCTTCTTCCCTCTCTCCATAGAACTCACCGTAGGTGTTGTTGTTGTTGTTGTTGCTGTTGCCGTCTGTCGGATAGGCTACTTCCTTCCTCTTGCGGTCATCCCGCTCTCGTTTCTTCTTTCTCTCTCTCTCTCTTCTTCTTCTTCTTCTTCGACCACTCGTGAATCCCAACCTTTCACTCTACCGCTGTTACCTTCTTTATGCTTCTTTATCATTCTGCGTGTCATTTCTTCCCTGAAACCGCGCATACACTTATAGCCTCCTCATGGCCGGCTCTCGTCTCATTATTCTGGAAGATGCTGGCTGCTCTCGTTGCTTTTTCGTTCCACCGCCTCCTTCTGTGTTCCTGCGTCCGTCTCTCTCTACCTTCCGCTTTATTAATATCCACCGCTGGCTGATCGACGGTTACGATTTTCTCGCGCTGCCTTCCGGGTTCTCGGCCATGCAGCCGCGCACGGATTATAGACCCGCGACCGAGAGCGGATTTGTGAATGGGACGAACCAGGTCGGCCTCTCTTCGGATACTCTGCTCGATCAGATAATCGTTTAACTCGACGATCTTTCTCTTTTCGGTTCGATGTTCCGAAGGAGATAGGTTCGCGTGTAGAATGACTCCGATGGTCAAAGGAAGGTACGATGAACGACTGAGCGGAGTGTAAAAATCTTCGATGAATAGCAAAACGGAAGGAACTCCGGTGGCAGTACGAGCCAACGAGGTAAATTCATTCCCACGGTTTGTAGCAAACACGAAACCAGTCGAGGCAAATAAAAGTCATCGAAACGAGCTGTCACACGATTTTATCTGCTATTTAATAATACTGTATTACTTACAATTAGCTTCCCTCTTAAAAAGAAAGAGAACCGGCCTTGCTCTATTCCTCGAATAGCGCGCAACTTCGATCGATCCGAGCAACGCGAATCTAAAAATCTTGAAATTAAATGAAAAACCTGATTTTTTTTTCCACTCTCGTTCCATTCACCCTCGCTCGAGCCTGTGACGAATATATTCGCCTGCGGTCCGGTTGTTTATCGGTTGCCGCACCTGTTGTCCGTGATTAGAGGCAAGATCCGGACTCTACAAAGTCGGCGGAACGTTTCCCAGCTAATTTATCGAAACGAATGCCGCGCAACCGGTTGGCAAAGAAGGTTGACCGCTGGGAGGAGGGTCTCGCGCGTATACTCTAAACTCTAAGTTAAACGGAGTAAAACGCGCCTGAATGGATAAAAATTTCCGATATCGTTTCGTAATTCTACGATAGGACGCTTGACATCTTTCGTTTTTCATTAAGCGATACGAACAATATTCGATCTACCGATTTGAATATTGCGTTACGTTACATCGGTAAGATTCAATTTTAGATTAGAATATTTTTTTGGACGATTAGAACATTCTGGAAATCATTTATTCCTCCGGTATGTCGGATGTCATACGAAAATTGATGAAAATTTTCCATGTACGTGTTCGTGTTAAGCTATTAATCGCTTGTCTATGCGAACATACGACCCAACTTGTGTTTTATCCAACTTGTGCGTCGAAAATTTTCATTCATTTAGAAGCGTGATACGTGATCGAATCGGAGGATGGTATTTTTTCTTAGACAAACTCCTCTGGTTTCCGAACCACGCGTCTTAATGTTTGCACAAGCCTCGAACGTGATTGACACTGATTTATATTGCGCTTTATTATGCACGGTTGCTAGTGGTAATACCAGCTGGCTGCCTAATCTCTCCCTGCGAAGCGTCTCTGCAACGGATTCATAAATCATGCAGCAATCGTGGCTCTGTTCGAGTCCACTCCATTTCTAATAGCTTTCTAATTATTCTGTGTCACCCTTGATTGCCAATTAGCAATAAACCACGCTCTACTTATCCTGGATAACTAGCGTTCCGTTCGATCTTATCTCTGTCTCATTTTCTTGAAAAGTTCTTCGAAATAATCGAACCCACTATCTTGTAATAGCCCTGCAAGTATGGCGTTACGCCAATTTTAATCAAACTTTGTAGATTTATTTATTTATTTACGTATTCGTATACCCATACGGAAAGAAAAATCCTTTGGGACAACGGGAGCGTTGACGAGTGATCTCTTAAAAGAGATGCGTACTTGGTGCACGATTTAAGTTTTTCCGAGGCGAGAAGCCTTTAGTCGATAGGAAACGATACTGTACTACGATATTTCGAACGTGACAGTATGGACTAATACGGAGTCAAATTACTGAGTCAAATTGCAGACGAGATCGAAGCAAAGAAACGGTACAGCATACGCAAAGTATCGTGGAAAAATGTCGATATTCCGAATGCGAGACCTCTTGGCTTTGAGCGTCTTAGCTGTGATAACTGGAATGTGAGAAAAGAGGCCGACAGTAAAATAAATATCCAAGTAGCAATTGTTTAATTTATAGTCTATACTCACAGTCTCTACGGCAATATTTTTATTGGCCGTCGTTTAGGTACATTTATAGGGTGAAATGTTAAGGGTAAATAAATATTTCCTGAAATATTTTGGGAAATGTTTCGAGGTAGTGAGATTGCGTGGATGAAATCCTGGATCAAATGCGATTCGATCCTATCGCAACAAACTTTTACCGCGTACTTTCAATATCGATTATTACGATTATTCCTCGAAATGTAATAACGTTTCAAGGATATCAAGCTGCTTTTAAAACAGTGACTCACCACGTTTCGGAAATGATCGGTTCACCGTACCAATCATCTTCGGATCATTACTAAAAAATCAGCCTTTCCTTCTAAGACGAGAAGAAGAAAAAGAAGAAGAGGAGGAGGAGGAGGAGGAGGAGGAGGAGGAGGACGAAAAGGATGAAAAAAGAAGGTAGAGCGATTCCATTCAAGATCTACTCGCGTCAGGGCACGGAAGTCGCCTCGTAATACTCGGCAGCCCGGTTTTCAGTGGAATAATCGACGCGAATACGTAGCATTCGGTGGAAGGCGAGACGTAATTACGCCGTACGCTCGAACGCAAACACTATTTAACAACGTCGGTAATTTCTGCTTGTCCCTCCGCCTTTCCCGCGCCACACGCTCTCAGCTCGAGGATGTTGCCTCGCGGTGATTAATGTGAAACTTCTTGCTCGCGGACAAGGCTAAAAATTTCTTACGGGACGCATTTCCGGCAGTACGAGACCATTCATAAACTCGCCACTCGATATCCAGCGGACACGATGGAGAAAACTTTTACTCGTAGCGAAGCTAATCGCGCTGAAAGCCAACTTTATTTCGCAGCGTAGAAGCAACTTTGGGTAGCTTTTTTTGCCGAGTCAGGTGACTACGTTGTGTCGTATCGGGCAAGTGATGGTAATATCAATTGTCATGGTATTCGAGCCGAAGCAAATTGATGTAATGAAAAGATGAAAGATATCATAAATTTGCAAATTTTTTATCGACAGTGAAGAAACTCGTGTATGTCGAAGAATGAGATTCGTCGCGTCATTGATCAATAGCGACATAGTGTAAGCAGTATACTATGTATATTCCTTTAGAAATCGACGCGAGGATCGAACGATAATTAACATCATCTTTAACGTTGTATCTTTTAATACGAAAGAGCGTGGCAGTCGCGCTAGAAGCATGGAATATTCCAGAATCTTGTACAGCTGAAACAAGCCTCGAACGAGGTTCCAGATGCTTCGTAGGGCGGTAGTTTGAAACAAACGTCCGAATTAATTAAACGATTACAGAGACTGGCTTTTCCTTTTATCGTCGTTTAGTATAGTATAGCTAATTGTAATTTGTTCGACAATGCGTAACGTACAGCATACCGCGAAATAATTTCTATATGGATGTCCCAACTGTCTGGACAAAAAGAGAACGTTAAAAAACGAATACTGGGTAAAAATTAGGCAAGAAAGAAACGAGGAGCATCGTCGGACTCCATTCACAAAAGCGAAGCGTAGCACGCGAAACCTCCTCGAGGATTCATTCATCGGGCATTCCTCCCCCGCACGTGTTGCCGGGGAAAACCGCCCCCGGTGTTGGAGGGACGCGTCAGAAAATCTTGGCGCGAGCGAGATCGTCGGCCCGTGAATAGTATTCTTTTGCGGTCGTCGCGACGTCAGCGGCAGCGAGAGGCAGAAGGAAAAGCGTAGCTGGTTGGTGGGGGCAGTTTCAGCCGGGCAGACTACACGGTTGAAACGTGTGGCTGAGGCATGAATGAACGAGCCGACCGAATGAAGGAATGGTCTGGTCTATGTCTGCGTCTATCCATGAGGGGCCTCGTACACTCTCTCGCGCGATCATCTTTAACCTATGGAGCAACGAGGACAAATATATATAACCCGCGCTTGTTAGAGAGGAAAGATGAACGCGAGAAAAAAAAGAAGAGAGATATATGTAGATGCGTACGCCTAGAAGAAGACGAAACGATAGGAGCGTAAGAGAGAAGGATGGATGTATTGGAGAAAAAGAGATTCAAAGGGTGACGAAGGTACGTAGGAAGAGGAAGAAGGATGGAGTAGCGTGTAATTGACGAAGATGGCGAAGGTAGTATAAAGAAGGAAAGAAAAAGGTTGGGAGTGGGAGAATCGTGGTGGTAGGAACGAGACGGGAAGCGGGTGGTCGTGTGCGCCGACGCCAGTGTGAGTTTGCCGCGTCGCGTCGACGGGAGAGTATTCATTCATAAAACTAAGCGAGGAGTGAGGCTAAGCCAGCGTGCACCGGGATTGGTGGGGACCCGACACCGGGAGAGACCGTCTCTCCTCTCTCTTTTTCTCTTCTTCGCGCGCTCGTTTCTCTCTATCGGCCGATCGTCTCTTCTTTGTCTCTACCGATCGTGTGTTTCCTCGGTATATCGTTACCTTGGCGTTTTACTCGTGAATCCTCGTGTTTGCTTTTCTTTGTCGCTTGTGACCCGTTTCTTCGGACAAATTCGCTTTTCTCAGTAAGTTTTCCGATTTACGTCGTTCGTTTTAATACGCGCCGCTTCCAAAGTTTTGCGAATTTCCAAAAACCCGGATCGCACGATCTGCTGCTGCTGTCTGTATAGACGCAACGGGAGCGATCGTATCCAATTTGCTATACGTATATCCATTTTCTCTGTCCTTTTCCCCTCTCGAAGTCATATTTGGCTCGGTACACGCAGACCCGCAACGATCTCCGTTATCTCGTCAGCCAGCCAACGAGCGAATCTACGCGATTCAACGGGCCGAAGGACAAGGAATAACCCACGGTGCTTGTCCACCTCCGCCGTCGGCTCCGCCGCCACGTCCCCCACGGCCCGTTGCCTCGAATAAACTCTCTCGATCCCCTCTCTGCCCTCACGACCGTGTCTCTTCGCCTCTTCTGTTCTTCCCTCCACCATACACGATTCTATCCTCCTCCTTTTCCTCCTTCTCCTCATTCTCCTCCACCTCTTCTTCCATGTCCTCTTCGTCCAGCTGGCTCGCTCGCTCGAACTTCTTCCTCTACCTCCTCTCTCTTCTACGCTACCTCTTCTTCTTCTGGGTTCCTGCCCTGCGTCTCTCTCTCCTTGCGTACGCACTTACCTGCGGAACGCGGTCGTACGTGCTCGACGGTGGCGCTTCGGCCTGACGAACCAACGAACCGCTCTTCCACCACCAAGATCGCGCCCGATCTTCCATCTAGATCATCCGAAAAATATCTTCACTCTCGAGGGACTCTCGTATTATATCCGATCACAGTGGTGTTCTTCTATGTTGCCATACGTATATCGTCGTTTGTCGTTTCGTTCGTTTGTGTGTCTTCGTCGAGTTCCACGTGTGTGCGCACGATCGGCAAGGCGCCAGTGAGAGAGCGGATCGAAACGAGCTACGGCCCGATTCCAAGGATCGGAAAATCGTGGCACGGCTCGCGAGGACGTCGCGAACTGGAAGCTCTCCTCGCGTATTTTCGGAGCCAGGTCCCCGCGATCGAGCCTCCTCTGCTTCCGCTCCGGTGTCCCCCCTCTTCTTTCACCAGTCATGGTTGCGCAAGCAGGTATTCGGAAATAGCCCGGTGGGTCGCGGTTATGAATTGATAGCAAACACATGCTGGACACTACGCGCGGACCGGCTTGCAAGACGCGAGGAGTCGCCTCGTGTGTTTCTCTTCGTCGTTCCTGCCAGTCGTAGCCGAGTTCGACCAGTTTCTTCGCCGAGCTGCTCACCTGCCGTCTTTACAGAGAGACCTGCCATGGCTCGCGGTCTCGTGCTTCTCGAAACCGTGCCTTTGCTTATCGACAATGTTCGATAACGTCTAAAGTTGACAGCAAGTCGAAGATTTTCCGATCGTGAAGACTTTCTCTCGACTCTGCTGCGTCACACAGCACCAGACGATACTCGAGAACGATCATTTTTAAACGTTGATCGTTGTTTGAAAATTCGATGAAAGTATTCATTCGCGAACCGGCATTTCGCTATAGTGTGTAAAATAGTGTAAGAGAAGTTCTTAACGGCAAGCTTCGCTTCTGTCAGACCACTGATGCTCCATTGACAGCTCGCGTCATCGACCACTCGAACCGCCGACACCTCGAGCATCTAGCATGGGCTAAAAGAGAACTTTCGATTCCGCCATCGACTCCCTTTTCGCAATTATTGTTCGCGATGCCGTGACCGATCGAAGTTCGATCGTTCGATCGACGAGCAGCGAACGTTTGCCTCGATGGAACCGACGATCGTACCACGACCGAGACGAGTTCAGTTCAACCCCCTACTTGTTGTGTTACTTTCCATCCAAGTGATGTAATAGAGGCGCGTTCGCGCGCGATACACGCCACAGGGAAATACAAAAGACGCAAAGTGAATGACAGTGATCCGGGAATTCGTGTATGTACAGTGAGCACGGGAGGACAGCACTCATGTACGTTGACTACGGCGGCGACGCTTATGCCGGAATGGGAATCAAGGCCATGAAGTCCTTCGCCAGGCCCAGAGGTATGGAACCGAGCAAACGCGACCGTCCACGTCCTTCTTTCAGCGCGCAACTTCTCGCGTTTATGGCTTCTTTTCCATTCCTGCGGTTATGAAACATATTTTTTACCTTCTTTTCCTACCATTACGTACCGAGGTAGTACTACGGTTCTTTTACCATACGGAGTATTTTTTTTTGTTTTTTCAGGATTTTTGGGACGTAGTGTACTATGTTTTACTTTGGGGATTTTGTCATTTTTATGTATATAGTATTTCTATTTTGGTTCATGTAGTACATGCGATGCACTGATGTTATTAACGTACTATGTATCTTTGTAACGTAATATTACATTTTCTTTTGGAAATATCGTCGATGATCGATATTTCTTGTTATGCTGTTGACGCAATACCACGCGATACTTTGTTCATGTAGTTTCCTTGACGAAATTGTACAAACTGTTATTTGGCAAATTATTGTGCGAGGAAACCTAGTTAGTTTTTCTTATTTTCTACGTACATTTTATCTACAATTTCAAAGTGAAGAATGCAATTCGTTGGATTCGTCGATTAACAGTAAAGTCGGTTGAACTAATATCGTTAATGAGATTTTCGAAATTTTGCTTGACAAATTATCGCGCGACAGTATCTAGGTGTCGATAAACCTGAATATCTATAGATTATCTTTAAACTGCGTACGTAGAAACAAAAATGTACTTTGCTACGTTCAATTGTACGTATTTATCTACGATTTAAAAACGACGAATTCAAGAATCACGCGATTACCAAATTTATGAATGAAAGAAACTCGAACCAAGACGCGTCGATTCACGGTAAAGCTCCGTGGCACGCTTCTCCCCGTTGAAAGTTAACCCTGACAGTCAGACCAGTCGTCTCGTAATCATTCAGACTCGCGACGGATTAACGTGACGAATAGTTAGGCGCGCGAACGTGACTTAGGCTCGGACAGATTGTAACAGATGTGGAGACCGTAGCAGTGCAACCTGCATCCCGGTCGCATATGCACTTCCTGCAGTTGGAGGGACTCTCTTTCGTGGGGAAGGGAGTCTTGTTCCAGAAGTGGCCGACCCTTGACCCTGACACGCTTCCTCTTGCTCTGCGAGCACGGGCCATTTCTCTTCTGCAACTAGATATTAGGGAAATAGCGGCTTCCAATTAACAAGATCTCTTCACGTTTCGTCACAGAAACTCGATACAAAATTTAATCTCGGGCACGAAGTCGAGCACTTCAGGCAGCGATTTTGCTATCGGAGTGTTTAATTAAATACGTAATGTAGTGTTTTACTCTTTGATTAGAAACTGACTCGTTGAGTTTGCATCGTACACGTTCATTAATCTCTTCGGAGATAGATTTATTGAGATCGGGAAAAGATAATTGTCTTTTATTTTTCACTTGCGTCTATCTGAAAAGATTTTGATTAACGCGAAACAAGATAGATACGTAATTGGAATTTTAATGCCAATGTTTAAGGCATTGCGTTTTATATCTTCCGCAGTGCTTCTTGGATCAAACGTTATCCGGCGTTAACATCCAGCAACGTAATATATTAGCACTTCTTAACAGCTTGAAAAGTACAATTCCGATCCTAAATCGATAATATCGATCTGCCATATAAATCACCTCTTTAACACCAACCTTACCAGGCCCGGACAAATGACCGGTTTTAATATTTAATTTAAAACTACGCGTTCGTCGTTACTTCTTTTGTTCGTCCAGCTTTATGTAAATTTTTCTATCAAGAAAAATCGAGAAATTGTTTAATCGGATAACAGAAGAATTTACATAAAGTTGGACGATCGTAGGAAATAACAAGGAATGTACAATTTTTAATTAAATATCGAAACCGGTCTTTGTGACCGAGCCTGCTAAGGTTAACGTTAATCTTATGTCTCTGAAAGAATTATCGACAAAAACGATGCAACCGAGATCGAATTATAATACTTTTTACGTTGCATTTAAGCGCAATAGCGATGCGTACACGGTTATCTTCTACTCGAAACTTGTACTCGATGTACATCTACTGAAACGCGCGGCTTAATGATAAATCTCACGGGTGGATTACACCCGTTGTACACGCGTGCTCGTTGGCGAACGCAAGTCGAGGCTGCTTCGCCTCTAAGTAGGGGATATCTCGAGCGAAGAAGCTATCCGGCGATGCTGCTGCTTCCTGGCAACCGGTTCCAGCGAATGGCTTGATCCGTTTTGTTCATGTAGATATCACCGAGAACCGAAGACGGATTCGAGTGGATCTCGCTCCTCTTTTCCATCGACTCGCCTTTGAAGTTGTACCGAGTCACACGAGTCACGTATTTTTATCTATTCGTATCTTCGTTTATAGCAGATCGAGTTCGGGCTTTTCTACGTTTCCAAACGAAGCGAAATCAAATCTCGCATCTAATCTCTCATTTATTTACTTCATTTTCGTGTGGGTTTCCTGAGAGGATTTGGACAGATATCGATTATCGTTGAGATATGAACAGAATTCATCTGCAATTAGTTTTGTTTCATTAACATTTTCGATCCGAGATGATTTCAAAGCTACGATGAATATCGTTACGAATAAATATTTCCATGTGCAGAGGCATGACGATTTCGTATAATTACGAACAATTTGAAACTTAACACCAGATGTTCAAAGAAATAGAAAATAATCAGTTTCTTAACTGATCTTGACGAATGCATCTATAAATTATATTTTCGAATCGGTCGCTGAAACAGGAATTTCCTATTATATCAAATACAGAGAAACGCGTAGCTACATTCGTCTGAAAATATACGTTTTTTTCTTTCTTTTTAAGTATCGCAAGTGATTCATTATATAAAAATATTCGTCGATTCGTATGACATTTTATCCCTATTTGTCCTTTCACCGATAAAACAATCGTTGAGTCGTTAATAAAAATTCGTTTCTCCACCTAACAATATTACAGTCAGTTGTTCGTTTAACAGTACACGAAACATTTTGCGCTAATTGCGGTTTCGGTCGAGGCAATTTGCGTCGTGGCGAACGATCCGATTGGTCGTGATCTCGTTTCGATCACGAACGCGTGCGATCGGTCGCGGATAACGAGAACTGTGGCAAAAAAGAAGGGAGAAAGAAACGGGGCCTGTACGTACGTATCGTTGTTTTATCGTGATTCACGGAGTGCAACCGGCGGAGAGGGACTTTGAAAAATATTCCGCGTGTAATTTCCCTGTGGTAGATTACAGCCAGTCGAGACGAAAACCGGCGGCGACCTCGTGAATTAATAACGCCGCGAAATGAGAAAGTAATGGTCCGTTTCGATACCAATTGCCGTGATACCAATGCACATTTCGATCGATCATTTCGAGAAACTGGTAGCCCTTGTTTAACCCTCTCACATTCTTTCGAATCGTTTTCGACTCGGTGCTGCTTTTCGCAGCAAGAAAATTATCGTCGTAAATCTTTAGTATTCGCTTACAAGGAAATAAAACAAAACTGTAGAAAGAATGTATCGCATAGACGTTTAACGATATAATTTTTGGACGTTTTAGACACTCGTTACGACGGAAGATAAAATGGAAATATAAAAGTACAATAGCGCTGGCTAGAATTTATTTTGATACAAGTACTCGTGTGATTTTCAGTTTGACGAAACTAGAAACTATACGAAGGAAGGAGGAAAGGAGTAGTTGGACAGAATCTGGAATAAAAACGAGTGACGGGAGATTTTCGCCACGAGCGACATACCTGCGTATGAAATCATAGAACAATATATCATTCGTCGAGCAGCTTTCTATTAATAATCTCCGTTCGACTGCGTCAAAGTCGGTCAATAAAATCGATCGTTCGAACCAATTCTGGATCGATCGATCCGTCGTTCTATTGCTTATCGATCCTGTCCAAATTTAGATCTCCATTGCAAACTATACAAACTAGCCAACTACATACGCGGCAGGAAAACAAAAACTTGCATTAAGAATAATAATTTATATCGAGATAAATAAAATGACTGCTTTATAATGGAAAAAATGATTATTTATTCCGATATAGGAATTTTCTACGAGAAATATATAACACACCAGATATCTTCCATTTGAAAATCTACAAAATATCGATCGTGCGCCAATAAATTCGTATCAGGCCTGTTCGCCTATCGATACGTTCAAACGATGATTTCTCACGGTACACATGCGTATAATTAAGTTCGTAATGCCGGTCATTCTGTGGCTCTTATCTCGAGCACGGCGTCCCTTTGTGGCTGCTAATTGGCGAACCGTTTAATATTCGATAGCCTGGCGAGTTTTCTCGTGGAAAAGCCACGGTAACGAAGCTCTTAGAGCGAACGCAGCGAAACGATAAACGATTCAGCGTAATCGGCCGTTTTATCTGCCAGTGGGCTCGAAGAGAGTAGCCAACCGGCTAATCAACATGTCTACGATAATTGGTCCATACGTCGCAACGCGTCGTGGACGCAAGTACCAGAGTTTTAGGAGTCTGTGTTTCAGCTTCGTTCACACACGCGCGCATACTCGTGGTTGGAATTTGTCGCCCGATGACGTATCGGATCGTCTCAGGAAGTTGGCATGGTGTGCATGCACGTTATCACGGGACGCACGCCGCCAGGACACGATATCTCGGTGAAACACGCGGTTTCTTGATAATCGCCGCGGTTAACAATGCCGCTGCCACTTGTTGCCCGTACTTTCCTCCCTCTGCTGATCTTTTCGCATAGTTAACTTCGTGGAATTCGACGAATTGAATAACGATGGCTCGCGAGGATCGGTATTAGGACGATTTTCACGCATAGAAATAGGCCGTGGAATCTCGTTTTAAGGATATTAAAAGGCCGCTCTACTCGCTGAAATATGTTGCGATGCGTGCATCGACAGTTAGGCTTCATAAAATTTGCATCAGTTTCAGTTTACCTGCGCGTTAGCGATTCTTTTCAGTTCGTGGCGCGATAGCAACGTTGAAACACGCGTTTCAAAATGTCCGATCATTTCCCAACTGCGGTTCTATTATCGTTGATAGGAGGTATGTTGATTGTAAAAAGATAAAAAGTTAAAGGCTAGAAAGAAACGGGCGAGACGTTGGTTAATCGAGAGAAACAGATCTGTAGAAAATAGTCGCGTACGGATGATTCTGCTTTTCAACGCGTATTGGACAAAGTTCGCCTAAGAATCGGAAAACGAAGTACAATCGCGAGAAACGACGCGACGCGAACATCTCTAGCCATTTATTTTAAAACGAAAGAGCCTAGCCAGATACAAATCAGGAGCCTCCTCGATGATTCTTTTCGATAGGAAATTTATTTGCTATAAAATTATAAAAAATTCTAAAGCGTTAAACGTAAATCGCAAGATATTTCAACGTGTGGAGCCTCCTTTATATGTACCGGCATCGAATAGAATTTTAAATAGAAAAACATCTACGCCTTTGTTCAAATTAATTTGAATAAATTTCGCAGCCTGATAATTGTGTAGATGGCGGAGATTTTCATGAAAATTTTACTACACCAAAAGAATATCCTTAGAATATCGGAACATCCAAACGTGCGAACTCTATTAATTTCTTCGTTGAATTTATAGATCTACAGATTTTCCCATAGATTCATCCCACAGATAGACGTATCGAGATGTTGTCCCACAGTCGTTATCCTGACTCGCAAATCATAGTGTTTCCCGCATTTCCGCCAGTAGTTGCGTCCATTTAACTGATTTAACTGGCACGACACCGATCATTAGCGACATTAATAACACGCCATAAGGATTCGTACTTTCGCCGATTAGACGTTAATTATTAAGCGTAACACGCTCGTTGTCCGTTCTTATCGTGCCGAGACATGCGGTTTCGCGATAATCAACAATGTCGCCAGAGCGCTCGTTAACATGGTCGTCATTATCGAGCCGCGATTCGGACCAAGGGCTGCCCCTTCGTGCCGTGCTGCTTTTTTTTATCTCTCGCGTTACCCGCAGGATTATATCGTGGTCCTGGCTTTCGGTTCGTTCCGACGCAGACCACCGTACAATCTCTCTTAAACGAGATAAC
The DNA here is from genome assembly GCF_011952255.1 of Bombus vosnesenskii. Lineage (NCBI taxonomy): Eukaryota > Metazoa > Arthropoda > Insecta > Hymenoptera > Apidae > Bombus > Bombus vosnesenskii. The sequence continues at coordinate 3,835,396 of NW_022882938.1, forward strand.
GCATGGCTATGGTTTCACAAAGATGGCAAACTCCCATGCAAAGGTTTGTAAAATTCAATTGGAGGATAATTTCCGTTGTACCGTAACAAAATTCGCTCAGAAAATCGAAACAATTACAGATCAGAAAACATGGTGTTGTAAACGTTGGAATTTTTGCAATTTGTCGTAGAACTTACCATTGTTCGTATCGTCTCTTGGAATTATGGAAACGAATCGTTCGATTTTAGAGAAATTGCACGCTGATCGTGTGACTAGGTTTGTACTTACCGTGCAATGTCTCTTAAATGGAAGAACACGTGGTTTTACAGAGGTTTGCAAAGCGAGGAAGTCGATAGAATTGAATTAAGATCGAAATGTTACGAATGAATGGAAAATGAGATGTTAGAAATAGCAGAGGAACGCTATGGTATAATAAACGTTAGATCTTTTGCAATTTATAATCGTGCAATTACCATCGTCCGGCAATACGTAAAATTATGGAAGTAAATAAATTTGCTTTTAGAGAAGTGGAACGCTAATCATACAACTGGGATTGTAATAAACGTACAGTCTTTCGTGAAACCAGATAGTACGCGGTTACAGTTTTACAAAGATGGCAATCTTCCGTGATAAAGTTTGCAGAATTGAATTAAATGAACTGTTTTCTCTGTTACAAATAGTCAAGAAATCTAATGCGATATTATAAACATTATGTCTTTCGTAATTTATCTTAACATTCATCGTTATTCGCAGCAGGTCGTAGCGATAACTGGAATTATGAAAATGAATCATATGCTTTTACAGAAGTTGAACGCTAATCATATACCTGGCAGAGAACGAAATCGAGAAAATACGATATTTCAAAACAAACACGCTTGAAATATCCGTACGAATAAATTTGTTTAATCTCTATCATCTACAGGATTTAAAAAATGAAATAGTACGATCCGCGAAGAATTACATATACAATACTACGATTCTCTTCTGGTTGCACGACAAATTCCCAAGACGGTAATTTACAAACTCGTTTGAAAGAATCCTTCGTTGAATCTCCTTCGTTTCCCAAACCTGACGATCGTTCCTCTTGATGGTTAACCATACGAGAGGCGTGGCTGAAAAGACTATCAACAAAATGACGACGTACCAAGCGCAAACAAACCGTCGTCGTCGAGATAGATAAGTTTTATCTGGCTACCGGATAGCCCTGGTCAGCCCTTTCGGGGAAACCGCAGTCTATACAACTTGTGTCGTATATTCTTAACGACACAGGATGTGTACAGGGAAATTACGGAATCTTACCACAATCTCTGCAACCACGGACCTTTATTTTCTTCGTGCAATTCTCCTCATCTAAAATCCTTCTAACTTGACATAACGAACACGCTGACTCCAAGTGGCGGAGCTGCAATCTACTTGAAGCAAAACATCAATTACACAGAAATACAGTTTAGCAACAATATCGAAACAATTTTTTTTTACCGTTTTACTGACTTTTCGTCAACGAAAAATATGTATCTTGCATTGAGCATTCGCACCGTGGGCGCTAATAAAGTTAGAAGGTGCATGTGATCATAAACATACAACGAAGAAGGTTCTTTTATCCCGTTGGTTAAATAAATTTTCACTAATAAACGTAATTGTTCCGAAATTTTTGCCTCTGTTAGAGTAGACATAAAATTGATGTAATCCTTATGTTGTCATTAGCGTGTCATTGCTATGTGCCATAATCGCCGAAGGTCGTACCGAACTTTTCCTTCTCGTTGTCACGATCCGATGCGATGTGAAGCGCATAATATCGGTTAAAATATTCCAAACATTATTCCTTTTTACGCGTTAAATTACAAGATTTCGAGAACAAGATGAATATTTTTCTATGTTTTTTTTTTTCACCAACAGTGACAAATTGTTCTTTAAAAAAATACCGACAAAAAGTGTGACATTTCTACCGCTGAAATCCTTCTCTATGTAAGGACAATGTCTAATAATATCGGACACACGTTCATGCTATTTTTATAACGAATAGCGTGGAACGTTCTCCGCACCTCTAGAGATTTGCGGCTGTTCTGTGGGGAGGAAAATACATATGTATTTCGTTCTAGTGTATTTTTACCACAGCAACCCTCGTTCGTCTCGAATTCACGTTCTTTCCAGTGGTAAGTGGAATAATTAGGGTGAGTTCCCCTATTGGACGCGTTTCACGTTTCCACGAGGCCGCCGAGCAACAGGTGTACGAGGGTCACGTGCACGCTAAATAGACGCTGGAACGGTGCACCGTGTGTCTCATTAATTAGCGCGATCGACAGTTTGCAACTTGATTAACCGTGGCCTGCTTCTTTGTCTCGAATAATTCGCTAGATAACGAAGCGTAGGTAGCTGAGAAAATTACGCAAAGTAATTGAGTAATATATCAAATATAACGAAACTGGATCTTTCTAAAAATATAAAGCGGTATTTCCATGGTAAAAAATTTTATGCAACAATTTTAATTCTCTTAGAGTTAAATCGTTTTAGGTTTTAGACACGGGAACAATTTTTCTCTTGTCAATTGTTAATTCTTCAACGACACAGAATGTTTATTGACCAGTTTTCCTATATGAAATAATTGCATTACGATGAGCAAATACGAGAAAATACAACGTTCCGATAATATGTCTACGAATCATTCTATTTCGTCAGAGTAAAAGCGTTCTATCGATAAAACGTTCTTCTGGTATTTTTCACGGACTGAAATTTAAGAGCAATTTTGTCGAGAACTACTGGGTATATTTATCGCGTACTTAATTAATAACTTATCGTGGTATACGCTACATCGAGAATTATGAAAGGGCTAAGGTGTCGTTATTCGTAAGTTTTACATTTGCCAATCGTCTGACTCAATTTTATCTGGAGAAAATGATCCTGTCCAACTTTCCAAACGCGAAGAAATCGCAGTTACGACACCTGTGCCGTTTTTAATGTCTTGATTAACGGATAGAGGGAAGTGTCAATTAGAAGCACGAACGATCGGTGCAGCGTCCAGAGCGAAAACTGCTAGACAAAAAAAAAAAAAAAAAAAAAAAAGAAACAAGGAGCGAATATAAAAACGAATTACAGTCGTTTTCTTGCGTGCAGAGCACGACTAAGCGTTTTCTTCCAGTGATTGCTACCTTTGTTTGCTTTGTTCACGTGACCTGACATCTTAATCGTCACGAATTTCCCATCAGATTAAATCAAGACGTTTTTCTGGGTAATATTAATACATGAGTCGTTAATACATATTAATACACAATATTAACGAGGCGAAGTCGATGGAACAAGAAACGAAAATAGAACAGCGACGATTCGAAGAGTCGCAATTAAGTCTCGTTCGTACTAGTCAAGTTGAATGGAGGCGAGTTAGGTATTTTTCACGCCGTTTCAACCCGTATATCGTGGATCGTGTCGCTGATAAGCGTTTTCGTCCTCGTCAGAATGTTGCACTTTTCGCTAGATGCGTTCGATATCCTTGCTATGCAAGGCCAGTCGTCAAGCAAGCTCTTTATCAATTAATTCTGCCTATATTACTCATCGATTCTATGTATATTACTTATTATTAATTCTCTGTATTTATCTATCTACCGCTTCAATTTAATTTCGAATCGCTTGATGGATGTAATTTGATTTGTACGAGCACGAATTTGAATTCAAACAACACCAGAGGTTTACCAACGTGTACCTTCTATATTTACTTGACTTGAAATATCTTCAAGTTTCTATCTCTCCACTCATTAATCAAATCACTCGACGTCGAGTCAGTTTGGATTCAAGCAACTCGACCAGTCCGAGCGAGACTCGAAACGGGACAAAGAGGAAGAAAAGAAAAAAGAACGAAAGTTTACAAAATTGTTCGAGTCGTACACGTATGCGTGTAACGTAGCAAGGAAATAAGAGAGTGGAAGATTTTGGAACCGAGAACTGCACACACAGGCTAGTAGTTTGTTCAGGACAGCTGCCGCAGTTGTTTGGCTGCTGAGTATATTCCAGAGTCGCCGTGGAAAGAGGGATAAGCCAGAAGACGTTGCCAGCACGTGCCCCGTGTCCGTTAAAACTCATCTACAAACTTACTTCGCCGTGTTCCACGTGGTGGAGAAGAAGGGAAAAAAATTACGACCCCATAAGCGAGCGCCGAAGGAACTCGATCGTTTTTTAATTCTCCAGCTTGGAAGAAGAGAGAGAAAGAGAGAGAGAGAGAGAGAGAATATGGTCCAGGCGTTGCACGCGTTTCCGGGAAAATTTGACGTCAACCAGAGACGCTCGATTCTCTTTCTCTGTCAATTACGTGAAACGCTTTTATCGGTCCGCGCTTCCTAGTTTGTTCGGCACTGGGAAATCATTTCATAATATATATTGAAATGCAACGTAGGTTCTTTTAAATTTTTAAGTTCTCGACTTTTTCACTCTGACACATTCGAACGCTTGTTTGTCTTTGACAGAGATTAATTTAATCGAAAAATTCGAGACAAACTTTTTTGCAAGATTTTATTCTTTGCGATCATCGCAGCTAATGTATAATAGAATGCGACCACACGATGGAATTAATTTCTTCAAAACGATCCGCTCCTAGCATCTCTCGGATTTTTGTCACGTTGAGACAACGTAGACTCATAGATGACATTACGTCTGCCCGTAAAACTGTAAAAAGCTACGTAGGCTGCTCGGAATTTCTCCAGCTTTTTAACCTTAAATCTCTGTACAGGACTAACTATACCTCTGGTAGTTGATTCGTTCGCCCATCTACTCCGCTTCTCTTGCAAATTCTTAATCATCTGTTCATTTATATCGATCTTTAGCTGTACCAAAGGCTGTTATCTTTGCAATAATTAAAAATAAGCAAAGAAATAAATGAAATTAATATACGTGTAATAATAAATTTGGCGTAGGTACGTACATATTTGGCAAAGTTTGTTGGAAACTTCTGTACATTTACATTGCGTCATTGCTAAATTATAAGCTAGACAAAGAAGGTTGTTTCAAACGACGTTCTTTTAAATAGGGCCTGATTGTTATTTCTACATTATTCATTTAACATTATTCAAATGAGGAATTACTTAAAATACTCTGTCTCGTGTTTACACGTCGTAATGTGATCACTTTGCATAAGATACGAATTACCGGGACCAGTCGTTAAACTGTTCAAAAAATATGGAATAATGTTCTGTAAGGTATTTATCTTCTAAGAATTTGAAACGATCCTCTAAAAATGTTTCCGTCGATAAAATCCGTACGATCGAGCCGACCACGATGACGAGGTACAGTCGCTTTGCAATTAAAAGCAGTACGTTTCGCCGTGACAAAAGATTCTTCGGTTTTGTACACGGTTACCAGGGAAAAATGCAGATCAGCAGAGAATACCAAGTGACCGAGGGCGATTATTAAATTTGTCTTCGAAGTGAAAGAGTGCACGGAACCGGAGCAGATCGAGAGTGAACTTTCCATCGCTGATAATTAACGAATGGTGAACGTTTCAGAAGGAACCTTTCGTCGGTGAAAAATTCTGTGCTACTCTCTTTCGTTGTTCACTGGAATTTATTCTGCTCTTGAGTTGCGAATAGTCCGGTCTGTTTCAAAAGTTTTAGTGTTACCCATAAATTGAAACGATCACTAAAATTTATATTGCCATACGACAAACTATAAGCCGAGCCATTTTTTTTAGTAGAAAAATGGGTGAAACGTGAGTGATTGAATTAAAAATTTTTACGACACCGAACGGTTGTCAATGCGACGATTAAAAATTGTATTAAAATTATGATATAACAAACTGGAAACGGAGTATTTCTCTTTTAAATGTTCCCAAAACTGAAAACAAGACAACACGTTCATGCATATTTGAAAACCTAATTCCTACATTCTACACGGGCAGCCTTTAATCGCTCTTAATTCCATCGTAGAAAATTCTGAAGGGAAACTGAAAGGGGCAATAAATTCGTTTTAACGTCTGAAACCAGCGGGACCAAAAATCCAAGTCGTCCAAGGGACTCTTTCGAATAGAAGTGTGTCGCTTCAAGTCAATTAAGCTTATCGTATCGAAAGAATTATTTTTCTGTCGACTGTACGATATCGGTTAGGCCCGGGGTTGAGCTCTGGCCGCAAATAACGCGAGCTATGCAAATTTATGTTGAACGAGCCGGGTCAAGTGTCAGCCGGGTCGCGGGTCATTAGCCATTTGCATTTCCATTCGATTAAGCAATGCCCATCGCGGATAACTTGGCTTCGATATCGGTCTGGATATCGAATTTTGTTCCGCAACAAGAGAAAAAAAAGCACATAGAAACGAAATAACCATTCTTGCACCTGCACCATTTCCATCCTTAAATTCACCAATTATTTTTTAGCCGTAGCTGTTTGAATTGGTAATATTCTTCGAATATAACGCTTGGTAATATAGCGGCGAAGTATAAAATAATATATACGAGAAAGTAATAAAAATCTTACGATTACTATGTACAATATAAATCACAGGTCAACGTAATGCGTACATATATGCAATAAAAATCCTATATCGCGCAAATAGGTTTATCCTATTCACATTTTGAGATCACACACGGCATAATTGTAAATATCTCGACTGTCATTGGACAGCACTTAGTCGCGAACATTGGCTGGAAAGTAAAAGCAATTAGACAGCTATAAAAGTATTCTCCAGAGGCTCTATGGTTCCTAATGGTGCAAGAAGTTAACGCGAGGAATGCGGAGGTAGACAGAGCTCCGTCTAGACAAAGTTACCACGTAAGTAGCGTGTTATACCACGTAAGAAATAATGCTACTTAACTTCAATTCATTCGCGTACTCGATTTAATTTTTTTTTTATCCAGCAACGAACCAGCTACTATTCCCCTTAAGCGTTCGTACGTCTAAAACAACCGCGATAATAAATCCTCGATTTCATTTAAAAAAAAAAAAGTCCTACCATGAGAGTCGATGCTTCGATGGCAAAGCAATTATTCGAAGATTAATCGGTCTGTCCAAGGCAGCACATCTCAATAGGCTTTCGTTTGAGAACGTAAGAGTGTCCCAACAGCGATCGATAATCGCGATCGCCACAGATAGGCAGATGCATCCTCGATCTATAGGCCTGTTTCGATCACCAGCTCACCAGCTAACAGCCATTACATCAGATACGATTAGTCGCACGAAAGGAAACGTAATGTCCACATGTTCCACTTGTAACGTAATTACGGCCCGCGGCTCTCCTGCGTACGGGGTGCTACTTGTATAGGTTCGAAAGGTTTCGTACGAGAAAGTGGCAGATACCAAACGCAGCCTCCTTCGACTAGAATTATCGAAAATGAATTAAAAGAAGCTGTATTTAATGGCTCTATTCAAGCTACATTTAATAACGATAAAATAAAAGAATTTCATTTGGTCGAGTATCTTGTAAGTATTTCAGGTCTCTAAATTCTTGAGAGAATTTACTTCTCGTTCGTGGGAGATTGTATAGATGTTTTATGTAAGTTGATTAATCTTCAATTAAGGTAGGTTAGATACTTTCGTGTAATTGTAGGTGATCGACACGATTACTATGTGTTTTACGTGGTACGTATCGACAGTGGTATTTATCGCGTAGAATATATAGTGTCAGCGTTGTCAAGTTAGCGTCAGTCACCACTGTCAAAATTAAGTATCTTGCAATTGAGTGGTCTGTGTCACGGTATTGTGGACATAGCCCAACGTTTATACGTTTTTGCTGCAAAGAGCAGATATACAGAGTGGTTGGTAACTGGTGGTACAAGCAGAAGGAGGGGTGATTCTACGCGAAAAAGGAAGTCGAAAATATAAAATAACAATTTTTCGTTCGAGGCTTTGTTTTCGAGAAAATCGACTTTGAATTTTCTTTCACTTTATCGCGTCTCGTTATAACGGATCTCACTGTAGATTGTTGTCTCGATGGAAACGTTAAAAAAAAAAGAAAAGATTTTTGTTTTATATTTTCGACTTCTTTTTTCGCGTAGAATCACCCCCTTTCCGCTTGTACCACCAGTCACCAACCACCCTGTATATTTACGAATTCGTCTACTAACTTCATCTTTATTTCCACTTACATGTAGCGAGTGGATTCCATAAAAAAAAAAGTGAAGTTTCAAATGAATTTCAATAAATATGTAGCGGTACATATGTATGTTCAAATCATGTTGTTGTTTTGCCTCGGAGTAGCAATATCGTTAGAATATACATAATGTAATAATAAATGAACTCCAGGCAAAACAATGTCGCCGTTATGTGCATCCATCAAACGTAGACGAATTTGAATTTTCCGGCTCTCCCCCGACCAGTATAAATAAACGGACACGATCGTAAGGAGTTCAGTATCTATTAGTTATCAACGTGTTATCAGCGATCTAATTAGCGATTTACATTATCTTTGGCGAATCTGTTAGTACGAGCGATTATTGTCTGTATTAATTTATTTATCATTTTAAATATACTTGACGGTTTTCAACAGCGAGTTATCTCGTTATTCGAACAAACCAACCATCCTCTACACAGACTAAACGATCCTCTACAAATAAAAACCGCTGGACACAACGAACCTCCAATTTTCTCATAAAAAGAAATCCCCCTATTCCATATTTCCCATCCAAGTAAAAGCCAAATTTCGAATTTTTCTCTCTAAAAGCTGCACACAGATCCAGAAAATGTGTAATCCCTCAAACTGAAGCAAACGTTAACCGAAATTCACCACTGCTTCGTTTCATCGGCGTATGAAAGCAAATCGCAACAGCGTAAATTCGGCTTTCGGAACACACCAAACTGAGGCAAATTTTTAGAAAGGCGACCTCGCTGTTTAAACATTCTCACGACGAATACGCGATTCGCGCGAAGCAAATATTCGATGGAGAAATTTGTAGAAGGTACGAATTCGACCTAAAATTCTTCGATCACGGAGGTCTTCGATTCGCTTGGTACTGACAGGAGATAAATCTGCGAGGCCTCAGGATCGACTCCATCGCGATCCACGGAATCCGAGGGGGCATCGGGCATTTACTGGCAGAGCTCGTCGTGCTCGATCATACACGGCATTCGCAACGAGCCAGCCACAGGCGTCGTTCCTGCAAATGTGGTCCGATTGATATTCCAACCACGGGGCAAGCGTTGCGCCGTGGCACGTGGGTTTTCAATTCGACTTCTCCGGCAGCCGTGCCGGCGTTCTCCGTTCTCTCGATCCTTACAACCGGACAATCCTTCTCCTCCTGACGATTACACGTTCCACGACGCGTACGTTCCCTCGTCACGATGAATAATTCCGTATCGTGGCTGATACACTTTGCACCCGTGCCATCGCTCCCTCTGTTGGATATGGTGTTTCGCGACAAGGCTGTGCCGATTTTTCAACGAATTCGTTTAGGATTATCTGTAGAAGAAGATTTTGAAAATTCTCTACAGCCAACATTTTACTTGCTTCTTAAAGAAGGAAATCGTAATTTTTCAGTTTGGTCCGAGCTTTCGAGGCTAATAGTCGTATCGCTTGGAAGTCGAGCTGATCGACCACGTTTTCTGGAAATTTCTTAATTTTCATATCGGAACGTACGATCGTAAATAGCGTATCGCTGTACACGTGATACGAATGACGGTCAGAAATTGATAGGTAACAGAATCGTGAGTAATTCATGACTCTGACTTTATCGTGAACTCTAAGTCTAGCATTTTACGCAAATAGATCGATCCGTTTGTCATCTTGTAAAACATTTCGATTTCTTAACTTTTTAGCTTCACGTTCGTACATCTCTTAAATATCTTCTCAAATTTTACGTATCGGAGGATGAATAAATTTTGAAAAAAACGTTCCCTTCTTTTACAAATTATACATCGATTCTACAATATAAGCCCGTTTTACGGGGAAGGATTAACGATATTCGTGATTTATTATTTCTATCGCGTGTCAAATTCGCCAAAGCCATTTAAGGATACGTCGGACGATCGGGAGAGCTCTCTAGCGAATAGCTGGCTCGAAACGACCACGAACAGCGTCGATACTTTGTACGTTTGTAACCAGCGCGCCGGCATGCAAATTTGTTGGCTCGCACGTGTTCGTGAGTGGCTGTACGCACACGCACGCGGCCGCGTGTGCCTGTGCGCGTTGAGACAAAGGTGCTTATGGGTTACGGGAGACTTACCGTGCGTGCACGCCATACATACTTAATGGACTTTCGGCGGTACGCCGTTGGAAGAGCTTATAGCCATGCAAATCCAGCTGTGCAGATATCCCCGCGTTCCCCAAGGAAACACGATTTTTATCGCACCGCGCCATCCTAAGTTTCTTTCGTCTAGAACGCGTTCTCCTGTTTCTTCGTCTCCTTGTTCCTTTTCTTTTTCGTCTTTTCCTTCTTCTTTTTCTTCTTCTCCCTCCTCCTCCTCCTTTCTTTCTTCCTTCTTCGTAAATCTTGATAAATCATAAATCGTTCGATTTACTGTTTTGAGAACAGGTTTCGTTTTAAAGCTTCGTTTCGTAGAAGCGAAGAGAATAAAGTTCGAGCCTGACGGATAATTTGCGTTTATCGAAAACGGAAGAAACGTAACGAAGCAGGTTTGATAAGATAGAACGGTGGCTGGTGTGAAAATAAAGCCAGTGGTCTGGTCATGTATGGCCGCAGGTCTTCAGCTTCCTTCTGATATAGACTTTCCAAAACGATGGATATTTTCTCGAATGAAATTATAACAGTTAAAGACATTTCGTAGAAGCATAATCTGCAGTGCAATTAAGTATTGCCTGGCCATCGAAACGTTCTAGGCTAATTTCTAGCCTCGGATCGTTCACAAATTCACCCCAAAACTTCAGTCTAACCTACGATAAGGTAGCCCGTAATGAAAAGACAAGGAACATCAGATAACGAAACAAAATTCAATCCTTGACCATCCCCTCAGGAATTTCAAATGCGTGCTCGTACGTAAATGCCAGACAGAAAACAGTATCGCCTGACAAACTGGAATAACGTATGAAACGAAATCAAAGAACATCTTAAGGTATTTGTGGCGCGATAATATTCTTCGAGATCAAAGCACGCCGAGACTCGAAAATCATATTCTTCGCGCATGTCCGAGATTCTCCGTGTAGGAAGGAATTTCTTGGCTGTCTGTACTTTCTACGCGCGCGCACTAACAAACAATTCAGAAATGGGCAGAGCGGCGCAACTTCGCGTTATAATATACGGCACTTTGAGCGCAGAAACGACCGATATCGCATACTTCACAGTACGCACGTACTTTTATCCAAAAACGACGAGACGAAGGCTAAATTTCCTTAAAGAAAAAAAAAAAAAAAAGAAAGAAAAAGATTCTTCTAGCCATTTTACGTATTACTTTTTCTATCAATTTCGTAGTAACGGCTTCTCCGCGATTAATTAAAAAGTCATTTTTGCAGCGACTCGACAATCATACAAAACTTTCAATTTCAAAAACGAATATTTCCATCTCGATAGAGCTAGGTTCTCTAAAAAAAATTAAATGCCACATAGGTGATGCATACGTGAAAATAACGTACCGTCAAACTTTCAACGAAACCATCAGGAGGAACTCGATGTACGCTACAGATAGTTTAAGGAAACGGACGTTTAATCTTAAACCCCGAAGAACTTTCAAAGTCTACTCATATATATTGTATATCGTATAGATGGTAGACAAAGAATCGCGGAGAGGAGAGCATTGAGCGATCGCGCCATAAGGCGTACGCCGCGTTGTGCACGGCATAGAGCAAGCGTACCTACAACGACGATGCACCTGCACCTGCCCGCCAGTTGCACCCCTCTTTACGACGATGCTATCTAGGATGTAGTGTGCATGCCCCCCTCGCCTCTGTTCGCTTTCGCTGCTCCTGCCGCCGCCGCCGCCGCGACACCTGACGCTCCTCCGTCTACACGCTCCTCCGGCTCTCTCTTCTGCACGCTGACGCGCGCGCGACCGCGTGCACGCCGCTTTGTGAGAAGTACCATTAACCTGGCTTCTCACACATCCACCGATCCCGACTGTTCCGAGTCTGTCTGCCTCTCTACCTGTCTCCCCTTTTCCAACAAACACGCAGTTTACCACCTACCGATAATTTTCATAGACAATGTTTGTGCTCGGTTGGAAGTATATGTATACGTATAATGTGTACGGAGGTTGAGAGAGCTTTGAGAATGGCAAGGTATTTCATTAGGAAGGAGATGGTTTAGGGTAGGTCTCGGAGCTGTATAGGTGTCGGAGAAATTGGGATCGTTGGTCATAGTTTCGCCGGTGATTCAGAAAGATATTTAACGTTTCGCGTTTGACGGACAAAGCGAATTCCGTTGAACGACGCAACAATCAACTCGATGCAACGCTTCGATTTCTATTATTTACTTCGCAAAGATGATGTCAGATTATCGTAACGTAAGTAGAAGCAAAGCGAGATAAGCGATAAACTCATCTGTTTTAGATTCTTGATTTAGCACACTTTCATAATCACCGGCACAATTAATGTGGGAGATTTTAAAATTGCGTCTGTAATTGTGGGGTAATTCTGGTTTTGTAGAGTTTGTTTATTATGTACTGTAACGCAGAGGGAATTTAGATTCGAACGAGGAATTTTAGTTGTGTGAGATTGCTGAATCACTGGGAACCCTAACGTGCAGGATATTCCAAGTTGTGATATTTTCAAACGTAAACAGCCCCGTATTCGATAAATGTCGACTTCTCCACCATAGAAATTTGGAAAATCTAAATTCAAAAAATACTATGTTTTCTTTTCGTTAGCCCTCGCACAAATTTCCAGTTAAGTATATTATCCAGTTGAGTATATTAAGTATATTATTAAGTATATTATTACCATATCAAGTGTATTGTGGTACACGCAGCCGATTAATTTGAGCGTATCCTCACGTTGCAGATATACCGGCACAAGTGCCGCCGTTAACACCTGGGACCAACAAGAAGATGACCGAGGCCCTGGAGGCTTCTTTCGCCTCCTGGGAGAAGGAACGAGTCCGCCTCAACATAACCAAAGGTGAGTGCCGCCTTTTTCCTTCTTCTTCTTCTTCTTCTTCTTCTTCTCTTAATACCGCGTATACTCGTATTCCAACCTCGTGGAAAACGTTCTTTCGTCTTTCTTTCTTTCTTTCTTTCTTACTTCGCCTCTTTTTCCTTCCTCCTTATGCACGTTCCATGGCGTACAGGTTTCTCAACGACTTCTAATTACAGGATCATTGCCGCGATACTCGTGATCCTATTCGCGAGCTTTGACGTTTTCATCCGATCTCTGTGTACGTGTTTGTTCGATTGCTTTTTCTATACCGATGTGAACTATAGCCTGCAAATGTATATGATCTATTTTTTTCTTCTTTTATCTCGTATCTCAAAGAATTTTTTTTTTTTTTTTTTTGCTAATAGAGACATTTATCTTCTATGTCACAGAATGTCCCTTTTTCTTTTTTTCTTTTTTTCTCGTCGAGAATCTCGTGGATCGATATTGAAAGATAGAATGTTTCAGTGTGTTGGATGAGATCGAAGTTCTTGAATCTAATCTCATTAAGAAGGTATTAGAGACGCCTTGAATGTATCGTTAAGACGTTAATCAGCTCGGTATAGCATAAATGTTGATCAAGACTGGATACATTTATTGATCCTGATTAAGATATCCTCGGAAAATGCATTTATTGAGAATCGAGAGTCAGAAGCAGATGCTGATTAATCAAGCCCCAGCGTTTTTGCAACGGTTTGTGGCATTTGCGTTTTTTCCCGGTTGCTATTCTAATAAGTATGATCAATCGAGGTTTTAATCGACGTAATATTCCTCGATACATATCATTCCTTTTAACTACGACATTCTTTAACATTCGTCTTACCATCTTTTAACATTCCGCGTTCTCCAGCTAAAATGTATATCCTGTTCCACTCTCTATGACCTCGCTATCCTTCGAAAATTTCAAAATTTCCAAACTTTATCTACTCTCTGCGTCTATCTACTCTTCAGCTCCAAGTCGATCCAACAACCCCATAGGAAAATCTGTCTTATTTACGCGCTCTCGTTCTCCAAAAATTGTACTAACACGTACGTTATGCCAGTCACTTCTGAAACTCAAAACCTCGATACTTTGTTCGTCTTACTCTTCGAGACCAAGAGCATTGCTCTCGGCAGTTCCGAAAAAGAAATCCGCTCTAAAATATCCTGCACGCCTAAAGAACAGAAGCAAAACGCGACAACTCGAAACGATTATTCCGCAGAACGAAAACCTCTGGAAACTTCAGCGCACGATACTCGAACGAGCTTCTCGTTTGGTTGCACAACGCGTCACGGTCGACCGCGAACGAGAGAAATTTGTCGAAAAATCGGAGTATGGTCTGCGTGTGTGCCCTTTCGAAACCGGGAAAAACCTTGCTGCGTGCAATGGTACGTGCGTGCGTGCGTGCGTGCGTGCATGCGTGCGTGAGTAAGCGAGTGAGTGAGTGCGTGCGTGCGTGCACGGAGACGCGCGAGTATATACGCGATGTGATGTGATGTGCGACGAGGCGGCGATGTGCAGGAATTGTGAATGTGATGTTGATGGTTCTGATGGGGAGCCGATGCCACACATCCGGTATGCGCATTCAGAGCCACGCGGGTGTGACGTTACTTCCGGTCTACATGCCCCGGGTTCGTACCCTCCGGCCAGATCACCTACAGTCTGACCTCCGTGAACCTAACGAGCAACCTCGCGCCGTTCCACTTTACAGCGGTCCGCAGTCGCGCTGATTCTCTAGTCCTTTCTTCTTCCTTCTTTTTCGCCACCTTTTTCTTCTAGTTCTCTCTATAATATCGTCTTTTCATCCTTCCTTTCTCGTTTCTTTGTTCTTTACTCCTCTGTACTATCGATCTTCTTCTCGACGTCCATTGTCTTTGCTCTGGCGTTTGTCACAGTTTGGCTGTAGGCTGATGATGATTTAAGGAAGTAAGAGGATTTGGAGTTTGGAAATTTTGGAGCGGAGATCAAAGGAGGATTTTATTCTTTTGGGAGATAGCTCTTTTATGGTAGAGATTGACGCAGGTTAAATTATAGCGCCGTGGTATCACGGTTTTTCATTTAAGAGGATACGAGTCGGGTTGAAGTACAAGTCCCTTACGATGTTAGGACTTGCGGTACGGATTATGGTTTCAACTTAACTTAAAGGCAGTTTGTATTTGTAACAAAGTCTCGTTTGAACTGCAGCTTTATTTTCAACTGGTTATTTACACTGGAAGTTAGTTTTATTCATTCGAGTATATAAAATATTCAAATTAAAGCACAAGAGGATTTGGAGTTTGGGAAACGAGTGAAACGAGAATTTTATTCTTTCAGGAGATATCTCCTTTCGTTTTGTGTTAGACAACGATGTAGGATAAATTGCAATATGTTATCAAGGTTTTCTACATAATCCCTTGCCTTGCCTCATAGTATCGTATCACAGTCATAGTATGAATTATGCTTGCAATCCAACTCAGGCAATTTGTATTTATAACGAAGCTTCGTTCGAGCTGCAGCTTTCATTTCGATTCTTTGGATTGAAAATTTATTGTGTTTTATTTGATTTATACAAAGTTTAAAGATGCAAAAATGCACGCTATTCGTGTTAAAAACAATATATTTTTGTTTTCGTATATCTACTAGGCAATTCGCAATCAGTCTTCTTCATGGAGATTATATCGATACGTACAATATCCAAAATGAAGAGAAAGAGAATTTGGAGTTTGAAGATTTTGAAACACAAGGTCAGAGGGAGAAACGAGAATTTTATTATTCTAGAAGACATTTCCTTCGTTTTATATTAGACATTGGTGTAAGAGTAATTATATCGCTATGATACCAAAGTCTTCTTTTTGTTTAACCGCTTGCCGTGTCTCGCACTATCACATCACACTATGAATTATGAATCGTAGTATGAATTATGGTCGTATTTATAATTAGACGTAATATTTCTAACAAAGTTTCGTTTGCACCCCGGCATTAATTACAATTCTTTACATTAAAAATTAGCGATCGTTAGACTGCGGATTTTTAATTAAATTTAATTTATTAATTAAACGAGAAAGATCCCTTTCACAAGAAAGGTGATATATAGTAAGAGGAAAACAAGCGTCGGGGTGATACAATCGCTGTGAGACAGTAGTAAGACAAATACGTGTATAAATACGTTGTACTGCAGCTCTACGCTAATGCATCGCTCGGGTTAGCTAAGCCTGCATAAACCTTCTTTCTTGGATTGCTGGTTGAACTGAAGAAAAAGTTGATATTATTGCATAAAACGTTGCCTGACTCACGTATACGAGCAATAGGAGGAGAAGAACGAAGGATAGAATAGAAAATGGTGTGTAGAAGTCGATGAAGTTAAGAAACTGTCTGGACAATCGACAAATTCGTTCAAGATTTTAAATAGAAAGATAGTCTCGCCAAGCAATAATCGGCTGGTTGCAAGTGGATAAAATTTATACAGGGTGGTTGGTAACTGGTGGTACAAGCGGAAGGGGGGCGATTCTACGCGAAAAAAGAAGTCGGAAATATAGAATAAAAATTGTTCGTTCGAGGCTTTGTTTTCGAGAAAATCGACTTTGAATTTTCGCTCGGTACGCGTGCGGTGCGTTATAACGGATCTCACTGTAGATCTTTGTCCCGATGGAAAAATTACAAAAAAAAATTTTTATTCTATATTTCCGACTTGTTTTTTCGCGTAGAATCACCCCCTTTCCGCTTGTACCACCAGTTACCACCCACCCTGTATATTGCCATAATAGGATTCTCTGCATTCATAAGAAATTTGAAGCTGTTTGTGTTTTATTAAAAAAATATATATACAACATCGAAAATAAAGCACGCGATAGAATATTCAATAGGTGAAACAACACTTTAGTTAAGTTTCAATTTTTCGATCATATCGATAAAAATATGAACCTGCATAAACATCCGCAGTCTGGTAATCATAAATTGATCTGTAACTGTGTAGTTAAAGTGGAACCATAAACGAAGAAGGGGTTAGTATTCTTCGTTCGAACAACACAATATATCGCGTGTACTACTCACACTACCGTGATTTCTGTCTGGATCAATCGGAAAGGCAATTAACGAGTAAGTGGAATTGCAAGTAGTTTGATGTTAACACGATCCATTTCTCGAAGTTTGGTACCGTGCGTGCTACAACCGTCGACGAAGCACCTGCTGCACGGAGACACGGCGTGCATTCGCGATTGCATTGCAGGACGTCAGAACCCTCTGACGCATTCGTTATTATGATTTATTCAGAATTTGCCTTTCTTATGAATAATAAGCGCCGCCAAGGATGTATCCCCTTTGTCGAATCGAGACACGGCTCGTCACGTACCGCATCGACACACTATCAGAATGTTGCTCGCCACCGAGACTTGCCATCTTCGAACTCGCGCGATCATCGAGGACAAACATCATCGAGATCCTCGCGGTTAATATTCTGCGTTGATCGAATCCCAGGTCGAAGTCTCGATAGGTTGATATTTTTTCGTTGACTCGTCGAGAATTTCTGCGATCTCAGGGATCAGAGGAATGGTCAGCAAAGTATAGAAATATCGTTTATTTCCTCGTTTATTGGCAGATATCGTCATTTGACGAACTCGATCGAAGCGAGAGAGAAAGTTGACGAAAGAATAAAGAAACAAGGAGAAGAGAAAAAAAAGGGACGATCACGTTACTAAAGTTACCAAAACGAGTTGAAATAACACGGTCGTAATAATTAGAATGATTTATTATTCCAATAATATCCTGCAATAATTGAAACGAATGTTCTAGAAGGAATTGTGCGAAACGAAATTGAAATTGCAATGTAAATTGGAACGTCGAACATCGCGCTGTGCTAACATCGGAGCGTTCAATGGAAAGCGATAAACGATCTTGGTAGAAGATAGAATGCAAAAGTAGAAACATGATGTTAAAGGTGGTTAATTAAAATCTTCAGTGTGAACTGCCATAACCTCGCATCGAGACACGTTTCGATCGGTCTGCCAGACAGATCCATAGAAACGAAACGAAATTAAAAGGAAACGAAAAAAGAGAGACGAGGAGGAGAATGAGATTGGCGTCCACCTGTCCATGAGGGGCCGGTGAAATTTATCACTGGAGGGCAGGTACATCGTATCGTAGGTAAACTGCTTGGCCCTCGCGCAAGCCAGACGGCTCCTAAACCAACCGACCGAAATCACAGTCGGTATTTCTCGATTATTGTCGAAAATGCTTGCGCGTGACACCTGCGGCGATTATCTCTGTTTGAAGATCTCTCGACTAGCTGGATCGCTTCCACCGGTGCTCTTAGGCACCCTTGAGTTCTCGACAATTCGCGGTGTCTCTGTCTCTCTTTGATAATAATCGCAAATATTTCGGTTATATAAATGTTCCAAGAAACTCTGAGCAAAAATAGTATATCTTCCATAATAATAATCGGTTTAAAATACAAACTATAATGGAGTAATTGGAGCTAGCAAGAAAGAAGAAGAAAAAAGGAACGGTAATCCTCCGATTCGAAAGTATCCAGCTTCTACCTAATTTCATTTTTAAGGTGCTATCGCAACGAGGAAGTAGTTTCACTTTCTAATAGTTTGAGCGAACCGACAAAATACCGGGCCAAAACCCATCAAAATCAAGTAACTCTCTCAAACGTGTTATAAAATTCGTGTTAAAAAACGATAAAAGCGAACTTTACGCTTTTCAATACCAAACCTATACCTCTTTTCGTCCCTCTTTCCTTATCTTGTGTTTGTCTATATCTCTCTGCAACAGATACAATTTCAATATCGCGTACAGCCCTGAATTTTCACGGTCTCATTGCACGCCGATCTCGAGTAACCATCAGCGGTCCTGGGAAGCTCGTGTGCACTAGCATGGTGCACTAGCGGACGTCAGAAATCGCGATCAGAAATCAAAGGTGGCCGACGAAAGAGGCATAATGATCGGGTAGAGCGAAAAAGAATAGAAGGAAGAACGTCGTCGGCCTTAGTCCTTGGATGGCCATAGCGAAATCGCGGAGCCGCGGACGGATCTCGCGATCGTCGTCGCGCGTCGCTACGTGACTCGCGAGAGTAACGCCGTTTTTATGAATGGAAGATATTCCTCGTTTCCATTCGTGGAAACGATGAAAACCAGCCAACCAGTCGACGAGAAGGATCGAGCCCGGGGATCGGTGTCGCGGCGATAATACATAAATAGAGGAAAGGTGAGAGAGAGCAAAGAGGACTTGGCTCGCGCGAGTGTCTAACGGCACGGCACGATCAAAGCGACCGCCGATATTTGAGGATCGCGCCGATGTTTGCCGAACTTATTCCTTGTCAGCATTGTTAACAGACTGCTCTCCCTCTTGCTCGTGGTGACACTCCTCCACCCTCTTTACCCTCATTCCGCTCATTCTTTCACGATTACTCCGTTTATTTCGCTTTTAACCACCTCCTAAATGGTCGGGTTATGTGAAGCTATTTTGGGTTCCTCTTTTTCCTTTCTTTCTTTTTTTTTTTTTTTCTTTTTGTTCAGCCGAGAGAAGATCTCGAAACGTTTCCTCGTGGAAGAAATCGAAATTGCCTTCGGTCTTGAAGCTGCAAGCGACCGAGAGTTGAAAGAGCGAAAGGTTGCGTTTAGCTCGCCTCTGCTGCGTTCTACGGATTACTCTCGATCGGACAATATTTTTTCATCGTTAGGAAATTTCTCAAGTTGCAGAGAAACCAGGGAAAAGGCATGCATCGATGTGATTACGTTGCGTTACGTTAAACTACGGTATCCTTGAAACCTTTAGAAAAAACGAGTGGCTTTCTCGATCGAAAGGAAATCGAGATTCGGACGTGAAAGATTAACCTGCTCGCAGCAGAGTTAATTAGAGAAATTTCGTCAGATGTGGAGCAAAACTGTGATTCGGCTTTCCAATAAAGCAACTACGAGAGCTTGGTAATCGTTCCACAGAATTTCCTTCCGTTTTCCCGTTTCGTAATTACGTCGGTGTAATTTTCGCGTTAGACGATACAGCAATAGACGTAAACAAATGCGGAAAAAACGAGCCAAGGTAAGATATTTGCGCGCGAGGGTAGAAGAAGCGATTACAGAGCGTAGTATCGGGTCGGTTCACTCGAAGGCTCTCTCTGTCTCTCTCTCTCTCTCTCTCTCTCTTGTCCGCGCGTACATTGGTTACAGCTTTTAATCAACCATACCGCAATAGACTAATCTAGGCAATTAGTTTCCTACGACGTAATCAACTGGCAGATAAGGTGAAACAACGGGTGGGAGTTAAAAGTCCTGTATTACATTAGATTATTCTTCGTGCATTATCATCGCCCGGAGAGAGAAATATGCAGATCGCGACGCCGCCGGTTAGAGATTATCGACGAAACGAGAAAATATGCAACAAGTGGATGCTTCTTCCAGCCTGTTCTCGTTTAAAAACAGTATTTATTAAGTTAATTCTATATGGCGATGGGATCGAATTTAATGTCTAGTCAATTGCGATAGAAAAGTTTCACTTCGTGAGATTCAATTATTATTCATGAGAGGTCATATTTCATTTTCCGTGACGGAGCACGATGTTTTTAATTGCAAATAAGCGATTAGCTTGAATATTCGAGGACTCTGTTAATGAAATTTTTTATGAAACCGTTTTAAAGGAACGAAACGTTGCGAACGGTATAGGTACTGTTAAACATTCCACAATCTTTATATTCTCTTATCCGAATGATTTTTCTCCGATATCTTTTCAGCCTTTCTTAAAACACCTTTTGTATGGCTATTATTTTCCAATTGAAACTTTTCAATCGATCTTTCTGTTCACGTGCTGGTTTCAGACCGAATGTACCCACTATTTCCATTATCCCACAACGGCTCTCTATCATTGTATTTTGTTCTCTGTACGCTACGGCTTTTTTCACGCTGACGTTAATCTTGGCGAATAAACGAGTAAATAAATAAATTGCAACATTAAAATTTTCACTGCGTGAGAGTCTCCATTACTATTCGCAGAATGTTATATGTTCCACTTTTCGTATTTACAAAGTACTCAGGATATACGAACCAGTTTCGAATACCAAAAAGAGCAAAGTTCGAGAACGTACTTCTAAATCGTCCGAACGCTTCGACACTCGAAAGAATTAAATTCGAAGACGCGTTGCTCAAGATCCTTCTTCTTCTTTTGTTCCTGAGAGAGAAAGAGAGAGAGAGAGAGAGAGAGATTTAAAACATTTGCATTGACGCAAAACGTCGCCGCAAAGAGTGAAAGTATGAAAAAAGTTCGGAAATATTCGAGAGCAAAAATCGATGATGTTTCGTCTGATCACGTTTCGACGAATTCTTTTGTCATTTGGCGTAGAGAAAGAAAGGAAGAAGGCCTCGCGTTAAGGGAGGATGGGTTCGTCGTAATTTCTGTTTGCATTACGAACCGAACTGTACTTTCACGCGGGAAGATACCGCGAAACAATGCAAGACACGCGTGCAAATATGGGCGCGCACCTCAAATGGGACATTCCAATGTTTCTCGGTATTGCTTCTACCAAAGATGGCCGGGCCCGAGTACCGATCATGTCGTCAACCCGACGCAATATCTTTCTGGTATTCGAAAAGCCTTTGTCTCGCCTCTATAATCTTTCCTTTCTCACCTCGTCGCCATTTTCATCGTTACTTCATTAAAATCAAAAATCGATTTGCTTCTTCGTGTTATTCCTCGTTTCGATTTCTCACCTCCGCGATTCCCATGTAATTAAAAATTCTGTAAATTCAGCTTTCGAAGTTCTACGCGATCTCGCGTTATTCCTCGTTAAATCGCGATAACGAAACGATTTGTCGGAGCGCGATCCTATTCGTGGAACAAAATAACTTTTTTCAACCGCGTGTGTACGGACGAGTGGCGACGAGAATTTTTATTGTCAGAAACACGCGAAAAGAAAAAAGAACGATCGTGAAAGACGGGAACGTTAGAACTCGTCGAGACATTAGAATAGATATCGATCGTTTCCTGTTTGAAAGCAGCGAGATCGTCATTAATCACCGACCCGATTTGAATAATCATTTTCAACAGTTAGGTGCTTTTTATTCAGCGTGGATCAGTGTTAAACGCTTCGCGATTTTATGACGGCAGCGTAAGTTATTTGCCGATCGATTACACGACCGGCTATCGGAAAAAAAAGATATTGTTGCTGTTTCTTTTGCGATCTAAAGAGATATCGATCGAAATCGTAGTAACACTCTTGTTTCAGTCATCGATGCGAATATCAAACGTTAAGAACTCTTTCGGCATGAATATTTATGCAACTTCTTGTTACGTTTTACGCATTGATTTTGATAGATGTGGCTGTTACATGATTTGTGCTGCAACGATTTTACGACTGACTACTTAGCATCTACAAAAAAAAGACTATATAAAAAGTGTATTTGAATATATTAGTATTCCTTGCCACTTTTCATGATTTAGCAGAGCGTCTGCGCTACTTCTTCGATTAAATTGATAATTCATTTGATTATATTGGAGCCTCCTTTTTTTGTGTTATTTATTTACATTTTAAGCCTGTTGTTTGCATCCTAGGTTTTCATTCATCGTTCTGCTCGTTTATTTATGTTCCTTCGTTTATTTTCACTTCCTTCCACTGATTTTGCCGCATAACGGATTCTAAATAATTGTTCAGCATTCGATATCGCTAAATGTCGGAAGAAGAAAAATTGGAACGACGGTTCATACGTTCAAGTACAAGAAAAGGAAAGTAAGTGGGTGTGGCGAGATTAAAAAAACCTGGTGATAATATTTTTCAGATCCGAGGCAATGGTCGGAAGCAGCTGTCGCCCACTGGTTGCACTGGGCCATAGGGGAATTCTCCCTGGCTGGTGTGGCGATGCAACCCTGGCAGAACATGACGGGGAAACAGATTTGTGCCATGGGCAAGGAATCATTTTTGGCACGTGCTCCGGCCTTCATGGGCGATATCCTATGGGAACATCTCGAGATCCTGCAGAAAGGTACGTGACTTTCTCTGCTTCTTCTTCCTTCCATACTCTCTTCGTTTGCTACCCTTATCCTCGTGCGAAGTCACGTTAATTAACCCCCCCTTAACATCTATAAAATCTCTTCGAATTCCCCATTAATTAATTACAACACGATATAAAAATGTCGAAAAATTCAATCATCGATAAGATAGTTTCTCGAGAAAATAAGAAAGACACTCGAATCTTTCTCGAACAACAAAATAAAAAGGAAATAACAGACCTCCGTATCCCCTTACGTTAGAAAATAAAAGAGAATTTTCAATCGAAATTTCCGAAGACTCGCAAAATGGAAAGACAGGCTTAATTATCGATCAAACGTTCAGCTTATACGGGATATACGATTTTACTTTATACGTCAGATATTTAAAAAATTGAATCATCGACATACTACTTCCCCTAGAAATAGAAAGGATCTTCTTCCAAGTAAAAGAAGAACCTCTATATCCCCCTGTTCTCCAAAATAGAAGGGAGTGGTCATTTTCTGAAGATTCGCGAGAAGGGAAAACAGGTTGGAGCGGAAGAATCATTTTCCTTGGGCTAGCACGGGGACATCCTATAGTCGGCTGAACAAAAACACAGATCGAATTTCCGTAAAATCGCAATGTCACGGCAGGCACAGGTACCTATACACACGAGGCAATACGGAGAGAGAGAGAGAGAGAGAGAGTAATAGTGAGAGTAAAAGGAAAGAATAAGAGGAAAAGAGAAAGATCGACGGGGGAACAATGACGAGATCGTGGAAGCGAGACGCGTATCCTCTCTGTTTCTGTGTGTGAGCTTCGTGTTTTCAGCGTTTCGAAGCGTTGAATCGGCACTTTTTATTCGAAACGAAGGAGAGAATGGAGGAAAAAAGAGCCGTGCGCCATAGAAACTCCCACTCCGGATATCCTGTGCCACCAGAATGCTCCCGTGCCATTGCCTCGGCCACTTAGGTGGTTTTCGGACCACTCGACCAACGTCTGTATGGATCACTGTGTGTAAAAGCGCGCATGCAACCCGGTAATCCCACTCGTGTTTCGATTACAAGATAGAGACCAGGATACTTTACAATGGACCCAGCGATTTTTACGGGAAAGAGGGTGGAAATCGAAGCACCGGTATAATACTTGTTCGTGTTCACGTTGGTTGTTCATTTTCCAGAAAAGACGCGCGCACGATGATTTTCTTCTTCCTTCTAAGAGTATCGGAGACGGTCACCCAAGTAGTCGTCATCTTCAATTTATTCCAGAGATTCGTCTAGCGGTGTTTTTTAATTCGGCGCAAGAGCTATCGCCGTTTAACCGTTAGAATACAAAGGTTGATCGTTTCTGTAGCTGGCAAATCTTTCGTTCGCCGCGGATTATACGTTTCTTTGTCGATCGTTAATCAAATAATGCGTTTAACTATTAATCGAAAGGAAACTGTACGATATCGTTTCTTAAAGATAAAAGAAATTTAACGAACGTCTGTATATCGTAAGATGTCAAGTTACGAAATTGTGAAATCAGATAAAATACAGCATGTAAAGAAGGACTTTCTTCGGCTTCTCCCTTTCCTCGGCAGAGGATCTATCGTCGAGAGGTTAGTCGCGGGACGTTGATCGTTCGTATCGTATATCGTTGGAAGGAAGTTTCCCTGGAACTTCTACATCTTCGCCGATGTGGACAGGAAGGGCGTGAGCGAGAGAGACGGATAGAGAAAGAGAAAGGGAGGCTAAGAGGGACAAGGTATGAAATGATCCGGGCAGGAAGCGGAGGTTCACCCATGATTTAATTCCCGTTAAGTAAAATCCCGTACTTCCTCATCGATTATTCGTGTCGTCTGATAGCCGGGGAAACCGCGATTCAATCGAATGGCCCGATTAGACACACGTAACACCAACCTCCATCATATCCGATTTTTATCCGATGTTACACGCTTCCTTTTCTTCTTCTTATTCTGTACTCTAATTAATGTGTGACCAGGTTCATTCGAAATTCAATAAAATCATTCACGAGGAAGATTATCGTGACGCGGCGTGATATTACGAGGAAACGAATGTTATAAATATTCTATTTCTTGAATAACGTTTTATCTATTTCCTTGTAACTTTATTCCTTACTTTGCATTTGATAATAATAAAATAACAGGAGTACCATCGTGTTTCTAAATATGGAACAGACTGTAACTGATACGAGCTATCTCTGTTATCAGAAAACAATGAGTAGAAACGCTATAATGAGACGAGCCGGGATAATTATTTCAGATAACAGAGCGCATCACAGTAAAATAGATACGACTGTCTGATAAAAGAAAACAGCAAATTAGCATATACGTAATATCTACATAAAAATAACAGTTTTTTTTATGTCGATTCGTAAACCAGTTTGTCATAGTCGTACGTAGCTGAAATATTTTTATCGAGGGTTCTTTCATACGCCGGATGGAACAATGGAAGAACGCTCGTGATCCGTGGCCAATCGCGATTCAACGTGTGTTGGTGCACGCGCGTAGACGCGACATAGCGTGGGTAATCGCTTTGATTCCGCGAACGAGAACGGATATTAGGAAACTCTCTCGTGTGCCGTAAAAAAAAAAAAAAAAAAGTAGAAACTAAAAAGCTGCATCCTCGTGATGCAGGCGTACACGATCGGAATCACCGGTGAAACGATCGTTCGTTCGTCCAAGCCAATTTCTGTCGTTTCGTCGCCCTTTGCGCAATCTCAGATTTCCTTTTTTCTGTTTATTATTACATGCGACGCGACATCGTTGCGATTTCATAGCGGCGACGCCATGTAATTTGGCAGGATTAATAGTTTTAATGATACAATGCACTCGATCGTAGAGTTCTGTTTTATAATTTCGCTATTTCGCGCCAAATACGGCGATCGGTTAAGTTTGTAAACTTCATTTGGCTTATTACAAAATCGAATGCTATCGCGCAAAACAATTTATTGCTATGTACCGATCACTCAAATCTTGTATTTCTAATCGAAGGATTACGCGCTCGTGTGCATTGCGTCGTTATGCGAGAAACCTAAATCTGTCGAATCGTAGTACAGTGTCGTTTCTACAAAATCGTAAATATTCTTGGCGACTAAGTGACTGCGGATTTTATCAATATCACCTAGTGACAAAAGCCGCGACCACTTAGTTTTCATCCTATTTATTCGGCTGTAAATAAATTTCTCTTCCCTTCAGAGGGAAAGATATTTCGGACGTGCGACAAAAATTGTCAAGTTATCTCGTAGCGTGTTATCTCGTTCGTGAAAACGTTAAATTCCATTTTATATATCGTTCGGTTGTCAAAGTCGTTAGGAAACTTAGGTGAAAAGGAAAAGGGAAGAGGTGGAGTGGTTTCCTGGGATGGAATTGATTTTCCTATAGCGCAAGCTCACCGGGTCAGAAACGCAGAATCGTTCGTTTGGTTCGTCGATGAATCACGCCAATGGCAATCGTCTCCTTCGCAATAATGGCCGTAATAATGGAGCACGGCTAGATCGTTCATCACGATTACGTTCGCGGTGCTCTTGCGCCGGAATGGTAAAAACAGGGACCGAGTTTGCACGCGCGGCTTAACGCCGCCGCCACTGTAATTGGCTTAATGACATGGAATTCTATAATCGCGTAACTACGGGCACAAACATTAATTACTCCTCCCGCGTTGCTCTGCTGCTGTGTAAACACTGTGTTAACGTGTACGATATAACTGTACGGTGGAATAAGATTAACGTATCGAAAAACTAGAAACAATTAAATATTCTAGACTCGTTCTAGAACTCGAACGTAGTAAAGATCAGGGTCTTCGCTTTTCTCAAGCTGGTAAACATCATCGTATATCCGTCGTTCGTTAGAATTCCTCCAATTATCGTAAGCTAGCGATTCTAAAGCTCGGTGTATCGGCAGGCGACGGATAATATTTTATTGTAATAGATAAATACATAATTTCGCCGCAACATACAGATGGGAAAGCAACAAGTATATTTATTGTCGTTATTGCATCTTTATCGCAGCTACGAAGACTAAGAAGCTACTAATAATTATATAACTGTATAAATTCCGTTACTACGAAGACTATCGTAAATAGTTAGAACCTTAAGAAATTATGGAAACCGCGAAGGGTAATAAAAATTACAAAATCGAGCTTCGCTGTCGACGTGTTTTTACGCTTCGCACCGTCGGAGCATACAGTACGAAGAAGCATTCTTTCTCGTCGTATTCAGCTCGCACTTTAAACGGTCCGATCGTGACTAACCGAGGTTCGAGACTTTGAAAATTTTCGCAAGAACATCTTTCCAAGATTCTCCTCCGATTCTACTCCTCCACTTCCTCTCCTCCTTGAATAAAAAAAAACAAATCTAGAACGAAATGGTAATAGAAAAAAATCTGCGGTAATACGCGAGGAAGCAGGGACGACCGGCGACTATAGTCGGCGAGAAAACCGTGGACAGAACGCGGCGAACTGAGGAATTTGTTCCGTTTTCCATCCAGATGTCGACGCGGCGAAGGCCTCGCTGGAGAACGTGCCGGGCAACATGTACGAAAGCGTATGCGTGCCAGATTTAGGTGATTTCTTGGGATACCAGAGCGGTGCTCATCAGGGCGCGACGCCGGAACACAAGAGTCCAGCGACGCCAGCGAGTTCCGCCACCTCGAACTCGTCCGGCCCTCAAAACGCTGGAAACCAACCTACGGCCCCGTTGCAACCACCTTCCGCCGCGGTCTCTCTGCCCTCGAGACAGTATCATAATGATGGTAAGTGTCTCTCACATTTCATCTATCCTCTGCTCCAGTTTCCTCAAAAAACAAACGAACGAGATTGGACTCTAATCGATTTACACGTAGAAAAATCGATGGTACAGCTTCGCGTGGACGAGACGTAAAATATATAGAGTCAAATATTCATTTACGGAAACACGAGAGACGAACGTTGTACCTAAGTGTAGATTGATCGAGGTTAACGGATGTGTAGCTGGAGTCGTAACAAGGGAAGAGATACGTAAAGGTTCGACGCGAAGTGATAAATTAAAAGGGGTTGAAGCATGGTACACGACGAGCAGCCTTGTCCTGGGAAGGTTCTCGTTGGTCGTGTAAAACTCTTGCTGACAATATGGACTCGACTGAACATCGAATTCCTCCTGTTCGAGCGAGGTGTAGGCACAGCCACAGGAACAACGAGTTAATCTATTCTTCTAAGACTCTGTTCAGCGTTTCCCAACCCCTCGGTCGATTTACCTTCTTCGACTATTGCTTCTGAACATAAATCTCGTATAAGACCTCTAGGTATTTAAGTATGTTCTACTTCGATCGAAAGCAACTTTGTCGTGTACAGAAGAAAAGTACGAGCAGATCGAACTCCAAGGAGCAAATAGTTAAACTTTTAATCTACACTCTCGTTCAACAGTCTCAGAGCGACTGTTATATTTTTGTACGAAAGTCCATCGTATTAAAAAGATTGTCACTTCCGACTATCACTTCCAGAAAATCCGATTTTCCTTCCTCGCAACCGATTCTCCTAGAAGATTAGCTCGTAGTCGAGGTTGGGAAACGCTGAGCAGAGACGAAGAGGATGCAAGAGCATGGCAAGTCCAGCGTGCGACAAGCCGATTTATTTATTTCCCCGATTGCGAGCGACGAACGAAGGAAAGCGTTGCGAGTGGCGGGCACAGAGGAGTTTCTCATTGTTACGTCAGGGTGGCTGATAGCATCTCTCTACACACCGCGTTTGCACGTGTTGCCACAAGTCTCTCATTATCGTCGTTGTGTTCGCGTCTCGTTTAACCGTTTCGTCGTCGGATCGTCCCTCCTCGAGGAGACGAGGAAAGAAGGAAGAAGGGGGCTAGCGACAATCCACGCGATTTCACCGAGGGTTTTCGCGATGCTTGCTGGAAGAAGTCGGCTCATTAACCGAGACTTCCACCTGACACGGGGCAAAGGGTTCGCGGGATTGCAATATCTCGCGGCCCCGTTCATGGTGCGCAATTCGCGCCGCTGTGATTCACCTTATTCTCGGCGTTTTCATCGGCTGAACTCTGACGCAACTCATTCAGCCGAAGGACTCGTCGTTCCACAGACGAACAATGGAAAATCGTTCACCGGGGAGTAGATCGTTGTCCCATTCATCCGATCGAACAATTCGTCGTTGCCCCGATATTTTCCCTCGTTTCTCGGTTAATCGACCGTAGCAACTCGTAGATTGTGGAATATCATAGCGGGATTGGAATGTGATCCCTTGAAAACGGCAGTTCGTGCTTGTCGTATCACCGATACGTCGTTACAGTCGGGTATTTGGCTCCATCGAATTCTATTTTACGCCATTCCAATAGAACTTGCTTCCATGGAATCCACCGTAATCAAATTCGGATAATTCTACTTGCACGAGGACGACACGCTTGTGAAGATCGTTTTCGGTTGGGAAGAATCCTAGGTACGAATTTCGACGCGTATTTTAAATGTTTGTAAAGAGTCGGTTGGATATTTCCTATATAAAATCTGAGTAGATTCTGTGGAAGAAGCGAAGCTAGTGACACAGTGACGAAGAGTTACACGCGTGTTTGATACGCGTTAGGGAATCGCAGCCGGGTCGAATAGAACGGAACAGAGGAGAACATTATGAGGCGAGCGTTCGTAGCGTAGGTAACAATTACCTAGCCGGGGTCCTTACGTCATTGCAGCAGTGACCGTGGGTGAACGAGGGAAAGTCGGGCCCTCTGCACGCTTCGCCGCGGACAATGGAGACGACGCCGGGCTCTGTTGCCTCTCTCGACATCCTCGCGTTTAGTCCAATAAAAAATCCACGATGTTCCTCCGCGCCTCTCGGTCACTCCCTTCCTAGTTTCGGAACTAGGTATGATTTGACCGAGCTATTTATCGCTACGCGTCTTTCATTCGTAAAAAAAAAAATGTATATCCATTCTGTCGATTTGTTTCTTTTATTTTTTCTAGTATAAAAATTTTGAAAAATCTTCGCTACGTTCTTTCGTTTCGCGCCTTAGAACGTGTTCTCGTCTCTCCTCCAAGGTTCGAAGTAGAATGTAGTATTCTTCAAACTTTTCAGAATTCCTCGATTTTCGAATTCAAAGTCTTCTGTTTGTACCGAAGTTGGCAATTATCTTCCTCGAGGATGATTCAGCGAAGCAGTGGAACGTAGGATTGTTTGTTTTTCCAGAATCGTAGCGATTGAATGAACGATATAATGAATAGTTAGAATAATCGGATAAATTATGCCTAGGATCCGTCGGTTGGAAAAGTTGGAGAACGCGCGTGCAGCAGTAACGTAATGCATCGGTTCCAAGAGGAGGAGGTCGAAAGCGAGGATAAGCGAGAGTCGAACCAGAGACCTCGAAGAGCCGCGATACATAACGTAACAGTGCTCCGGCAAGCAGAAATAATGAGTCTATTATACGGTCGCCTGTGTTGGTCGTCTTGCAACGACACGTTCTATACTTGTGCACGAGTATCACGATACAGTACGCCAAGCCCGATGAAAAATCTGCGAAATCTTCCTATCGTTTTTACATGGAAATCGTTCGTTGAAATATTAATTCAGTCGCGCCTACTCCCATCTTTCCTCTTTAATTACAAGTACTGATAATAATTCGTTGTTCAAATTATTTAGAATCTTATGTTAATTTATTACGTAAAAAGGAACTACTATCGGTATTCCCAAAGTACCGTTACATTACGGATTTCGTTAAAGATATAATTACGACGAAGTAATATGTAGGTTAGATTTGGATTAGTAAATTTCGATTGAAATTAATTTATTCGATTCAGCCTTCTTAATTCAGTACGTACGAAGAATTCGTTATTAAAATTTCTCAAAGTTCTACGTTAGAAATTTTATTAAATTGATATATGGAATGTTCGAAAAGGTAGCGAGATTCAAGAAAGATCAATATTCTATGAAACGACCAGTGTATCTTCTTGTTGCTTTCAATCATTTTTTGATCAATTTTTCGGTCTAGAACGTTCAATTTCTTCCAACGATAACGAAACTATGCTACATCCTTAACATTTAATTTTGTTCCATAACGTAGTACCAACCAGCTCGATTTTACCATTCCGCTGCTCTTCAGAAATTCGTAATAAATAATTCCAATTACCAAACCAAGGAGGAATTCGTCGTTTTTAAAACAAATTTACAAATATACTCCAAACTCCCTGGAATTTCGAAATCCCGCAATCTGAGCTTTCCAAATGCCTGCACAATCCGTCATTCAAGGTTCAACCTTACGAAACTCGAACACACCGCTCGAATATCAAACGAAATATCAACCCTTCGAGACCGATTCCTTTACAATTAGCCGAATATATCGACACGAAGAGTCAACGTATCGTGATTCGATAGAACGTCGATAAATATTTCGAGGATAGTGTTGGACGACGATCGTTTCCGTTTGTCACGTATGATCGTCGCACGTGCACGGACACAGAGACTGTGGTCTCGCACACGCGGCCGCTCGTGCATAAATTATAGACGGTGTCGAATCCCGTGCGCGCAAAAGCGATTCCCTACGGTTTACTGACACCCGGGCCAAAAAAGGTACGGCCATCGTGACGCCATTCGCTACGTTTATGGAAAGGTTAGTCAATCGTGCCGACGAGTACAATGATTATTTGTTAAGCAACCACCGCGTGATAACTAGCCGAGACTGGCCACACGGCATTTTGATTGGCCAATCGGTTGTCCTCTGAAAGAGCGGATTTTAGCGGCCACACAAGCCTTCATCGCTGTCCTCCAACGATATTCTTCTCTTGCTTTTATTCATATCTGAACTATAGCCGCACGTGTGCCATTGTATACCTCGAGAGAGAGATCGATATGGTACGTCGAGGGTAGATCGAAGGGGATACTCGATATTTAAGTATTAGATGTCGTTGCAACGAGCTGAATAGCGTGGTGGAGCGGAAATGGTGAGCTTGAACAGCGAGGAATTTGTCGAGGCTTTTAATGAAAGTATCGGAAAGAATTTCGTAAGGTTCAAGGGTTGAGGATCCTTCTATTTCGTTTGCAAGAAGATGCGAGGAACGTGTAGAACCTAAAATTCTACTCTGTTAGAAGAGAGTGAATACATAAGAATTAATATATCGCACGTAACTAGCTAACGATCGCTTTCCAAGTGGTTTCCTTCTGCATCGAATACGTAATTACCAGAGTTTCACAAGATCCCCCAGAGTTGTGATCGAACGACCGACTGTTATGCTATCTATCTACGAGCAAAACTATGATAATCCACATTCAGGGCTGACTTAATTAAACCGTCATCCAGCTCGTAAAAGCCAAAGCGAAGAATAGAAAGACCATCGGAAACATCGTTTTTCGGAGTGCGGCGAGGTGGAAGCACGAGCATATGTCATAATGAGAGGCTTGTGGACGATCGTACAAGGCCGCGGAACAAACGTTCCAGTAGAGGGATGAAGAATCCGGCGAGTAGGGTCGTAGAGGGATGAAACGATCGGCGAAGGGAAAAGGGTGACGGGGGGTTGATGGTTGTTGGCGCAGGTTGTATTCATTCACTCGTTCATTCATAGTTCGTACACCGCCTCGGGGACCTACAAAGCCTCTGGCTCATTCAGAACTCACGACACGATCGCCGTGTATGTGTATGTTTTTTTTTTTCGTCCCTTCTTCCTGTCCGTGTACGTTCGCCCTCGACGACGTCGTTCATCGTCGTCGTCGTCGTAGTCCTCTTCTGGCCGCTGTTTCTCGTCCTCCTCCTGATCGTTGATTGGTGGTAGCTCGTCTTAGAGAGGAGAGAAATATGGGTAGAGATGGTTAGATATAATGGTGAGGAATAGAACGTGTGGAAGCTCACGTTACAACCGGAAGCCGAGGCAGCATAGTGAAAGGGAAGGAGGAGTCCTACCCCAATATTCCGGGAGCGAGATAGTTTTATAATGTCCTCGAGTGCTCCTCCCTTAATGCACCCCTAAATGCAGCCTCCTCGAACTGGCTCTCGCTTGTGAACGCGTACGTGCACGACGTGGCATTGTTGCTCACTTGGAGAGCGTTCGGAATCGAACAGATGCCAGGAGAGAGAGAGAGAAAGAGAGAAAGAAAAAAGCTTGTAAGATCTTGTACGTCCGTTTTACAGTACGTTGAGATACCGACCCCCATTATGAGCGGGTATTATCGAGCTCTCGCGAGGTTTTTAGGGATTCGACGATCTCTAGGTTTTCACCGTTCTTTGACGGCTTTCCAATTTTCTTAACTGCCGGTTCCAGGTTTCACAGATAGGTCTTCGGATCTTGGTCCGAAGGTTCAGATAATTCCATGTTGTTTTTACTAGTGGGACGAAGTTTCTGATAGTCATATGTTGTTTCTAAGATCCATGCTGTCCGATATATTTCTCATTTCCTATCTCTAGTTTCAAGCGAATTTTCGTCAACGGTCTTTCGCTATAGAGACCGTAAACTGGAAGAAACGCGTGGAATTCTCCGCTAAATCGAAACTACTAAGAGATAATGGGAATATCTTTTAGTTTCACCCCTCGACTCTTGAAGACACATCTAACACACCGGTTGAGATGACTTCCAGGCATACCAGACGTCGATTTGCCGTAACTCCGTTAACTCGTGCCGAACGCGAGGACAAAAGACGACGTGTGGAAGAAAAGAGGCCAGAGGACAGAGTAAAGTGGGAGGTGCAAATCCAGGGATAGGGAGAAACGAAGGCAAACGCAACAAGAGCGGAGCAAAGCAACTCGCGCGAACGGTAAAAGCGTGCGGAGAAACGAAGGCACAAGGCGCATCGAACTCTCGTGTCCTTATTGTGCGATGCTCGTAAGTCCCATTACTATTGCCGGCGGACTATACGAGAAGCGAGAGGCACGAGGCGTAGGGGAGCGAGCACTTCCGGTCCCCTCTGCATCACGTGCGAGCCCGCCGAACAGAGAAACCCCCGTTTGCCTCGCCTCTCTTAGCATCCGGTCTCTCTGCGCCTCCCCAGCCAGCCCCCTCTCAAAAATAGGCTAGGCCCTTCGAGTTGCGACCTCGTATTATAAGCGTTATACCAGTATGTATATATGTACTCCCGCCACGTTACTTCTGTTTTATGCTTCTTCCTCCGCTTCTCTTTTTTCTTTCTTTATGATTTTTTGGAGGCAAGATTCTTCTGCATTTCCTCTTATTCGTTGTTTTATCGTACAAGAGAATGAAGGGGCGGGTTGACGAAACGTTTGCAGCTCTATTTTATTTCGTTCTTCCGACGAATATTTTCGTTACTGCCTTGGAGCTTGATTTAACAGGAATAGTTAATGTTCGCAGAAATATAAGAATACCTTCGAGTTGCGAATATCTTTGGAAAGTAAATTACTCGAGATGAATCAGTTGGCATATTGAATACGTTACTGACGTGATGGCAAAGTGTTAAGACTCTTTAGAAGAAGGATTTAGTGGAAAATCAGTGTCAAACAAGGAACGAGATTTGTCGTTCGATCCACAGGACCAAGAATAATATTATGTCGATCTTGGTCGACTTGGTCGATCTATCACGGGGATGGGACATCTCCAGCATACGCTTACGGTAATTCCAGCCAGCTGGGCCTCTAACTTTACGACACCTCCGTTAGGCGCCCCTTGGAAAGCAACCCAATTTTATCCAATTTACGTGTCTTAACTTCTAATTTACGATCTCGCACGAGCAAAGCCAATGATCCACCGAAACTACCTTAAACACAGACAGTTCGTTTCAACTTTCTCATAAACTAATCAATTCCACGTGACCCGAAATAGCTGAATGTCATAAATCAAGACGCTTAACTAACCAAGTCACCCAAATTGATGCTTGAAACATATCTATCCACTGCCTTACGAAACACTCGATTCTCAAATGCATTACATTGTTCTTTATTGACTCGTAGGACCTACTTAGAACCAGTCGTCCAATCTGAGCTTCAAATTCTCGAGGAAATGCATGGCACATACTCAATCGCGTAGAAAATATCGCCTCGGTGGCAGCAGGTGGTTGTTGAAGCTTCCAAGGGGCGTTTGTGAATCCCTCCCCCTCCCCACTCACCCCTACAACCGACCACTCACCCCACTACGCGTCACACGTATCCCCACCGCGAGCCGCATTTCTCCCCCATCGGTGCTTCGTTATCCCCACCACTGGACACTTCCACCTCCAACAAGGAGCAGCAATGTGACGGAGGACGAAACAGTCCGCAGCTGGTTGAATCGCGTCCCGTCGAGGAACGGGGTGGGGGTAACGTTTGCTAGCGGCGGAAGGGGAGGGTTGGACGGGAGGGGAAGTGACGGAAGGGAGGTCGATGCAGAGGACCGGAGAGCGGAAACGGCGCGGCGCTTCGTCACAGTGACACGCGCGCTCACGTCAAGTGGAGAGTGCACGCGAGAAGAAGCTCTGTCGTACGTTCGATTCGCGCCTCTTTTTCGACGATCTTTTTTCTTCATCCGACGCGTATTTTCTTCTCGAGTTTTCGTTTCTCGTTGTGATTCTTCGACGTTCGGTCGTTCATTCGTTCGCGAGTTGATACACCATTCTTCTAAAGAAGAACCAGAGATTCTCTTCGAGCTTCTCAGGTGTTAGTTGTTCCTTCGCTTGGATACAGTGTGAAGATTATAGTACGGCAGTTGGAAGAGACAGAGTGGTTGTTTTGGAAGGCAAAAGGAGGATAGAGGGCTTGTGCCTCGAAGGTGGCTGGCTCCAACCCGTGGAACACCTGTTGCGCGGATCAACGCGGTATTCCGCGTGGAAGTTGTTATCTCGTCTAGAGTACTAGAGTTCTGTGTGCATAGGAGTCTCGTTTGGTTTGCCGAGTTTTAAGATATACAAAAGGTGCGAGGGAAACTGTACCTGTTCTATGCTGGCTACCAAAGTGTGTTTACCGCGAGGAACGATCGGAGAGTCCGTCGTGATTCTGTGATGATACTGTGCATCTCAGTGAATGGACACTGACCGAAGTGAGGAATTTTGCAAACCGATCGTCCATGATTTTTCCTCGTGAAAAGTGGTCGGTCATCTACGTTTCTACGAACTTCGTCGACGATTCTCTTAGGATAGAACGTATATAAATATTCAAAGTTGCCTCCCCCTCCTCCTCACCTAGAAATTTTCGCATGCTCGCCGAAACTTAGCTATGCAATTCGTGGACGAGCAAAGTCTATCGCGTTCCTGGAAAACAACGACGAAACTTTCCCGCATGCTCGATCGTGGCCAGTCGATTCTGAGAGCCTGATCCTCTCTCGGCTGATCGTCTCGGTGTTCTCTTACACACGGCGCGGCGCGGCGAGAGAGAGGGTGGGTGCACGAATGCGCGCGTGCATCGGCGCGAGTAGGTGCGCGTCAACGAGCGGGCAGCACCGGGCAGCAGAAGAAGCGGCAGAGGAATCATCAGAGGGACGTCACGGCGGGCGTCGCGGGCGTCGAGACGTCGCGGCCTTCGGGGCAGGCGCCGGCCATAATCGTCGGCACGTACGGCAACAACCATTCGGATCCACTCTGTCAGACGACGAGTAGCGGCCCCGCTGCATCTTCGGAGATGGTGCTCCACATGCTGGACACGCTGATGACAGGCCACGAACCGTTTTACGCCGATTACCCCTCGTACCAGGAGACGGACCCTCTCACCCATCCGCACCATCAACATCCGCATCAGCACGCGATCGCGCGCAACACCGGCATGCCGCCGGTCTCCTTGGACGCGACCACCCATACGCCAGGTACTCGCGACAATTCTCTTCTTCGTCCTCTTACCGGTACAACCAGCTGCAAAGTCGATTTTCCTCTTGACATCTTTCGCGACTTTAATGCGAATGAAAGTATACGAAACGATGGATCATCGGGTTTTGGAGATGAACTTCGCGGATGCTTCTTAGAGTTCAGTTTCCTGGGGATTGGAATTTTCATACTCTTCGTCAGTTTGGATGAACTCGATGTAGACGAAGGATGATTAGATTTCGAGAAAGATCTCCGACTCTTCTGGAAATGTTTTCTAAGAGTTTAAGGGGCAGGTATACAATTGTTTTATTCTTCGTTATTTTTTCTGATCTTAACATGGACGAAACTGTTCAAAGTCAAAGATGATTTCGAGGGAAGTGCCTGTTTCCCGGGCATTGGGTGTTTGTATTGGATCTATCACACATTGAAATTTCCTTGTTCTTCGTCGTTTTCGATGATTTTAATGTAGGTGAAAGTATTCGAAACGAAGGTTGATGAAGTTTTGTCAAACCTTCTTGAAGATGTTTCTAGAACAGATTGTTGGAATTTCTGGATTGAAGTCTTCTTTGGTTCATTACCGATGAAATAGGACGTAGAATTTCTTTTGTCGTCGCTGTTTTCAATGATTTTGAAACGGATGACTGGGTTTCGAGCGATATTTCTGAAAATGTTCTCCGTAAATGCTGCTTGACGTATGAAACAGATTTCAGACTTAATAAACCTATTAGATTTGTGGATTATACATACGTGCTGTCAATAAAATCAATTCGAAATTCTTGTTTCGTGGACCGTTTCTCCAAGGACATGTTATATATTGAGCGTAAACATTGATAAAACGCTTATGTTTGATAATACGTCATTATTGTATCGAAGAATGATTGGCTGTTGAGGTCAATATTACCGTGGTGTTAATAATAATCTCAGTAATGATAGAACAGAATTCCCAAACGCTTCCCAGCTGTCCCTTTGGATATTAAGCTTACAAAGTGTAACAGGACAGGAAGCAGCTCAAAAATTGAAATTTCGTTAAACTGTCACTATCTGGCCACGGATATCGGTGGATACATTTATATAAGTAATTATTTTCATTTAAATCGGATAAGCATACGTCACGTCAAATATATCGGCTTCTGCGAGGCTCGAGCACATCCTGTGGAATATTTACATTCGTTCGAAACTCGTTTGAGATATCTCGGCCCAAAAACAGGACAATACTTTCAAGTTTTTTCAACGTCGACAATAGGTACTTTCATTAGAGTTTCGTTCGTTGTATCGTATATACCATAATTTAATAAATCCTTCCGATATCTAATAATATTATTATTTATTTGTCACTAATGAAGTATTTTTTATCTTTATATGTCACCTTTATGTATTTGTAAGTGCGTAACGTATCTCACGATAATTCAACGAAAGACTGATTCGGTGTAGACAGTAGGTTCAATGGATCTTCATCATCGTTCGGTGTCAGCATAGACTGATCTTCGTCCAGGGCATCAAAGTTTTCGCCCAGTGGTGGCTAAACGCGTCTCGTTCAGCCACTCGTGCCGCTCGTGCCGCCACACTGTGCGGTTAATTGGCCATTTGACCAAGGTCAATCGTCTATGATTGCATTAAAGTGCATTACCGGTGTGACGAGACGAAAACGTTCCGGTAAATGTAAACCAACCAACGATCGAATCGAATTCACGCTTATCCACTTCGTTGCGACCGAATCTTCGCTCAAAGACTCTTGTATCGCCTGCAAGTTTCCAACAGGGATAAAGTTCTACCAAGTCTACAAGAAGTGTAAAATACAGAACGCATTTGTACACCATTGTATCTATCATAGCATATAATACATCAACTAATTAAATTCCGTATCGTTTAGAAGTACTTTCATATAGCTACAAAAATTTGATACTACGACGACGTGAACGTTTCATTGGAAAGTAAGATACTTGCAAATACTTTTGGTGGCCAATGTACATAAAAAGACGCGTCGAGATTTTCAACGCGTTTGTAGAAGCAAAGAAAAAGTTCCGATACGCGATCAACCTTTTATAATTTCATGCTATAAATCTGTATTCTATAAACCTAGAATCTAATAATTCTGCGATTGCAGTGTTAACGTTATAGAGGTTTGTCTCTTCCCGTGCACTCATAGGTATGTTATTACATGCACCTTTCATTTCGATTTCTTTGATACAAGTTCTACGCTTTAGTTATGGATATATTGCGGTAGCGTTAACATTGAACGGACGAGCAAAAAGAGAGAGACTGGAAGCAATGCTCGATAATAATCGTTGTGCCCCGGCCGCATAATGATCCGTAACTATATCGTTATTTTTAACGCGGGGGCTTCTTTTGTTCGCGATGCACGTCGCCATTCGCAGCCTAGGTGTGGCCCGATGCTAAATTGCCAATAAACCTGGTGCCGTGCCATGCAAGGTCGCTATTGCATGGCTCGCCACGGATGGCCGCGATCGGATTTAAAGAAGCGATCCTTCGATCGCGCATGCGATACACCTCGCGCCACCGGAGAGCGCAACATTTCCCTGAACGTTACATCGATGCACAATCGCCGTGAATTCGCGCAACCGTGCAATTATTGCGGTATCGCTTCGATGGAAAGGAGCGGACGATCATTTTCGGCGATGAAACTCTGCTGGATCGGAAATCGAACGCGATCGACGATGATTTTAAGACTCGATAGATAGTACGAATGAAAATTGTACATTCGAATTTTACGTTTTATTGTTGGTAGATTAATTTGATATTATAACGTCACGATGGCTGTTTCTCTTCGAGTATTTACGTATATTTATATAAATAGATACAGAAGCGATTAACGCTACTTTATGGATTGTATAATTGCATATCTAAGTAGACGTTTGTTTATCGTAAGTGTCGTGTAGAAGATCCGCGAGATCGAACATTTCTTACTGATATTTAAAGCCAACTTTATCAAAAACAAATACGCTTATTTTCTACCCGTTTAACGATTTGTTAACGTACAATGTCGCGTGCATGCGACCACGTATGTACGTAAACATGCAACGTAGGATCTGAGAGAGTTCGGCTTACTCCGCTTCTTTGCAAGCGCGGCTCATTTCGTTGCGAAATCTACTCGGTATCCGTAAGAATATTAAAATCTTTGGCTACCGAGAGTTACTGGCTGAGAAGCATATTTAAGAAATATAAATGATATACGAAATGGAAATTGTTCGCGGAGACGTTTGTTCGTCGAACACGCATGAAATGCGTTCGAGTAATCTCGACCGGAAGCATGGAAAAATGATAAATATGCATTACGAATGATCGCGCGAGAATGGTCATATCGCAGACAACTATCTTTGTCCACTATAAGCGCATCATTCCGGTTTATCAAACGATGATCGCGTATTAAAAAATATTGGTGACTTCGCTATTTCACATTTTGCCAGACTTTTTCGAAATATTGTCACGTTTTGGCATTGTATCGGCGATCATAAGTAGGTTAAGAAAGTTGATAGATTAAAGGAAATTGCAAGTAACTTACTCTTCAGTCATCCCTTAAGCCTCCCAGGGCAAAATATCTTTTGAGCTATGAACAAAATCTTCCTTTTACTCGCCACTAATCATAGACATATATATCATCCAAAGCTTTTGTTAAATACAGGTAATTTTTTTAGAACTAAACTAGAGCCAGTTATCCTAAGGACGATATACGAAGGATCAATGATAATGACAATATTTCAAGGTTCTCGATGACAATATGCTTTGTCAATAAATATCGACGACTCTGTGTTGACGATAAATATTGATGCTTTTGTTTTAGAACCTGGAAATATTGATAATATACGTCGAACGTTGAGAACCTCCTAAGATCAAACGTATTTATCATTTGGTTAGCTACCAAGTAACTCGTTAAATGTGTAACATCGAGCGAGATATATTCACCAAGCATCAACGAATTTTGAAATTGAACCCAATGTCGAAGCTTACAGTGTTCGAAGTCGCAAGACAAGCGATAAATCCAAGAAGTTGATGCACATATAAAAAGTTGTAGTATTTATATGCGACGCATAAAAATTTTCCATGCATTCGCATACTGTGACGCGGTGGCGCGCGAGCGTACATCGTTTTGGTTGAAAAAACACGCGTATACCGGCTCGTCGTCGCGGAGACAGGCTGTGCGGAGTGTGGGAGAGTTCGCAGGTCACCGGTCTACCGAACAACAATGCGCGATTTCGTTGTCGTCGAGGACGACTTTTTTTTTTCTTTTTTACTTTTTTACTTTTTCTCCGAGTCTCGTTCTATCGTGCAATTGTCACCGCGTTCTTACGCGCACGCCTCTCGCGTTTTTCATCATCCTCGTTTCATCGCGACATTCGCGCGCGTCAACATCTTGTTTTTATTCCGTTTTTCTGTCTTGTACGTTAAGATTTGTTTCTCTGTTGCGAGAACAATGCTAATCTGATGGTGCATTATTAGTTCCTTGAACTTGTTATTGTTATTATTATTATTATCATTATTACCATTGTTATCGTAAAATAAATATCAAAATTAGATATTGTTATTGCCAATTCTTATGAATCAGTTGAACATTTATACTGTTTCCGAGATATGTAAGCGTACTTGTCTTTTACGTAAATATTTAATTTTTGGATTACTCATCTCCTGTCATGATTTAGATAGACGAAATTATCGTGGATTTTTTACATTTACGTTGAGGCTGCTATCGTAAACGTCGATAAAATACCAGACTCAGACTGAGCGATTGATCTTTTATCGTTGCCTGCGTACTAGCAATTTTTAAATAATCCTTTGATCTTCTTGTTATCTTGATAAGGGCCCAGTGAATGCGTAAGCACGTGATTTCGACGAAGGAGGAAAACGATGGAAAGGGGGAAAATAACAGTCCCGATTCATTGAATTCGCAGCGTACCACGAATGTCGTTTATTCGCATACAAAACAGCTCAGAGCATGGCAACTAGCGCGAAAGCAAATTCATTATTTCCTCCACTAATACTTTTATTTGACCTCTGGTTTGCCAGTTGGAAGGAGTCCGATATTCGTTAACCATAAGCTATCTAATACCTGTCCCAATACCTTCGTTAAAGTATTTTAACCTAAGGTATTTGTTAATTCTTTTAATTCGTTATTTTAGCATAATAATAAAACACTTACGAGCCGGAACATTTCTGATCGGTAAAGGATTTATCCTTTTGAGGACCTGCAGCTAATAACGATTTTAGAGCTCCTGAATTAAATGAAATTTAAAACCATTTAGCCTGGCTGAATCGATGTCTGTTAAATCAATAGGAAATTAGTATTTAATATAATTGATAATTATATTGTTAATGTTTAAAAATCTTTTGGCTAATCTGTCAGAATATGATATTCGCTTATAGTTAGATGGTGAAGAGTGGGCCTATCGAGTGCTCGTCTCGAATAATCGTTATCTTAGTTAAACTAAAATTTTACAGTCTTTGCACACTAACGAATGTATTTTATGTAATTATGATAATCGTTTATTAATCTTTTGTGGCCACCATAACGTTTCGGGGACTCATGACGCTTACAGTGTCATTAGCGTCAGGATAAATCCACCGCTGCTTCCAATATCGAGTATTCACAATAAGTTACTATTTGCGTCAACAACAGAACACATCGTTTCTTAAAACAAGATCTAAGAATTATTTAAGAAATCAAGAAATTAGTACTACAATTACCATGACCGTCAAAATGATTCGTAATTTCTCTCATAGTAATTTTATAGATGCATTTTTGCGTTTTGTCAAATTCTTGTAAAGTACGAAATCTCTGTTTCTTCGGTACGAGTTTTATGCTACGGCCCTATTTCTATCGCATTTGATAAGAAGAAATTTAACGAATGAAACTTCTCCGAAAGGAATCTAGTGCCTACACCTGCGTCATATCCAGTGCCTGGAGCTTCGGCCAAAAATCAAATCGAATCTTCTGTATCTAAAAAAGATTCCGATACGGGCCGCGAGAAGAAGGAGCAGAAGAGGAGAATCGGCGGGCTCCAGAGAAAGAAAAAGATAATAGGCTTCCGGCGATGAAAGCGTTCGCGGGGCAGGTTTTAATTTTCAAGAGGCCGCCGGTCTACTCCTTTTTCTCCTTCTTCCTCGTCGTCGTGTTCTTCTCTTCTCCGGCTTATATACACGCAGCAGCTGTGCAGGCCGACTGGCGTTTCATTCGATTTGGCGCGTGCCTCGTGGCCTGCGTTGCTGACCACGTTTTGCTTGCTGGCTGCCTTGCGTTTCTTCGCCGTTACTCGTTGCTTGCGGACCAGCCCTTGGCACCTGTTCCACAGCTGATACGCGTCTGGCTGGTGGCTACATTTGCTCCCTCGAAACTATCTTCTTCTTCTTTTTCGTCTTCTTCTTCGTCATTCTACTCGTTTATTTCTCTCTTACCAGGCGCTTTCTCTTCTGGATTGAATTCCAGTACAGAGTTCGTATTTCATTGTAGATCTTATCATTTGTTTATCGACGAAGCAACGAGCTACACGAGTAAAGGGCGTACCGGACGAAAGGAAACACGCTATAGAAGGTATGCGATGAAAAATATCGAAGTGGTACATTGTCGGAAAATGTTTGTATGTAGATAGAAACTGAATGACCTTAGATATTTTGTATATTTTTGCATCTTATAATTTCTCATAAACGCGTAAACATCCGTGGTCTAATAATACATTTGTTTAATTCTCTTGACTCTCTATGACGTCATGTGACTTGAACGTTGCTTACACACTTACATGTCCGTATTTTTTTAAACATTACTGCACTGCTCAGTACTTTATGATATTTTAGTTTATTATTGCGTTACTGCATTGCTATTCTCTCTAGAAGAATTTCTATATATAATCCCTGTTTCTCCAATATGAATCAGAAACAATAATCAATCATAATTTTTTGTTTCTATCATTTGAGGCTTAAACGCGCCGTCGATGGAAGTAACGTTTATGCAAAAAGAAAGAAAATTAACACACGCAGCACGAA
Source organism: Bombus vosnesenskii (assembly GCF_011952255.1). Taxonomy (NCBI): domain Eukaryota; kingdom Metazoa; phylum Arthropoda; class Insecta; order Hymenoptera; family Apidae; genus Bombus; species Bombus vosnesenskii. The sequence goes on from NW_022882938.1 coordinate 3,878,947, forward strand.
TTCTTGCCTTCTTCGTCTATAGTTCCTCTGGGTCCAAGGGAAATACCATACAAAACGCAGGTCACGATTTGCCAACACTTTCTATAGGTTACGTTCCAACGCCCTTCCTATTCGTACATTCCTTCGGTATCGTGGAACATACAAATAATTCATCGTTGGTATTTACAATTGGAAGTTAGTTAAACGATTCGAGTGATTTTTCATAGGAAGAGATACGAAGAGAGCAATAGTTTCATGGGAAGCTCAGTTATAATTAGGATTAAAAACATCCAGATCAGGAAGTAGATTATTTATATATATATATATATATACATATATACATATATATACAGATAGCGTGTCGTAATCCACTCTGGATAACAAAGAACCCGCGAACTTGGAATTAATCATCCAAGGATTACGTTAATGTACCCTGCCAGCGAGAATCATGCAATACCGCGAAGGTAATATCAGATCTGCAAAATACAAAGAACGTTGGAACGCTCTTGGAAAAGGAAAATTGAAAAGAGGAAGCCCTCGTTTGCAAATTTAACGAGACTCCGGGGCCGAAATTCCAGAACCGCCCAAAAGTATGCCAGCCCGGTTGAACTTTGGAGAAAAAGAAGAACGAGAGCCAACGTGAAAGAAAAGCGATCAAGACAAACGCGAAGGAAGAAAAAAGAATTGCCTGCTCCGGCTTCAATTGTTCATCCGTGTGAACAAACGCGCGGCCTGAATGCTTCAGGAATTTCGGAATAGTTTCGTTGCTCTGCCCCCCTCTTTAGGAGTCGCGGCTCAAGACGGCGACGAAGACGAAAAAGCAGAGGAACAAGAAGAAGAAGAGGTAGAAGAAGAGGTGGAGAGGAAGGATCGTGGAGGAAGGAACGCGAGAAGAGGGTGCATTTAGGTAGCATGAAAACATGTACCTCGTGGAGGAGCACACGAGCAAAGTGTTCATGGTTGTACGTGTGTGTTGGGCGTTTAGGTGTATGCGTGCGCGTGGCACGCCGTGAGGGCCGACTCGAAGCTGCACTCCCACGCTCACCGTCCATGAAATGGGGTGCGAGGTGCAGCTACACGCCAACCCATGCAGGTGTAGGTGGTGTGCGCAAGGGTCCGTCCCTTGGGCCCCCATTAACGTCGACGTTCCTCGAACCGACTTGCCCGCGAACCTATGAGAACCCGCCTGGACTTATATGATAATTCCGCGTGTCGTTACACTCTTTGACCCTTTATGGTGGTGTCTACCGAGCGAGAGGTTTCTTTCTCTCGCGCCTTGCGCTGGGCAGAATTTGTTTGACTCGTTGTTACAGGACCATTGTTTTAGTAACAGAGTACAGGAGAGCTCGGAAATTTGTTCATTAACGTAGAACCAACGTTAATGGGACGTACAGGATAATTTGGAAATTAACTTTCACGACAAATTGTAATTTTGGATCATTTGCATAGTATAGAGCGAAATTCAAAACTATTAAAATTCTACCTCGGTGATTCTAATTCTTAGGGCGAGAGATTTATTTTCTTAGATTTAGATTCGCTGCTTAGGATTCGAATACTTTGAACGATCTTCGTTCAGTGTGATAATTTTGATATTTAGCAAACCTTCGAAAGCTTCGACTTCTTCCATCTTTCTATTACAAAAAAAGATATTAACTAAGAAGATCTATATACTAATCTAGATACTGATCTGTATTAAATACTTATCATTGCACCCTTATAACGTTTACAAACGATATCGTTCCTCTGCCATGTAAACAGACAATTGTTCCAACGAACCTACGATTAATTGCGCTTCCACTTAACTGCAAACTAACTGTATCGATTTTACAATCCGCAGTGGCTTTTGCAACCGATCGACACGGCTAGATATCATCTATCGTATCTGCGACGATCGTGGAAGTTCGTTAACGCGAGTGGACCCATTATTCGTGTCGCGAACGATAGCTGTTCGTTACGGGTCGAGTGCTGGGCCACCTGTTTTCCTCGCCGTTAAAAAGGATAAGTGTGGGAACGTCGGCTGGTCACACATATCGTGCACATTGTAATTCCGTGTGTTCACGCAACGCGACGCTTAGCCAGTGGATTATGATAATCCGCCAGAAGCCATTGTCCTGCACGACGTCGGGGGATGCCGTGGAATCGCGAGCCTCGCTACCAAGCTGCTCGGAATAATTAGCGATTTTTTATGGTTGCGAAGCGCGAGCAGAATTCATTGGAAAAGAAAATTGTTTAATTAAAATCCGGTATTATATAACCAACGGATACGATAAGAAACCACGCTAACTGCGACATTTAGAAACGGTTCAATGTTTTATTTATCGAGCTTATTTATAGTAGCTTCTTAATGGAAGATCGTTTGCATGTGAAGTGCGATTTTTAGCAATGAAATCTCACACAAGCGTTCAGAATATCGACGAAACGTTATTGAAGCGTCAAACGTCCCCCACAAAAGGCATAATCGAAACCAGATTACGTACGCGTGTACTGTTATCTTCGCGGAGCCGGATTCGCGAAGCCTAACGCTCTTGATCTTATCAGTAACTGGAATGAAACGACAAAAATCTATTCTTTTCATATCCGATGTAATTAATTTCCCCGATAATGTGTTGCAATTATGTTTTAACATCTAGACGGCGGTATTTATCAACATAAGATTTAAGGAATTTAGTAAAAGATGAATGAAAGTGTTATTTATGCAGACAATAGCAAATAAAAGCATAAGACTAGTTCTCTGATTGATTGATTATCGCGTTATGTTATAGATATTAAATAAACACTAATCCACAGTTGCTCGCTATCAAACTCCATTCTATCGTAACACTCTGTTAAGCTTCCAATCGTCGGAAAATATCACTCTCCTCAAATCTTGTACTGTCCAGTGCTTTAGTGCTTCGACGAAAGCAATTGCCAACTTTCGATTTTTACTACTAAGTACTTTCTTCCGAAACAAAATCATTCGTGGCGCAGATTTCTTTTTGAATATCAGCAGCGTAGCGGTTCGAAAATGATCGTTTTCGGACGTGGTCCAACTGGGCTGTAGATTTTTGATTCGTCGTAATAGCGTCTAATTTTTCTAAATTTATAGTTACCATGGCTGCTTACAAACTGTCTCAAATCTTCCAATAACATGCGTATTTGCTATATTCTTTCTATAGTCTTTTTCTTTTTGCGTGATATACCTCCTTAAATGCGACAATTGTTATTATAAGTTCAATACGTCGTGTTAAATAGGCTTGTTATCGTTCGATTAATTCGAAGCGTCACTTTGTTCGAATGTTCGTCTTAAACATTAGTTTAATTTTATGACATTTAATGTTTTAAATGCAGCATCGAATCGTCTTATACAATTCGTATTCATTCTATCAAGTATTCTTCATATCTTAATAATGGTTTCGTGACCATTGATAGATACATGTGTGTCACTGTAAGGAAAACTTGGAAGTGTTAATTATTTCTTAATAATATGGTGTAGTATTAACTATCGGAAAGGTAGTCGTCTTAAACTTTTGTTCGCTACTGCAAATATTCAGGCAACGAAAGAGTGTAATTATTGTAATTCAGTAGTTGTTTCCGTAATAGCACTTTGCTATAACGCTAATAGCGTTTTGATAAAATATTTGCTACGAAAAATCGCGGCCAGGATATTTCTTATTTTAACGAATCTTTCACAAGTTTTATAACTTCTACATGTGCGATAATATTTAAGCTGGAACAAAACAATTAAATCTTATAATTTTGCTTCTCTTATAAAATCAAATTTAAAATAAGCAGCGCGATATAACTTGCGCTTTCTATTATCTCGTATCAAGCATAGAGTAAATTTTAATATTGCATGATTTTTTTTCGAAAATCTGCAACAAGGAAAAGTTAGGAATATCTTTCCAAAAGTCCAAAGAATTACTACAAATTGCGATTTATCGGATGTTTGTCCTTCGCGCGGTATTAAAATTTACGAACTTGAGAAGAAATTTAACGATGTATATCTTTGTTTTATTGCTAATTTTTAAACAATATCGCAAAAGTTACAGTCGTTATGTACTCGTATACGTTTATTACTTATATTTTTCCGCTTACATACATTTATAATCTACAACATGAAATTATATTTGCAATGCGTAATTTCACATATTGTAATTATAATTTCAAATACATTTCGCAATTTCGATCTTTCTTCTGTCGCAAACTCGCGCCGAGGCCGCATTGTGCGCGAGAAGTAAATTATTTTGATGCAAATCGTAGCATGTTTTATATTAATTAGTGACCTCGTTTGTTGAATATCTCTATCGCGAAGACGACGAAAGTTATAAAATTTTGTCCAGGATACGTGCCTTCCATCGCACTGCGCGACAGTGAGAACAGAGTATTCTCAGTGTTGTTTCAATCCATCGCTTAATTACATATTTACCATCCGTGACGTAGTAGAAATTACTACGAAACGAGCGCAATATCCAATAAAAGAAGTGCATTACGATAAAACGACTTTTACATGTACGTGTAAAATGCTAAATAATAACAAACAAGCTGCAAACTCCAAAGCCCAAAAACGATGAAATATCTTTATAAAATATTAAAATATCAGCTTTACTCTACAACTTATTTATCGATGACAAACATACTTGTTTCTCCTACTGTCTTTTTTCCTCTTCTATTTATATCCATAAATCATCCGATTTGAAATTGTATCGCGTTATTGATAATCCTGTCAGCTATAAACTTACTCAGAATGACGTTCACAAGCTTGCTGCACGTGCAGTCGTCTATTTATACTTAACTTGAAGAAATGCCCGGTCATTCGTTTCTCTGGAGCTAGTATCTCAATTCAATTCAAATAATTACACCGTGCACGGTCCCTTTCTCTCGTCTACAACAACTATTCGGGACCTTGGTGTAATCTTCTCGACTGATCTATCATTCGCTTCTCACATCATCAAGGTTGCCACTGACAGTAGTGCGCTCGAGCTTCTTCGTTACATTACATAGAGCGTGTAAGTTTTTTTTTTAAGGACGTCAACACCGTTAGATCGTATCGTGTATCGTGCGTTGGTTAAGCCTCACTTAGAACTACTGTTCTACCATCTGGTCATCTTACCATTCTCGTCACATTATCAATTTAGAACGTGTACAGCGTATAGATTTTTATGCCTAGCCACGTGTTTTAAGCTGTCACGCGTCTCTAACGTTGATTACGATTACTCTGGCCTTTGTTGAACGTCTGTTGCGTCTGAATCTCTCGATCGTAGACGCGAGATGCTCCATCTTACATCCCCTCACAAATCACTAAACGGCGTTGTAAATAGCTTTCTTATCTTATCGTAGCTTATGGAATCTTAGCTCGTCTTAAAACTCGCGTGCTACGAGTCCCTCGATCAGGCATAGCTTATTCCTTAACGCTTGTTCCTCCTAGCGGTGTCCCATAATGGGTCGCTTTGGGTCCAGTTGGTATACTCCCTCGTTTTCGTAGCACTTTATTTTCGTAGCACAATATTTTCAATTCTAATAATGTCTTTTTTCGGAAATAAAGGTATATAGAGACAGGGCATCGACTTGCTTGTTTTACTTTATTTCTCAGTAAATCATTTATATACAGGGTGGTTGGTAACTGGTGGTACAAGCGGAAAGGGGGTGATTCTACGCGAAAAAAGAAGTCGAAATTTTTCCTTCGAGGCCTTGTTTTCGAGAAAATCGACTTGGAATTTTCGCCCGGTACGCGTGCACTTTATCGCGTCTCGTTATAACGGATCTCACTGTAGATCGTTGTCTCGATCGAAAGAAAACATTTTTATTCTATATTTTCGACTTCTTTTTTCGCATAGAGTCACCCCCTTTCCGCTTGTACCACCAGTTACCAACCACCCTGTATATGAATACATACATGAGCGAATAAATAGCAGGATATAAATAAACCGCATCTGTTCCGTTTACATTATAATATAATTATAATATATTATAATGTAATTAGAGAATAAAAAAACAAAACATAAATAACAATTGGTTGAAGTACAATGATTTCTACATATACGACGTTGGCAAACATCACATTGCGACAAGATAAAACTTGTTACGATCGTTAGACAACAATCTCACAGAATTCTCTAGCATAAGCGTAATTGTATTAATAGGATAATCGCAAAAGTTAATGCATAGCGATGATTTTTCTATAACTCGAGGCGTGATGTAATTTGTTTACATTCGTTTCTTTCCAATTTCTCTCTCTCTCTCTCTCTCTCCCTCTCTCTATACACATATACCGAAGAACTTATTATCCGTTTAAATAAATGAACAAATCTTTGAACTTGTACGTCAAAGCTGTTCGAACCGATCTCCTGAGATTCCCCGATCTTCTCTCGGACCTCGCGAGATCAAACGACCAGACGATGATTTTACAAGCTCTGTCGCGTTCGTGGTCGATCCGACGAGGACGAAGCGGGTCGCAGCCTCCGTAATGGACGCGCGACGGGTTTCTCGTGGCCGAGGAAAGGAAGTCGAGGATAGGCGGAGTTGGCTCGGGCCAATCGTCGAGATGCGCGCCGCCCACGTGTCAGCGGTTCCTCCCTGCAGACTCTGTGCCTCTCGTGACACCGTGCACTCCCCAGGTTCCAACGATTTCCCATCGCGACCCTTCGCTGCGAATGCTGCCAGCCCGAGCGAAAAGTCGAAACGATCGAAATCGCACGCCGGTCGGCGACAATCCGCTATCCTTCGAACGGAAGCAGAGTACGGAGACGCGACGACTATGGGGACCTAGCAGCGTACAGAAACCACGGAATTCGAATTTTCTTTAACCCTCGTCGTATGACGCTTGAAAATCTCCACCACTCCCGTCGAAATCGTTTTATACGGACACCTTGTGTCGTTGGAAGGAAAGAGAAAAAAAAGTAAAAATACAGGCAGATTCGCGTGAACAAAATCGTCGCGCCCCCTTTCGATCGATCGATTTCGAATAATTCGCAGATTTCGCAAAACACAGAGATTCAAGGGTACGTGGAACATACGTAACGCGTTTGCTTTTGTGGTGATATTTTTAAGGAGGTTACAATCATCTACGCAGCCCCGTGTGCCAAGACGAGAACCAGAGGGATGAAACCTCGCCGCCACCTCACAGCCATAACGCTCAAGCGCCCAACTCTCATTCCAGTACTCCAAACAGCAACAACAACAATAATAATAACAATAACGCGAACAACGCGTACATACATCTACGGAACTTGAACCAACTGAAGACGGAGTGTAAGTAGCGGAAAATGGAACGAATATTTCGTGGATTTATCGATTTTTCAAAGGAAGATCGTAGAATTTGAATATGGTTCGTGATTGTCGAGCAGCGAATTATGCCAACCACCATATAACGGAGCACCTGCAAGGCGGTGGAGCAGGGTTGACGAGTGGCAACGATCTCACGGGTACAGGGACTAACGAGAGCGACTTAAGGGTTAGTCAAACGGCAACGGAGAGCTACATGACTCCGGCACATTATTCCGGCTACGATGAGGCGTCCGAGTATCACAGTCTGCCGCAGGATCACCAACCGCCGCATCCTTTCAACCTGGATGGCTCGCCGGAATTTTACAGCGCCAGTGGAATTCAAATCGAGCCGAAGTATCAGCCATCGCCGTTTAAAAATTATCCTCGAGGTGATCTCAATGGTTTAAGAAACTTCGAGCTGCTGTTCTCCAATCTATATTATTATCTGCAATTTACGTTCAATATAAATGTCATCGAATTGATCAGTATCCTTAGACGTTGCTAAAATGTCTTTGCTTTTGGTCATTAAGATATTCGGATATATTTGCTCCTTGTCTTTTTCATATTTTTTCTTTTTTTTTTTTTTTTGGTTTATGAATTTACTAACAAGGTATTCAAAGGAAGAATATCTAAAGAGATACAAATATATCGAGATAAAAAAATACGAAGGAAAAGAAAAAGGAGCAGAAACAGCAAGGAGAACAGTAGACTTAATTAATGATATTTGAACGATCGTTCGACGATTATAATCGATGCTTTGCAACCTAGGTCGCTACCACGAAGGATACAGCGAGAGCGGTGGTTACGGACAATACGACGCTACGCCATTCCAAACGGTTCCAGGAAGCGGAAGCGGAGGAGGAGGTGGCGGCGTTGGCGGTGATCAATGGGGAGTCGGCCCTCTCGAACACCTGTCTCATCATCCGGCATTCTTGGCTGGTCTTGGTCCAAGAGATTCTTCCAATCCTCATCATCCCTCGTCTATTGGAAATAACGCTGATCAGAAACCTCTGTTGCAGAGCGCGATGATCCCCGGTTATACAAGTAATTAATCGCTCGCGAGTTAGAATACGATTCTCCTGAGTTTTTCGAAAAAGTTCGTTCTAAGGAAGGGCTACTTTCTAATGTTAACAGGCACTGGACCCTGCTTTACCGGTTCCGGTCCCATTCAACTCTGGCAATTTCTGTTAGAGCTGTTAACAGACAAATCGTGTCAAGGCTTTATCTCGTGGACTGGCGATGGCTGGGAGTTCAAGTTGACGGATCCGGACGAAGTGGCACGTCGTTGGGGCATCCGTAAAAACAAGCCTAAAATGAACTACGAGAAACTGAGCCGTGGTCTCCGTTATTATTACGACAAGAATATTATACATAAAACAGCTGGCAAACGATACGTTTACCGCTTTGTCTGTGACTTACAGAGTCTCTTAGGGTAAGTGTGCGACAGACACGATGCTCTGATCGTTCGGTTCTCTTGAGAGCAGTCGACGATAATCGGTTAGGACGATAACGATGATCGTGTTTTATAGTATCATTGTTCGTTCGTAGGTACAGTCCGGAAGAACTGCACGCAATGGTTGAGTTGAAGCCGGAGAAGAAGGAAGAAGACTGAGTTTCTGTTATCAGACGTGTTTAAGGACTGTGTCGTTTTACTAACTGAAAAGAAGGAGAAAAAAAAAAAGAAAGAGAGGGAAGAAAGAGGAATCCGAACGATTCCTTGGTACCGCGATGGAACAAAGTTCAAACTGACAATGTAACGAACAATGTGAAACGAACAAACGAAACGAAGGAACGAGTAACTGGTGTATTGATAAACGAAAGAATTCTTCTAATGAATAGAAGACTAAACCAATTGATGTCTTCTAACGTTCAGATACATGATAAAATCGAATCGGTCGTATGTACCAAAGACAGGGTCTGCATACCATTGGTGCCTAAAGTTAATGAAAATCGTGAATTTGTTTCTAAGTGATTAATTTGCCAAGCCAGATTTTAGAGGATATTTATAGGAAATAACTCAACAATTTATACATATTATATATATTATACATATAAATATATATATATAAATATATATAAATATATATATATATATTTTTAATGTTACATAATTTCTATGCACTACGTCGAGCACACGATGCGTCTAAATTATTTATGTCTCATCATTTTAAACATGCGTGTTACATCTCGTTGATAGATAACACCATATGTGATTGTTATTACTATAATTTTACTACAATAAAGCCATTATACCATTATTATAGACGGCGAGCTTGAATTCGACGTTTAAATGCTTTTCTACGTGTAGATTATTACTAAGTTGTAGTATTAAAAATACTGTGTTTCCGAGCTCGCTTGGCTGCAACAACTGCGAAACAAACCTCCTTTTATACTATTACCGATCTTTCTTTTTTCCTATTCGCTTCCTCGATGTTTCACGTGCGACCAGTCCCAGGTGAATAATGTTGGAGGACTATAATTAACAGCGTTTCAGGTGCGAAGAAAGTATGCTGTTAATTTCGCTACAAGTTGTATGTTTGAACGCGTTTCTTTTTCTAACGAAATCATTTCGTTTCGTTGATCTCCATATTTTTCTAACGATTAAAAGAAGTGATCATTTTTTCGAAGGAAGGGGCGACGTGCAACCAGTATTGAACATCATAGGCCCGTAAAATAGTATTTGGAATAGAAGATGATAACGTTTCTTGGCGCTTAATTTTAAAGATTACCGACTACTAAAATTTAATATATGTTTTTTCGTTTAATAGCTCGGATATCTTCGAATATGGAATAACTGTTAGAATTAAAATCAGCATACATCACTTTTCTATTTCAAATGCAGTTTTATTTGTAATATGTTGTACGCGTAAAGAAAATGACGTTTGCTATCCGAAGAAAGTTTTTCGTTAAATCTTCCAAATTCATCAGAATCCCGTAACTCTATCATTTTGCGGATCATAGCAATAATTAAAATATCGACGTTCTTAAGTGATACTTTATCATTTGCATTGTATATAATATGTACGCGTGTGGAACACTCGATAACGCGTGTATAGACGAAATTCGACTATAATGTTGCGACTAGTTTGCGTGATTCTCACCGTATTTCGATGAGCGTTTTCTACGTTGTAAAAATGTTGTTCTGTTGGACGTAATAATTATTGTAACAATATCGGTTGTATTGATATGTACGACAACGGATAAAAAAGAACGAGGAAGTTTCTTAAACGCGTTACATATCTATAAGCGTATGTAACATTACGTATTTTATATAAATTAAGTTTCTTTAATTGTGTTTGTTAAATGTTCGGATCAAGAGAGAAAGGGTGAGCGAGAGGGAGAGAGAGAAAGAGACGAAGATGAAACGAAAACTATGGTTGAAATATATTTCATAATGAAGATTATAAAAGAAAGACTCGTAAATCGACGACGATTAATGGCGATTCAAGAAGAAATTAAGTTAATCGCGAGATAAAAGATCTTGACATATCCGGTCACGATTGTTAAGTTTTCTATATGTAACGAAATAATTTAGACACCTTTATAGATTATCGACATATGTGATTAACAGTATACCAATTTTGAAAAGTAACTCATGGACAGGTATCGAATAAAATTAACGGAATCGTTATAATTGTGTAATTTCGAATACATTGTAAAAATTTGATGAAGAAACACGTATGAAATGATTTATAAATCCCTCCTTCTCTGCACAGGACTAGACATTCGTAAATTAAGTTTGAATATTTTTAGTCGAATAAAGGAAAAAACGAAAATTATGTAAAGCTCTACTGCATATATGTGTGTAAAGCAATCAATCATCGTTTCCGACAACTATGTGAAGTTACGACAGCGACATGTGAAAATTTTTCAGTAGTTGCAATAAAATAAAGAAATTTTTATAAATATACTGAACAAAGGGACAATTTCATTCAACGTCATATTCAATAATTATAACTACAAAATATAAGTATAATGATGTCGACTTACAAAATTTCGAGTAGATTTTCAATAAATCGTCCAAGAATCTAGAATAACAACAAATCTATGGTATTTATCAAAAGCTGTGACCAGTAATTATAGTCATCTCTAAAATTTTTATACGTGTCGTCGACAAGAAAGTAATTTTTGTTTAAATGGAAGGCAATCATCACTCTACTCACAGTAAAGGAATTTTTCAGAAAATTCAAAGATCAATATTTCGTTGGTTACCGGTTGCTGATAAGCATTTATAATGGAATTCTGTCGACAACTATTCCTTTCTTATCGACTGCGACACTCTTCCTTATCGGTCACTGTACGCATGCGTAGATGTTATTCGGATGCTGAAATTGGGCGCATTTCAAAATTTCTAAACACGCGCATACGTTACGAACATCTTCTTTAATTCGCATATAGTAAAGGTAATAATAGCATTTAGTATTATCATATAATATTATCTAGTAATACGCATAATTTGCAACTCAATGAAAGAAAAGAAGATTAGAATTGTTGAGTGGTCTAATGCGTATAAATCTGTGAATAATCGAGGTTTTTTAAAGAACTAAATAATAGAAGCTATTGGTGAATATTGTATTTTAATCTTCATTTCTTTTCAAAATATTCTATTCTCAGAGATGTTATTCTGAAACATCTTTAAATCCGATAATAAAGTTGTGGGATATTAAGTAACATCGTAAGATCGAAAGATTGTTATTGATGCTTTTCTTTTGTTGATTGCTAGTAGAGGGAGACAAAGGCGCGTAAAAAACTTCATTGTTGTAGCGTGAACGTGGTTCAGTATTAAAATGGAAGCGTCAATTATTGCTGCTACTAATGTGACGAATATTGCAGATTGTGTGTTAGAACTGGTATATTACTATTTAAACAAATATAAAGTACCACTTATCTTTTGTCTTTTGTTTTTGACATTTTTATAAATCTCCTCAACAGGTGTCAAATTCTTTATCCGCCAACGCTACAGCAATTGCAATACGATTTCACATTGAACAACGTAAAATTCAAGTAATAGACAATGGTATAGGAATACCGAAAATGCGATTAAATGTGATGGCAGAATACAATAATGAAACTTCTTTGAATTATTCAAATATATATAATTTATGCAGTTGGAGAAAGCATACGATTATTAACATTCGTAGATTATCTAATGCTATGATAATAACATCTAGATATTATTTGTCACGTAAAACATATATGAAGGTAATCTTTATAATTAAGAATTCATTTGAAGTAGAAACTAACAAGTTGTTAATGCTCACAGATTTTCAAAGTAAACTGTGAACCAAGAATTATTAAAATTGAAAGAAGACCTTCTCAAGGTACTACAGTAAGCATTCATGGATTCCATGAGTTATCCTTAAATAAATGGAATATAACTTTCATGTATCATTTGATTGGAAACATTGCCATAGCCAATCCTCAGGTAAATGAATACTTGATATTTATAGGTATTCCTTATATTTCAAATTAAGATATATTTTATGTTTCCAGACTTCATTCACCATAAGAGATGATCATCAAAAGAAAATTAACATGATAATCACTAAGCCACACAATCCAATATATGTTTTTAAGTCATTATATAGTCTAGAAGTGTTACTTCATAAAATATGGTATATAAGATGTATGAAGAAGCCTAATATCAAATACTGTGCATACATTGGATTAGCTGATTCTAAAGATACAGCTTCTCAATATATTTTTCTAAATAATAAACTTGTTCATTGTCCCTTAATCTTAAAAATAATTTCAACTACTTTCATTAATACATTAAAGTTCTTTGAAAGACAACAATATGAACATATACCAAAGAAAGAGGCAGTTTTCATTTTACTATTTCTTGTGTGTAATAATTATACTTTTACTATTGAAAATAAGAAGCGAACTTTAATATTTTCTAATATACAAGATTTAATGGAATGTATTAGGAGCAAAATATTACATATTTTTACAAGAGGTATTAAACCTTTATGTGAAGAAGAATTTAGAAAAGGGAATGAAACACGGTTGACTGCAGAAGATTTAGTTACACCTGTTTCACAAACTGATAATCTTAACAAAAACAGTATGCAGTTAACTCTTTCTGAATGGTCTAATTGGTCTTATCCTAAGGATTGGAAACAACTAGAAAATGATTCGCTAAAATTCTATAAGCATTTTGATTTCCTGCCAGAAAAATTGCATAAATTACTACGTGGAAACACAAAATTGATAAAAACAGACATTTTAAATAAATATAACGGAAGTGTATGTTCAATCAAATTGAAATCTGGATTGCAGAGTAAACATTTTTAATCTAATCAGAAAATTATAGTATGAAATTATTTATGATATATTTCCCTATAAATTACAGATATATTGCCTCATCAAGAACTTGACATACGTCCATGTAAACCTGTCCAGCGATTTCGTGAATTCACTTTAAATAAGAAAGTTTTGAAACTTATTAAAGTAAGTATATAGTTGGAATTACAATGAGAAAAGTTGAACTACAACTGATCATGTAATTTCAGGTATTAGGTCAAATAAATAATGAACTGATAGTAGGTTTAATAACCCAAAATAATGTGAAGATGCTTTTATTAATGGATCAACATGCAATTCATGAAAGAATTAGATATGAGCATTTGCTTTACGGTAAAGCTTTACAAAAATCTTCTATATAAAAATAAAGTAAAAAGGCTATACTGACATTGATTATGTAACTGATTTTTAGGATATGAATCACAGATAAGAACTCAATTGTTTTCCATCAAATTAAAAGATCCTATAATCATACAACTTCCTGCGAGTAGCTGCAATTTACTCTTATCTAATAATATGATATTAAAAAAGTTTGGTATAACGTTTAGTGTGATAGATAATAACACAGTAATGATACGTGCAGTGCCAGAATGTTTAAGGAAGAACAAATACTATCATGATGAATTAAAACTAAAGTTAAAAGTACAGAATCTTTTAAACGAATTAGTACAAAACTTTCCAAGTTATGATAGCAATTATTCAACCAACATTTTACCATTTACCATTCACAACGCAATTGCAATGGAAGCATGCCATGGTATGTTCTTTCTTTCTTTTCCATTTATAATTTTGTAAACAATTTAATAAACAAAATATACAACATGTAAAGTATAAATAGATAGAGTATATATTTTTCAGCAGAAAATATCAATAGAATAATAATCTCATCTTTTTGTACATTATAACATTATATTCACTACCATTTAATGAAAAGTATTTTAGGAGCTATAAAATTCGGAGATCCACTTTCATTAAAAGAATGTAAGCGGCTTTTGAAATTACTAAACAAGACGAAGATACCTACTCAATGTGCTCATGGACGACCATCCATAATACCTCTATTGGAACTAACAGATTTAGAAAGACGCCATATAAAAATCGTTCGGGTAAGTAATACATTTTTCGTATACTATATATTAAATAAAGGGAAACTCATTTATAGATTCATTCACTTGCAACAATTTAAATTCTGTTCTACATATTTTTATCAAATTTTTTAATTCTTCTCAGTGAAATTGCGTAAGTCAGTATTACATTAGCTAACATATAATGTAAAATCTATTAAATGTTATAAAATGCAGATTTTATTTCAACTAAACTAAACGTCAGGATATCCCGAAATTAAAATATCTTTTCCAAAGTAATTGACTCTGCTCACGAAAATCACAAATTCAGTTCCTCCTAAAGAAATTGGGCAAGGGTTGTTAGGCCGAGTAAAGAAGCACATTGTATACAAAGCGAATTCCAATTCCGGTGATGTACCGACAAAAATGGTTGAGACTGGTTGCACTATACCGTTTAGCGATGAACGTATTTTTAAAACTGCTCCTTTCTGTAAAACATAATGCAGTGAACATTAACAATATGAACTGTTTTGATCGTTGGTTTACGAATATTACATATTGTTACTTACATCACCCAGTTTGACTTCCTTCATATATCCAAGATAATTGACCTTCTTCTCTGCTTCTTGCTTCGCGTAATAGATCCAATTATGTAGTCCAATTATATCTGAGTCAAACTGTTCAGCTAGAAACACAGTTTCAAAACCGGAACTCGACGCATCTCCGTCAATTCGTTTGAATTGAGAGAACCATATGCGCTTCATAGTATCCTTAAACTCATATTCATCATCTTGGATGTATCCTTTATCGGCCAAGAATTTCATCATTGATTTCATCACGTCTGTTTCTAGGATCTTATCAAGAAGTTCCGATTCCTCTTTTCGCTCTTCTGACGTGACCGTCTCTTTCGTTTTAACGTTAAGTTCATAGTTATCGTGTAAAGCTATCACGGCTTTCACGGTTGGAATCTCGTAAGCTTCATTATTCACAGTTAGCAACCTGAAATACGTAGAGTTTGGAACTATAACACCAGCTTATGATTTATTTTTAACTCTAGGAGTTCAAAGTAAATGGATTCTCACGGTTCAGCAGCGTCGTCGCTGGTGCTATCATCTTTCTTCTGGCCTTGCAAATTGATCGTTATATGCTTAAGAGCACTGTTCTTCTCTTTCTCGAATAAATTTTCCGTTAACTTTTTGATGTCATCATTAGAGGTGACGAATCCCAGAGGATTAGGATTGTTTTGTGCTGAATCTTGAGAGTTTTGATTATTCGGTGATGCATTGGTACCTGCGTTATTCTGTGAAACTTGAGATGCCTCAGCGGCAGGTTGAGCAGCTGATTGAGCTGGTTGAGGCTGAGCAATCGAACCAGCTGCTGGTTGAGCCGTAGGAGCTGCGGCAGCTGCCGGTTGATCAGAATTTGGAGGCGGGACAATAGCAGTTCCATTATTATAGTAATTATTATAAGTAATTTGGGTGTGGCTGGGGACCACTTCGCCAGTTCCGCTACTAGTGCCTCTCGTGCCATAGATTCCTCCTGGTATTAATCGATTCACGGCTGCGTTCACTCCGGCGCTCACACCAGCGAAGACGAATGCTTCTTTTGCTAATTGCCCTATACCAGGTTTCTGTCCTTGCGATAAGAGAATCGTTTGTTGTGGCGTCTGTCCCATGGATGGACTAAAAGACTGTCCAAAGCCTGGATTGTATCCACCATAAGATGGACTTCCAGGATAAGGTGCATGTCCTCCTATTCCAGGATTGTAGCTTTGACCAGGTGCTGGATTATAACCATGACCTAGAGAGGGATTGTATCCTTGACCAACTGGATTGTAACCTCCAATTGAAGGGTTGTAACCCCCAATTGATGGATTATGACCTTGCCCAGGTGATAGATTCGGGTTGGAGTTGGTATGATAAGGATTGCTGACTGGTTGACTAGGATATCCACCTAGAAATCATTGCCCATTAAATATTTTAGTCTATGAATATTACATTAATATCCGGTCTAAAAGGAGTATCGGATACCTGAAGGCTTGTATCCAGATTGAACGTTAGTCGCGCTAGTCTTAGAACTCTGTTCGGATATAGGAGCAGATGGTTTAGGCGCGGTATTGATATTGGTTCCACTTGCTGGTTTCTTATCGTTCGCAACGTTCCATCCTATTTTATCAGGAGTGGAGCCTCCTGTACAAGAAATAACTAATAATTTATGATCGTTAAATAGCTAAGTTTACTTATCGATACTACTGGCAAGTCACCGACCAGTTAAAAAGAAATTGAATACGTGAGCAGTTAATCGATAATCGAGCATGTGTTGCTGATGATTAACTCCATTGCAGAGCGCAAAGGACGCATAATATATTGTCGAATATTTTCATACGAGAATTACCTTGATTACTTTGCTGGTACGTATTTCGAGAATTTTGAGATGAACGAGGACGAGGTGTTGACCTCGAACGAAATATAGAACTCCCCCAACCACTGCTGCTCCCGGTTCTCCGTCCAGACCATTTTCCTTCTCCGATGTCGACTGTGAAAATTTACCACAATTTAAGTACGACTCAGTACTTTTGAATGAAAATTCTCGGTAAATTGTACACAAATTATATATATATATATATATATATATATATTTGTCGAAGATGAGGGGTCATCGGAGCCTTTCTTTTGGAATTATTATAGCTGTACTTAAATGATAAAACTTTATGCTTGCCCGATGGTGGGCTTGGGCTCGAGGTAACACAACTGGTCGCCGAACGTAGCCACGGTCACGGGATGAAGGTTTTTACCTAACAGAGAAGTGCCAATATTGTGGGACACACGTTGTATTAACAATCAAACTCTGGGCAGGAGCAATGTCAGCTCTACGCGGGCAGCACATCGTCTGTACGTGCATTATTATACCGAGCGTCACAGCAAACGTTACCTTGTGCTTCAAAATATATTATACGTGTAACAAAGAGTTACCCCGTTGACCGTGGATTCGTTATTGAACCTAAGAACATTGTCACTAACATCTCGAGTGTTTAATCACCACGGTTATTTGTCAAACTTTGGAAAAATCAATATTTATACCAGTAAATATAATCTCTGTTGTACAACAACGATGGCTAGTCCGAATGAAGATTCATTACGCGCCTATATATATATATATATATATATATATGTGTGTGTGTGTATTATATATATATATAGCTTATTGTGTGAACGAATTATCTGTTATCAAATTAACGAAGCGTAAAACGAATGAAATCACTGAATAGAATCTTGACGGAGATTACGTATTCAAACGTACATTATTCTGTATGAACAGAATGCGATGCAATCATTAAAATTTAAAATATTGCACACAGAAGTTACCATTGGTTAA
Organism: Bombus vosnesenskii; assembly: GCF_011952255.1. Taxonomy (NCBI): domain Eukaryota; kingdom Metazoa; phylum Arthropoda; class Insecta; order Hymenoptera; family Apidae; genus Bombus; species Bombus vosnesenskii. The sequence goes on from NW_022882938.1 coordinate 3,896,913, forward strand.
ATAGAATGTACCGCGTCAGAGAGTTTGAAAGAAATAATATTTCAATTTTGTTCATAACGAGTGCTGCGTGCTCGAGTATATTATTCCATTACGATTCATAATATTCCACCTACAACTTGTTGAGCTTCTCTATCAATCTATGATAAATTATTCTATATAGTCACTAACAATTTAACAATTCGCTAAATAAAATAATGATATATCGTTAACACGCGAACCTGATTATTTCCATTAAATCTATTTGAATGTCAAGTATTAAACTAATCTCCATGTTTTATAAAACTAAATGCTCTTTAAATATATGGGACCATAGTTCTTCAGTACTGTTTTTAGGATGCTAATATTTTGTTTCTGTATGTTATTTTAGGGTAATTTTGTATTTAGTGCTACGATACAACTTTGAAAGAGCAAATAAAATCTTTGGAGTTGATTATCAGCACTCTGTTACCGGAGTAGTAATCGTTTACATAGAAACCACGGCTACTTAACGAATTTCATGAAACCTAATTAGATTTTCATGACCATATCAGCGGAACAAATTCCACCTTTCGTGGAATTGCTTGAGTGACTCAGTGCTCGCCTCCGTATGGCTGCGACTTTCTAGGGAGAGTTACGATCTTTTGCGACTTCTTTGCGACTTCAAATACAGACAAATGAACACATGATACGATGCTGGCATGCATCGGTGTACGCTCAAGCACAAGTAATTTAGTCTCGGCGAACTTATTATGAATTGTTTGGTTGCAGCTTCATCATGCAGTTAAACATGCAATTAAACAGTTCATAGAATGCTCTGTTCTCGAATGTTTTCTCTGTCTTTAGAATTCCTTCAGTTCAGTTATATCGTTTAGAAGCTTGAATTCTTAATCGTGTTGACACCGTAGATAGGCAGTAATTTTACAGACGTATAAATTTACATACAAATTTTGTTAAAGTACTTTCACTTGGTCGTTTATAAGTTTAATCTCATAAAATTCCTTGTAATACATTCTAACGTGAATCGTGAAATATTGCATCAAGGTAAAACCCAGTAAATCCATTACCACATAGTTGAAACATTCAGCAAAGGAAGGACGATTTCTTTTTGCCGTTTTAAATTGGTTATGCTATTTATAAAGAAACTTACTTACCAAACACGAACAAAACGAGACTCGTGCAGATCAGAGCTATCTTGATGTTCATGTTTCTCGCTGTCTGACTATTTCGGTTGTTGATTTATAATTCAAAGTCGATAGTACGATCAAGGATTTCTTCGTAGAATGATCGATGCGCACTGCTTGACGGTTAATCCGTTACTAAAAGACTTCCCGTGAACTGACGCATACTAAACTACGCTGAAACTAGTTTGGAATTACAAAGCGAGTTATACGTTATACGTCGTGGGCTTTCTCCTCTCGCATTGATCTTTGATGCGTTCGCAACAAATAGTAGGGATCTAATAGAACAAACTGGTAATGAAGGAGGTTCTTAAGGTAATGACATGTCCCTGACTTCTACCTGCAAGGACGTTGCTCTTCATAAATATTTAATGGCTCTGTTCCTTCCAGCGTCCTTTTGCAAAGATTTTATTCAGTGATTAATTGTAATTTTATTTTTCAGGAGAAACCGAATTTTACGGCCTTAAGATTGTATCAAGCCAAAAAATTGAAAAATTAATTGAAAGAATTGGAGAAGGATCCAGAAGAAAATAAAATATATTTTTTTATTTTTTACTTATAATAAGTATTTCTTCATATTATTGAGTTCAATATCGTTAATAATTTAATATTATAAAATGTTTTCTTTTTGTTAATAACTTTATTGCTGATAATGAATTATCTACATGTATAGAGCAATGTAGCCTACATTATATTGGTCCCTATATATACAATAATTACTACGTATAAAATATCTTGTATATTAAAACATTGGAGAAGCGAAATCTATAATTTGGATTCCGAAATAGGCAAATGAATGCGTATAAATGGTGAACTTAGTGGCGCCGAGGGAAACTGGGCAGAGATCATTCGGTCTTGTGTAGAAGCATATTGTGTACAAAGCCATCTCCAACTCAGGTAAAGTACCCACAAATATTGTTGCATTTTGTCTAATGTTTCCATCCTGTTGGAAGTTTAATTTCACCAACGAAGCAGTCTGAAAAAATAATTATATTAAATGGCTAATATAGTATTATTTCAATAAGAATGATTCTTTAGTATTTCTTAAATCATTTACACTTCCAAGATCCAATTTATCTACATAGCCCATGTAATCTATGCGTTTCAAAGATTCTTGGTTTTCGAAATAAATCCAATCTTGCACACCAATAATGGCTGTGCCATATTTTTCAGACGCAAACACACGCTCGAATCCACATGTACTTCCGCTGAATACAGTAAACCAAATTCGACGAAGTACGTCTTTTCTTTCGAAATCATCCGGAGCGATAAATCCACGATCAGCTAGCCATTCCATAGCTCTTGACATCTCGTTTGTATTTAGGAAGATGTCGAGCAAAAGATTCTCTTGTTTCCTTATTTCCAAACTGCGATTCAATTTTTTACGAGAATCATACTCATAGCTATCGTATAGAGTTCGTATTACAGAAATTGATGGATACTCTAATAATTCTGGGTCTACTTCGAATAATCTAAAAAAAGAGATTGATAAGCGAGAACAATCACTCAAATTATTTAAAAGTCGACAATGATTAGATACACACGGCTCTTTGGCTTCATCCGTTATGTTAGTTGACGTAACTCGAGTCTGTAAATTCATTTTTATGTAGTTGTTCATGTTGCGCGAATTTTTTGCGAACAGCTCTTCTGATATTCTAAAAAGTTCATCGTCCGAGATCGTATAATCAAATGATCTGTTTATATTAGCAGGATTATTAGATCCAGTTGAAGAAGTAATTACATTCTCATTTATGCCTGATCCAAAGACGTGTCTTGTAGTTGAACTTGGAATGTCTGGTATGTTTGGACTCGCACTTCCTGATGAAGGGATATTACTTCCTCCTACATTTGAAGTAATTGCCCCATTTGGAAAATTAGGGAGTCCAGTTGGAGAGGTAGGAAATTCAGTTCCTTGTGGTACGTTTGTGGAATTCATTTTGTTATAGCCGTCAGATACAGTATTAAAATATTGATTGTTGTAAGTAACATGAGTTGTAGGAGTTGGTGGGGCAGAGTCAGCAGGCTTTGTTTCTACGTAATGAGTATGAGGATTTATTAATCTATTTACTCCCGCATTAATTGTTGAAAAGACAAGCGCCTCTTTGACCATTTGGCCAAAACCTCGACCAGAATCTTGTTGTCCAGGCATCATTAGAATAGTTTGGCCAGGTACAAATGGCTGTACTGCAGGTTGTGCAAGTACATGTGTTTGCTGTGGATAATTAGAAGGAGAGTATCCAGGTACATTAAAAGCAGGTCCAGAAGGATGTATAGAGTAAGGATTCCCTAATGGCATTGAATTTGCTGGGTGAAATGAAGAGGGATGTGTAGAATAAGGATTCCCTGATGGTATTGGATTTGTTGGGTAATTTGGATGGGAAATAGGATTCGAAGATATATGTATAGGATTAGTAGGATAAGTACCACTAGATGAATGAGTCTGTGGATACTTGAATCCAATTGGAGGTGGTTGAAAGCCTGGTACAGCTGGTAGAGAATTTGGAACAGGCGATTTATTAGCTTCTGGATAAGCTAGAGAATGTTGTTGAGCTGGTACAGTTGGTTTATTGTCTCTTAAATAAGGATTACTCCAGGTCGGATTTGCTTGGCCTATTGTTGCCTGACCTATAATATTAATATTTTCACATATAGTCTACAAACTGGTATATGAGTCAATTTTTTATAGTATTTATGCTTTGAGGTAAACCCGCAGAAAATATTAGGTTCCTGAGGCTCAGATAGGTGATAAGGTAAATTTTGCTTGCTTTCTGTTACAGCTTTTGGTACAATAAGATTAGTTACTATAGAGAACGGATATGATGTTCCAGAAGGCATTGTTTGAATTTATTAGAAGACATACATTTTTTAATTCATATTCTATATTTGATATATAAGATGTTTAGTTTAATTGAAAATGATAGAATATGTCACAACAGATTAAAGTTATCAAAAAGATGGTTTAGCAAAAGTTGTTTGGTTCAAAGGGGACATCATATAAGACAAAGATAACGTAAACACATGAATACCCTCTCGCGTCTTTCCTTGTCTTTCATATGGCAAATTAAAGTTAAAATATCTGATAAACTAATAATTTCTCAACATAAATAGGTTAATAGTGCAAAAAGATAATTTGCACCATATAATGTTTCTCTTTGAACTAAACCATCTTTTTAATAACTTTAATTTTTTATGAGATATTCTGTCATTTTCAGTTAAATGAAACAGTCTGAATATTACTTAATACATAAAATAATACTTACCTGGTCGTGTAGCTCCTCCACCCTCAGCTTTTACGAAATCGGTATTAATATTTTTATTTTGTTGGGTTGGTCCTAAAATTATGATCAATAACTGTATTAACTAAACTATAGTATATAGCATATTTAAATTATATAACATATTAAGTTACCAGCAGAATTTCCTGTGGAATGTGAAGGTTTACTATTAGATACTCCATAGTCATGAACTCCTTGATTAGAATTTGCTCTGTTTGATGTTCTACCATATGGGAATCCATATGATGTTCCAGATAAGGATCCACGTGACGTTCCATGTAATGTTCCACGTGATCTTCCATGTGTTGATCCATGAAATGATCCTTTACCGAAACTTACTTTACTGCCAAACTTATATTTTGCGCTAGTACCATCTATAAAAAGTATATATGTAACAGATTAGTAATAAAAATATTGTGTAAAAAAAATAATCAGACTATACTTACAGATTACAAAAAACACGCAAATAAATATAAGAAAATACGTCTTGAATTTCATTATTACAGTAAGTACTGTTGTTGCACTAGTAAACTGTTAATAGTAAACTGATATCGTCGATACGTTTGATGGAGATATATATATATTCTAGATATATTTATCAAACTTCTTTTCCTAGTAAATGCATTACGTCTTGCAATATTATCTACAGGCTTTCCTTAAGATCATACTACATAATAAGGGGTCATTGCTAATGACCTCAGAGAGATATGGACATCTCTGGTAGTGAGAACAACATTTCTTAACAAGTTTTTATTTGATCTCATTAACAACCTCCACCAGAAAATACATATTTTTTATAGAAACATTAAATTATAAAACAAGTTTTGTAAACTCTTTTGTACTTTAAACTTAGTAATGTAACAATATACTAATAAAAAAGTTTTGTGTTAGAAAACAATTCATGTTGATCGTTATATTATATGTAGAGACGACGAACTTTTTCCCCGCCACGAATTGAACAAACTACTCTTTTATTCAGAATTAGAAAAATATGTACAAAACTACAGAGTCTTAGTAACTTATACTGTGTAAAGTTGTAGAGTGTAAGAGTTAAATGGATATGGGTGGAATCGCTTTTACATGGCTCTGCAAGGCAAGAGCTATATGCAGCATGAGAACCAGTGCATTGTCTCTGTTATATAACATATTTTTTCTAAAATATTGAAGTGGTATTAATACAGTCTCTCAAATTTATAGAAATACTGAGATAAAATATTGTCTTTTTATAAAAGATATAGCTTCAATAGCTTCAAAGTATTATCTTAATTGTTTATCCTTCTTTTTTAATATATCTATCCAAAATTGCTTCACTAGGATAATCTGGAACTGATAATTGGCGAAATGCTTCATCATCCACAAAGCAAATTTCATGACCATCCTAAAAATAATCACAATTGTTACTGTACGTGTATTTTATTTAAAACTACAGTATTTTAAATGTACTTACTGGGTCAGCAAGGATAATAACTCTTACAGAAGCTTTTCCTGGAGTATCTAAAGTGATTAAATCAGTCAATATCTTATGTTTATTATCTTTTATTCTCTTTTGAATTTCTGGTTGTTCTGCATGAGGAACTGAGAATGCTATGCGTCCATAAGCTGCAGCGTGATCAATTTCAGTACCTAATCAAGCAAGATGTGCTTAATCATTACAGCAATCTGTATTATCAAAGTATTACACAACATTATGAGATAATTACCAATATCCTTAAATTCAATCTTTGCCTGATCTTCACTGTATCCTAATAATACGCTGTTTTCAGTTTGATCAAATACTTTCAAGTCTAGAATATCTTTCCAATAAGCAGTAGTTTTTTCAAGGTTTGAACTGGACAAAGTTAATTTTTCTACAGGATCTGTTGGAGAAATAGTCTTTTACTTAGATGTAATCTAAGAAATATATGTATATATTAGAATTAAAATAGTTCTATATTAATACCTTTATCTAGAGGTTGTGGTTCATCAATAACATAATACTTGTAACCACCAGGTGCTTGTAGAACAAACTTCCCATTTTCTTCTTGCACTGGCCATCCACCTGATCGTGCTCTTTGAAGTGCTTCCCTAGACTGGATTGTTATCCCACCAAAATCATTTCCCATTTTGTATTCTTTGATCCCATAATTATAAGTTAACTCTATAACAAAATGAGTATCTTCTGTTCCATATCCTATCATGGTTTTGCTCCATCTATTCCCATATGGTCTACATAGTAAACGTAAGATATTTCATCATAACAATTCGCACAAGATTACTATATAATATATTATGATTGATGATAATATATTAGACAAAGAGTAAATACAACAAATGTGTACGTGACTAAAGTTAATTGCGTACCCATTGCAAGCTGCTTCACAGCCTTCGGCAAATTCCTCGTGCCGTAACACCTGTAAAAAAAGAACTTGCGTAAATCCAGACATCAATTCGAATTATTAAACTACTAACCTTCATCCCAAGAATGTCCCTGTAAAATCTGCAAGTTATTTTTCTATCTGGTATTTTAAATACAAAATGAAGCGCTCGTCCGGTGACCATTTTTGACAAATCTATTTTTGCAATCGTTACACAAAGAAATACACTTCCAATTCTTTGGCGGATAAGACGGGAGGCGTATACCTACTATACTGATTACGCACACTGATCTCTTCTGAAGAAAAACTGTTGCTTTAATACCTCTGCGGTTCTCTGTAATGACTAATCATTAAGAATTGAATTAACGTTATATATGATTCAAGTATTCATTCTAGGCAATTATTTTTGCTTACGTCTTGAACTATACGTATTACTGTTGACGTGTCTTATAAACGATATCTTGTTATCAGTATCTAAAAAATATAAAAATATTTTCATCTATTTGGCTTGTCTATACTGAATTATCTAATAAGAATTTTCGTAACAAAGGTGGCGCTAATAAAAATTTAATACAATTCAGACGGTGATACAAATTCACTATCAACGTCAAATCGATATATGTATGGTAGCCATAACAGTAGCTGACAATATATTAGATAATGTCAAAATACACATACGATCTACGCTACTTATCAAATTGAAAACTATTGATCGTTTCTTTAAAATTAAAACATTATACAGTATTATACATTAGAGAAGACTTATAGATAGATATGGTAGAAAACCTTGCAGCAAAATTATGTTTACTTCTGTCAGAAAAAGCACATTCAGGTAATTGCGACAATATATAATTTTTAATTAATGATGCAACTATTTTATTTATAAGATTTTAGAGAAATTGTGTATAAGACTAAGGTTACGGGTTATAATGTAAATGTTTGTTACATCTAACATCATATATAACACGAAATAAAATGTGTCTGTGAAATGAAAATTTGATTTTTAGCCGAACAATGGAAATTACTGGGTCAAGAGAAGGATGGTTCCTTATTAGTTGGATGGACAGAGGAAACTGTAAAGGACAATGTAAACATATCATATACAGTTGTAGGCCACTACGACCGGATTAATGATAAGCTACAGGTATGTTAATCTATATACAATACTAAGAATACAAGCTTTTTTATATAAAATATATATAGTATAAATAAAATGCAACATGATGCAGGTATTGCACCAATTCACAGAGGTATTAAATATTGTACAAGCAACAATAAATCAAAGTCGTACTGTTTTTGGATATATAATAAAACAAAAAGTTTCTGTAGAGACAAGGGTAAATTCAGAGTCTATAGAAGACAAAGATCAGAGTATACCAACTGAAGTTGAAATGTATGAAGCATTTATTGTTGAATTAAAAGGACAAGAAGTAAATATACACAGTTTGGATACAAAGAAATCTAAACAAGTGAGAATTCAATTTTTATATAAAGAAAAAGAACATGGACAATGGGATAAATTTTTGTTATTAATTCATCAAGAATGTAAGAATTGTGTAATATATAGATTACACTTATATTTGTTAAGGATTACTAAATTTAATCGTTTAATGGTATAGGTATTATAATATACACTGTAATCTTTGATACGTCTGTATCAGATGTTTATTCAATACAAGAATTAAAATCTGAACCATTAGTTAAAGCATTTATTTGGGCTCAATGGGACATGGTAAATCAGGTTTTATATCATATACACCATAAAAAAATTCCAATAAGTTTAGTTTCTGAAGATGAAGAGGAAAAAGAAAATAAAACAGAAAGAACTAATCCAACACTTAGTGGTCTTCAATTTCATGATGAATTGCCGCATGAAACAGTGGTAAGTAACCAATTGCAGTTTAATAATAATTTCCACATATTTCAAACAATTTATTTTTTCGTCCCCAGCTAAATATACCACTAAATTTACCTCAATTATCAACTTCTTCCAACTGTGGGACATATGAGGATGATGTTATACCTTTAAGGGTTCACGATTGTTCTTTAGATCTTATTGTAGTTTCTGACCCTAAGGGAATGGTCTGTGTTTGCCATCATTACTTATATCGCCCAGTAAAACCACAGCAGCATGTACTTAATTCATTGAATGAATCTAATACAGTGCACTTTGCATATTCTGTAACACTTCTTCATCGCAGCTGTGTGATTCATTGTGTTATACCAGGCATACCATGGTCTCATGCTAAACTTATACGACCGACATTTGCAATATATGAACATCATCACATGATTGTTCTTGTACCAGGTCTATTTACTCATGTTCTCGAAATTGGAACAAATCATGAACCATGTTGCCACATATTATGTGGTCCTTTAATTTCCCTTCCATCTCGTTCTTCTTATTTGGTACCATTGCTTGAGTTAGAAACTAATACCAAAGGAAGCAAAAAAAAATATGATACAGCTTCCCTAGAAGGAAGCAGTACATCTCAATTTAACATGAACATATTAACAATAGACTTACCAACACTGGATTTAGTACAATTAACAATCTCATCTGACTTTCTTACTGAAGTATTTCGTAAAGAAAATTCGATAGAAGTACGCTTGGGTATATTGCACTATTTTCTTTGTCATAGAAATGATCTGGATATTATTTCAGAATTAGTATGTGCGATTGCAGAGAAACCTAGATCATTGGAAATTGTACGGTACATGCAAGAAATTCTCATTGGTGGTTCATATGCTTTAGTACAAAAAAATTTATTAGCAGATGCTATACCTTTATTGGCTTTGTTGCCTGTTACGACTATGGAAGAGTACATAAGTTTTGAAATTAAAGTGAACGACTTAAGTATAACATTGAGTCATGAAAAACTATGGAATACATCTGTAATGTTACTATCACCGCAACAAAGGTTGATTCCTTACCGCAGTGACTTGTGGACTCGATTGTGGGATCAACTTAGTAAAAATAACGGAGATAAAACAAGATTTAAGCCGAGTAAAATTGCAGAAAAATTATTAGTTTCTTTAGCATGTTATCAACCTGAAGCATTATCCAGATCCAGTACACCAATGTCTCCAAGTGGAGGGTAACATTTTAAACAAGTCTTTATTTAACCTATTTAATTACATGAATGTTTATGAATAACTCGCACATCTTTTTAAATAAATTTGTATTTTAATTTCAGCAATTCTCTTATATTTGTAGTAGCACAATATTTTTGATAAAAATTAATTTGTATTAATGATATTGCAGATTAGTTGTGGCTACAGTGTCGCTTGGAGATTTATCAAGTGGTCGTAGTAATAAACTCATGGACTCAGGTTTGCTATTTAATGAAACAGAAAGTTGTACTGCTTCTAAGCAGGAACATATTGTATCTGTAAATTTACGAGAATTATCCATGTATTTATTAAAACATGGTACCCAGACATCATTAACGCATCCTAAGGGATCGTGTACTCCATTACACGTTCACGCAATGGCAACTAGACATGTGGCTGCGCAATTAGAAACATCGCGGGCTCTTTGTCAAATGTTATGTCGAGCGGCTAGCGTCGATCCACGAATTGAACAAGAGCGCGGTTTTATTCTTGTGTAAGTAAATCATTCGTGAATAATTATGCATATATTGCAACAAAATTTAAATTAAGATATCATTTTAGCGATCAATTAGACGAAATAAGACGATGGTTATTGTTCGTATTATTGGAGCGCTATAGGCGCGCAATAGAAAGTATAGCATTTCCAGCACCACAAGGATTCACATCGTTTTTTACTTATCTTGGATATAGAACCTTAAAATATTCAATGTTTTTACAATATGTACAACGATCAGTATTCGAATTACAAGTCGATGTCAGCAAAATTATTATGGCTGGTATATTCTTTAAATCAAAAATTTATTTTTATTTTAAGGGGGTATTCTAGTCTAGAAATTTGAAAAATCGAAAAATTTTTTTTTCATATTTCCAAAGTTTAGACATTCAAGAATATGTCCTTAAAAGGATTTTTCAAAATATCAATTATTTTATGTGTTACAGCCATTTTTGTGACGCGGCATCTGCTGCGGTCTGACCGGAACAAATGAATAGTAGACGGTAGACGTTGTCCGAGTAAACTTGTCTCAAAACTTTAAACGCGTTTTTCTCGAAACTACTTTTTTCAAGTTGGCGTGCACGATACCTCAAGTTCTAATGAACCGATTTATTTGAAGTTTGGTGTGAATGTTCTTTATACATTTCTCTATCGCCCCAAACACGCTCTGATCAAAATTTTTTTCAAACAGTCGCCATTTTGTGAAAAAATATTGTTTTGACTTTTCCAAGGTTCATGCTATAACCCCATCTATACTAATTAAGAATCCGTTATTGCTTCAGATGACCAGAAGGGTTGAAATCATGCACGCCAGGACACCCTTTTTTTTTGGACCTCCTACTTTGCCAGTTCATAACTGTGAATTTTGAGTTTTAGTTAATTTTTTATGTAATCTTAAAGTATCAATAAACAAATGATAAAAAATGGATAGTAAAAATTTTTTTTTGTTTCGTTTGTACAGAGCTTCAAAAACCGTCCGAAATTCATGCCTCTAGACTAGAATACCTCCTTAATTTTTAATATTTCTATAATTTTTATTTAATATTTCTTACAGATATTAGTGATACAAAAGAAAATGCCATTCGTAAATTAACTTTATTGTCTTTATTACCAAGATCACGAGCGAAAAGACTTTTAAATCAATGGTTACATCCTGTTAGCTTTATGTTCAGAGCTCGTGAACACGCTGCAAATATTTTATCTGGTGAGATATGCCAAAACCGAGGTAGAACATTGCAATACAGAAATCATCATAATGGTAAGGATACATAATTAACAAAAACTCAAATATTTCCAGCTATGTTTTTATTAAATAAATTATATACAGGTTTAGCAGCATTTCCTTCAGCAGATCGTTTATCTCCATTGGACACATTTCTTGATCTTCTTACAGCAAAAGGTATGAACCAAATATATTATTAGATCCTACAAATCTTATTTCAATTATAAATTAATTATATTTTACAGCTAGTCTAGCTGAGTTAGATTTTGGCCTGCTTATAGAAGCTACAGTAACATCTACAGAAGATTTTTTATAGGTAAATGTATTCTAATTTCCTAAAATCAGTTATAATAGAAAGTGTAGTGCAAATAGTCATCCGATCGTGCAAAGTGCCATTAATATCTTCCAAAATATTTAGTATTTATGAACATGTAATTTTAACCTTATTTTATAAATTCTCGTGCATTTCTTATCGAAAATTCTATACAGGGTAGAGATTTTAAATAGAATAGTCAGATAATACACTTTAAATACTTAGATAATTTAACTAATGCTCATGTTTCTATTTGCATTATGTTATAGTTGGATAAATCAACAATTAATTCTTATGACTATTTTAAAAATATTTTATATTTTAAAATTAATGTTTATTCCACTCAAGTTTATAAACTGGTTACTTTATGATGTTACAATTGCATAAGTGCTGCAAAAACTATATCTTTGTTTTCTGTATACATCATGACCCGGTTTTCTTCCGCAAAACTTTGTCAGCATATTCTACAATCAAAATTAAGAAAAAGAATGGTGTATGAATATAGGCTTTTAAATGCTTTATTAAAAAGTTATGACAAAAATATGAAATGATAACAGACTAATATTTCTATGACACAGCATAAGGACACATTGCTGATATCTGTCTGATATTACACAAATGTTTACACATATTGTAATATTTACTTGCTAAGATCAGTGAGTTGGTTAACCAGTATGGCAAAGGTTAAATGACCATTACCTTCAATGATGGATAAGCCAAGGGGAAATAATTCCTTAGCCCCCAAGATCATTAGGTATCACATCTTAGATCTTTGCTTGTGAGAAATTGTGAAAGAAGAAATTTATTATTAACGTTTATTATAAAGTTTATTATAAACACAAATTAGTATGTGTTAGGAGTTAATGCAAAGAATTTATGACGTATTTGCTGTAATTAAACAAAATGATCAAGAAATTGTACTATAGTAAACAATTGTAATAACAGACAACATATTTAAAATGGAATTATAATGTGAACTTGAAAATGAAAGCACTCTGTTGTCATCATTATGTTTGCATAACAGTTTTTTCTTATTCTTGCCTATAGACTATGCAGATAAAGTTTTGCAGAAAAAATCTGAACACCCTGTATATTACTAGTTGAATTTTTGTTACTAAGTTACTATAATTTTATATTAATGTGATTAATCAGTTAATCAAAAGCTTGTGTGTGATTTTCTTTTGTAGTTATTGTTACATTAGTTTATCAGTATGTGTCACAGTGTGATATACGTATACAAAATGTTCTTGAAGTCATGGTACAATCAGGAAGGAGATGATTCTTTACGTAAAAGTAAGTTGAAAGTATAGATTTCTAGGTCCCGTATCTTACATCCCACTTCCTATATAATGTATCCCGCAATAAATAACACTGCTTTTCATACCTAATACCTCATAACCTACATACTACTACATTTCTATCCCACTTTCCACATTATTTAAGTATGTAATCTATATACTATGATATATCCAACATCTATCCAGTATTCCAAGCACAGCTTATCCCTACCCCTAATTCACTTAATTCACATCCCAAGTCACATCACCTGGGTCATCTTCTTTCTGATCGTATCATGATTTTGAAAATATCCTATTTGCATCATTCAACAATTTTTGAATTGTGTAGTGTGAGTTAAGTTACAAAAAGGATCATTTATGAGAAAATTGTAATCTGTGTAAATCTTTTGTGCGTATTGTGAAAAGTATTACAAAACTACATATCAGAAGATATGTACAAACATACAACAGTATTAATAATTTTTATGTAAAAGTGAATATGAATATTTAAAAAATGATTTTGTGTTTCAATATTTACCTATCTTAATATATACTTAGTTTTTTCCAGATATTACATTAAAGATAGAAGGTAAACAAATTTCTTATTTTGAATTTATTTCCTATGCTTGCATCAGAGATGAATAAAGAGATCACCGATACAATGTTTAAAAAGTTAGCTAAAATGCGCACTAAAAATAAGAGATTCTAATGACAAACGTCCGAATTGTACGCATATTTCTTCTCCGATGCTTTTGGCAGGAGAAACGTACGTATATACGAGAAGGGAAATGTTCATTCGTATCGGTGCAGCGTAGAGATAAGCGAAGGCTAGGGGGCTAAAAAACATAAAAATGTTTTAAAGCTTTTATTAAATATCAGAAATGAATTGTCTTTTTTGGAATTGATTACAGAAAAATCACTTTGGACTTAAACTTATAGTAATTGGAAATGATTTAAGGATTGTACATATTGGAAGGATTTTAAATGATTAAACGCTTTGTTCATTTGTAAAATAAGATTGTTTTATTCAAATAAATTTATAAGTTTAATAACTGTACCTTAAGTGCTAAAGCTTTAAGTACGGAGCAGCAGTTTTATCATTTGTTTTTGAATCGCCTATTTTCGGCCAACTCGGGTATGCCCAGGTACGAATTCACATATTCCTTCTTGTCATGCATATAAACGTTTAGAAGAGATATGCGTATAATTCATGTTCAGTCGCTGGATGCGGTAATTCATAGAGCAAACTTTTAGGTGAATTTCATTAGTAAGCCATCGGCCTACTTATCTCTGCTTGCATTAAAAAATTATCTTTTATTTTTATCTTTCACGCTTTTACGAATGGTATTTAGCAGTGTTTACAAATTATCTTAAAAATGTTTTTAATAAAAATCAGCTTATCATATTTTAAGCTTATTCAATAGCTAAATCCAGACTCCAACAGAAATGACCAATAGTATTTAACAAACATTACCAATGTGTGGCGTTATAATCTTAAATGAAAAGCGGACATGTCCCTACATTAAAATATTTCCCCCTTTCTCCCCACCTGTAACTACTACTAGCAGAATAACATCGTCAGCGGCCAGCCATTGTCGTGAGATGTGAAGATTTTTTTCGTGAAAGATCAAGATCAAAAGTGGAGAAATTACAAATTGCAGAAATGCATACAATCCCGGAATTGGGTACCAGTGTACCAGCGTTCCTTGCCAAACTTTGGAAGTTGGTCGAAGATTCTGATACTGACGACCTTATTTGTTGGTCACCTGTAAGTACTTTTATTTTGTTATTCGTTTATAATCCTTTAATTTTTATATGCAGCAGATGTATGAAATTCTAACGCATCGGTCGATACGTTTTTTCACGGCGACTATTATTTATTCGTAATGATAACGTCGCGCGACCGATCAAATTAAACGTAAGTTAAACGTTGACCTCCGCAGTGTACATTTTTACGTACACAACCTATATTTCGCATGCACCCAACATCGCTGTAATTTATTCGGTGCTTATTCGGTCGATTATGTATATTACATTATTTCAATAAACATACATTTTTTTTATCGAACGTCGAGGGCTCTCTTTCACGAACGATTCGTATAAATTTTGAATGGCAGCGCATTCCTGGATTAACAAAATATACCAACCGCAAAGTAATATTTAAACAAACGTTAACTAAACGATACTTGTAATTGTTTCTTTAACATTGACACATGTGTGTAAGTTCGTTAACAGGAATGATTTTTGTTAAGGAAATGTGTAGTCAATGTTAATTTTATACATATTTTGAATATTTTATTTATGTATTATTATTACAATAAAAAATACATTATTTTCGCGAAAATTGTACTAGATACCAAAAACATACTTTAAGTTCTCATTGTTTAGAGATTAAATAAGATATTCTATACAAATATCAATAAATAGCCTTTTAAGAGATTAATGTGGCAACGATATTAACATTTAGCATTTATAAAAATTAATTAATTATTTGTTAAATGTACTGCATCTTGTATAGTCTAATTACAATATATTTCTTATGAAAAGAATGTAAAAAGTATAGGATTATATTTATGATGTATATTGATGACAAATTCCATTAAAGAAAGGAAAAGATTTCATTTAATTTTGTTCAAATGATTGTTTTTCATTACATAATTTTATCAGTTAGATCATTTATTTTCTGTGATTTACATAATCTTTATAAAAATATTATTTTACTTTGATATCTATATATTGACATATATGCAGAATAGTATATGTATTATATAATTATCTTAATATTTATATTCATAGAACTTGTTATCTAACACAATATGCCTTTACCATAGAGAAAATTATATTAGAAGTTACTTAGGAGAAAAGAGATTATTGTATACACTTATTTATTTTAGAATGGAAGGAGTTTTTTCATTAGAAATCAGGCACAATTTGCCAGAGAATTATTGCCACATTACTACAAACACAATAACATGGCCAGTTTTATCAGGCAGTTGAATATGTGTAAGTGATAACATATAGAACTATAACATTAAAATGTATATGTAGATATATTCATAGTTAGTGTGTATACAGATGGTTTTCACAAGAAAGTTTCTGTAGAATTTGGTGGTTTAAAATGTGATAAGGATGAAATGGAATTCGCACATCAATTCTTCTGTAAAGGTCATCCATATCTTGTAGAACATATTAAAAGAAAAGTAAGTGCTTTCATATTTTATATAAACTTTTCATAAATTTTACTTTTATACTTGTACAAGCATTCGGTGATAATTTTCTAGATTGCCTCTAATAAAGGACAAGATCCAGCACTTACTCCTATTAAACCAGAACTAATGAATAAAATGCTTACTGAAGTAAGAAGTATGAGAGGTCGTCAAGAACATTTAGATTCAAGACTTGGAGCCATGAAAAGAGAAAATGAAGCACTGTGGCGAGAACTAGCAATGCTTAGACAGAAGCACCTTAAACAACAGCAAATTGTTAATAAACTTATACACTTTTTAGTTACATTGGTACAGCCTTCCAGAAGTGGTGGTCTCTCTGTTAAAAGAAGATATCCACTAATGATCGACGATTCTAACCGTCAACGTAACAAACAGGCGAAATTATCAAAGGTAACTCTATAGAATTTATAGGATTTTGTAGTTTATTTCTTTAATATAATATATATCTTTATTTTCAGTCACAAACATCACCAGCGGGTCCTGTAATTCACGAACTTGATTCATCAGAACCGGATCTAGATTCGGAATATATTGTTGCAGAGTATGTGATTTGTTGTATCATAAATGTATTTTTTTTTTATTATGCGAAATAATCGTTGTCCGTTTCATTCAGAATGTTGGAAGGACATCCAAACCCAGCTATTGAAAGTCCTGAGCATAATAACACTTCAATAATGGAAGACAATAATATGGAAACAATTCATTTAGTTGATGATCCTCTTCACTTACCAGATGATATAGAACTTATTAATTCTCAAGAAACTGAAACAAAGAAAAAACGTGGATGTAAGGGTAAGAAGAAGTAAGTTAAATAAAATTTTTACTATAGTAATCTAATTATAGATTTGATCACCGATATAAATGATGTGTACACAATCTTTCACATCATGTACAATCTTTCAATTTTGGAATTATAAGATGGAGTTTTGCATAATAAATGCAAAGAAATGTTAATGTTTGTAACTCTGTGAAAAAATATTTTTATATTTTCATTTTGCTCGTCTTTTTACTGAGATTAGGAAAGTGATAAAAAAAGATAAGTTATAAGATACTCCTTTACAACACACATTCCAATTATTTCCCATGCATGGAATGTATGAAATAATTAAATTAATGAAATTAAAATTTATACTCTACTTCAATGAAACACACAGGGGCATAAATTTTGATCTTTTAAATCGTATCATACTATAGTAGCTTTATTCATTTTATATTTTGCATTAAAAATAAATTGCACGTGGTATATCGCAACCTGATTATGCCTACTCAGGACACGATCAACGAAGTTTATGTGTAAACGACTTTTTTGTCATACTTCATAAGATAATTCATTTTCAATTATTACTCATATCATTGCAATTTAAATATTGCCAGGAGGAAAAACAAGGTGCCGGTCAAAATTTTGATCCCATCGACGGAGGATGGAGAGGAACCAAGGTTAACACTTTTCTCTTGTCGTCATTTGGTGCTGGTGTTTGTACTTCTAGAACTTATTTTTGTATAATATCGCAATTTTGCTTAGTTTCATTTTTCTGCATGAACGTTCAGCAAAATTGCGATAACATTCTTCTTTGAAAGCATTCCTCATTTGAACAGTTGATTTTAAGATGATCTCTTAGTCTGCAAGTCTTTCAACTATCAGTAGTTGCTTTTTTCCCTAAATTTTACATTAATTGTAATTTCAACATATTAAAGCATTCAAAGAAAGTTAAAGTTTCGAAAATATTGTTTCAGTAGTTAGTTACTTTTATGGGAGAAGTCTCGTTAATCCTTGGTTGAATTGCTTCTATTTAATTTCATTGTTTATTATACAATTCTTCATTAGCCACTTCATTTCATATTAATGTCATTATTTATTTATCTATATTTTAGTTATGCCTCTGAGTACAATTGTTGATATATTAATTCTCATTATAGTTTATTTGATAATAAATCTTGGTCTATGTTGTGGTATTAAATATGTCATGAAGTTCTTTTATTTTTGTCATCAATTTAGATAGTGTGTGTGTGCATGAAAGATTACTTCTTATTAATATTACTTAATATTAAAATTTATTCCATGCATGAATATGTTCCTTTAAAATTTATTTATATACGTAATTATTTATTTATACTTCTATTATGTATAATAAATACAATAATTCTATATGATATTCAAATCATAAAATTTTTCAATATAATAAACATTTATATGTAGAAAGAATCAAGCTGAATTGACCATTAAATATTTACCTTTAAATAATAAAAATAGTTTATATACACAGTGAAATATAGAAGAATGAGTACGTCCGTAGTATTTTTCCAGGTTTATTATACCATAAAAGTTAAATAATATTCGCTTTTCTTAAAAGATGATAATTGCTCTTTAACTTTCTTGTTCATATATATTTCACATATACGCACTATAATACTGTAATACTGTTTTCCTCTTCATTATGTAGTTTTCTTCTACAAAAATCTATATTACTATGTACTACAACCTGACTAATTCATTGTATATTTAGAAGCATGTTCTTATATAATGCTTTAAATTCATCTCTGTATGCTCTTGCAATACTTCCATCAATCCGAATTGTAGTCAAAAATGTGTTTAAAAGCAGATTATGGCACAGCAACGATTTTAAAAACTCAAGAAAACGAAGATTGGCAACTGCTTTTCTCACTTTTTTAGGGAAGAAACACATTTGCTTGAAATACCATTAGACGCTGCACCGGTGATCGCTTTACTGAAAGATAAACCAGCCTCAAAGGCAGTACCTCTGTCAACTATGCGTAGTCCAAAGCTCGCAGCAATGGCAGCTAATATGAACAAAGTCACTAATGTAAAGTGTGAGCTCGATTTGGGAACTTCAACAGATATGGAGGAAGATGTTCAGGAGAATAATCCAACCCTGGTAAAACTCGAAGATATTTTAATAGTACCAGAAATAATCAACGAGGATGTTGAAACCGAGGATGTCGAGTTTAGTGAAAACAATAACAATTCTGAAAGCAATGAAACCAATGCCACTTTCAATCAACTTGACAAAGTAAATGATAACGTTGAACAGAATAACGAAAAAAACTCTTATACAAATGGTGCTCAGAAATGTTCGGGGCAGAACAAAGACAACTGCAATGGAGCAGGGACAAGCAATTCAAAAGATTTGTCATTGAGTTGCATCATTCCCTCGGGCATGTCTGATGCTGCTTACAGGTTAGGATCAATGTAAG
The DNA here is from genome assembly GCF_011952255.1 of Bombus vosnesenskii. NCBI lineage: Eukaryota > Metazoa > Arthropoda > Insecta > Hymenoptera > Apidae > Bombus > Bombus vosnesenskii. Next base: position 3,916,558 of record NW_022882938.1, read on the forward strand.
TTCAACACAGACCATAAGTAAGAAATGCTAAATGCAGCACTTTCCACTTACCTATAGTGGAAATTTTTAGTCAGAAGACAGAGGTGGGAGACAACCAATTTATTTCTATTTATATTACAATTTGGAAGTTTTGGAGTAATAACACTTCATTAATAATGTGTAATTTTTTACTAAATTTCTAAATGGTTGCTTTTGATCTAAAGATTTCACATTCCATAGAACCAGAAGAATAAAGGGCTCCTTGATATAATTTTTTAAATATTTTCCAAATTATTAAAAATTTCCTTTGTTATTAATTCTAGTCAGAAGTATTCAGCTTCTCTTGATTTTAATATAGAATTTTATTTTAAATAAAAGAAATTTTATCAATATGGATTTAGGTGTAAAACAAAATTTCCATTGATTGAATCTATGCTCGTATAATTTGTTTTGTTCAAAATAATTTTCCTTTTTACTCAGTAAAGTTGTAAGATAAATTTTTAAAATGTGCTACATAAGAAACTATACTTACCTCATATATATTTATAATATATATTGATAATCATATATATTTGGTAATTGTGGTGTTGTGATTATTAGATATCTCTGCTTAAGTAGTTTATCATATAATTTAATTATTGTTCTATTAGTGCTGCATTTCATTCCCTGGTTTTCAAAGGTCAATTTAGTTTGAATATATCTTGACATAGAATAATACATCGTCCCAAACTTTTATGCAAAATATTTTAAAGACCATGCACTACAACATTATCAATGTTTTACAGAATACTAAAACACTAATCAATTTCTGTTTTTGTGAATTTCTTAATTACTTGATTGCACAAGCAATAATTGTAAAACAATGACTATTTTATTTGGAACAATTATTATTCTATTCTATTGCTGCATTCATAATTTAAAGAAATGAAACAAAAATTTGGCTAAACAAAGAAAACAAATATTGATTTGCTTGTGAAGTCATTGAAACAAATAGAAAGATTGTACGTTTCAGGATGAATATTGAAAGGATTTACAACGTTTTCCTTTTTGATCCATCAAATGTGGCTAAGTTTGTGTGGATAAGTTTCGGTACTTTTATACATTTTCATCTACTTTGAATAATTCTCTATAGGGAGGAAATGGATAATCACCTCGAAACAATGCAAACAGAATTGGACAATCTCCGCGATATTCTACGATGCGAGGGTTATAGTATCGATGCAAATACGCTTCTTGGTGTAAGTATTCAAATAATATCTGAAAAGTTTATCCTTTATTAATTAATGTACATTTACAGTTATTTGGAGCAGATGATCCAATGTCATTTGGTATGCCAGTTAATCCAGAGTTGAACCCACAATCTGAAAAAGAAGAGGAAAATCATGCTAATGGTAAAATTTCTAATTGCACAATTACTAATATATAATTTGAATGTTGTTGAATACATAACTAAACTAACTTGTACCTTTTAATTTGCTTACAGTTGCAGAAAATAATAATGGAACTGGTGGTGGTGAACTTATGGCATATAATCCTGTTCAAAACTTCTTAGATTTCGACGATGACATTTTCTTGGAGGCCACATCTCCTCCAACTAGCACAGCAGGTGGTGATACAGCTATAATCAATCTTTATAGCTCGGATTCTCTCGATTTGGAGGATAGCAAATTTTCATTTCTGAATTCCTTAACAAATGATGTGAACACTTCATCATAAAGTCTCATTCCTATGGTAAGTTCCATAATTTCTCATTACATTTAATAAGCGATCATTTCATTCAAAGAAAAAAAAAGAAACATTTTTATTGCTGTATAACAGAAAATAATTGTTCATAAATTAATAATACACAAAATTTTGTTGTATATTGAATCTAAATTATATTAAAAGAAAAGATTTATGTATATATGTTTATCGAGTAGTTGGTCACTAAACGCATCTTCGTTGAAACAAATTGCGAATTTCCCCGTCGAGATTGTCCTTCTCCGAGGTTCAACCTCTTTTTCAAAATGAAATTGTCTTAGGATAGATTTTTTTGCAGGTTCAGATCTGTTGCGTCCAATGCTTTGGTTTCAGTATGTTTTATTCTCGATGGATCATCACGAGCATGCTCTCTCTCTCTTTCTCTCTCTGTCGCTCTCGGTGTATTTTGATGACCAAATAAGCAACGAGCTTGTAATGTACTGACAATAATACCTGAGGAAAATGCGGTCAATCAAATGATCCCATCGGTTTATGGAGGACAATAAATAAGTGAAAACAGCAGGAGCGCATAAAATCCTCTGGATTTGCTGCTATATATGCATACAAAGCAATTAAAAAATTTGATTGTTTCGTTAATTTTTTTATGAGTTAACGTTAATGTTGTGCCGTACTTTATTTATAGTATATATTATTACAATATAAAATAAAAATCAAACAAGGAAATTGTTCATTTGCCGATATATTTTATATCTGTGTAAATACTTTTCCTTTTTTTCATGTATATAATTCGATCAAAAATAATTTGTTTATTTTAAAGACACGGAAGCACGTTATAGTGACTAACGTTTCTTATCGATCGTACAATGCAAACTTGAAGTTCCTGCATATTTTATATTAAAGAATTATCCATACTACCATATATTTATTGCGTAATCTTTTTTAAACAATTCGAACAGAAATTGCAGAAATACAATAAGACAATCAAATATTGTTAAAGGCATCACTTAGGTTTCTGTGTACTTTTGTCATCTGTAATTTCTAATGATCATATTATTTATGAGGATTTGAATTGTCTTGCTTGAATTCCATCCACGTAAATAATAAAAGAAAGAAGTATATACGAAATTCGTATTTTTTGTACTAAATTCTTCTTAAAAAGAAGAATAATCGTATATAATACACATTGAATCTAAAAAATAATTACATTGAAATGTTCAGTGTTCTTGTAGATCAAGGTGTATTGTACAGAAAGAAAAAGAAAACGCTAGAAGCAAAAGAATTTTATATTTTTATAATACAAAGAATCTGTGCGTTTAACGTTTTTTTGAAGATGATAATTAGTATTTATTTATAAACGTCGACTCATTGTACACAAAACAATTCTTTTTTCTACGTTTGTGTAAATATACACTTAGATTCTGACAACCTTGTAACTCATAAAATAACTTATAAAAGAATTCGTTACGTAAAAGTACAATCATTTTATTGTTACAATATTCTATAGAAAAAACTAATAAAGAATATCTTCATTTGAAATGAAATGGTCAGCAAATGTGTACTTACTATAATATACAATACAGTATAGCACACTTTATTTTCTATATTAGAAAATACATACTTGAAGCAATTTGTTTTTTGTACAGACTCATAAATATTGAATATGATTATAATACATTTCTTTGTTTTAACAAATACATGGATGAAATTAATTATAATTGACTTGTTTATACAAATATATAAAACAAATACTTCTAAAATAAATATGTGAATGTCTTTTAATTCATTTTTGCATCTCTATTAACCTGAATTCTATAGTGATTGTATATATATGCTGATAAATATAAGTTTCTTACTTCCTAACTGTCTGTTTGATCTACAAGTTACTATTAAAAAATTACTACTGATTGTCAAAAAGTACGAATATATATATATATATTTTTTTTTTTTGAAAGAAAAATAAAATATTTATATTAAATGCGTCATAGAAACTACATGAATATTTTAGTTTAATATTCAGTAAATTTGGTGAAAAATGTTGTTTGTCTCTAAAATGAAAACATGTATTAATTATATACAATTCCTTTTGTTTTTTTTATACTAACAAAATTAGTTCCATGTGTTTGCAGCTAATTATTCTACAGCAATCGGACACTTCGTTATTTTATTTATTTAGCTTAACAAAAAAAAATATTCTTTATCAGGCTAAAATTAACCGAAAGCAAAGTACAAATTATCTATACTTCTTAAAAAACGAACATAGGAATAATCTATGGATGGATCGTTGATATTTCAGTTACACTTAAAATAAAGGTATTGCCTGATATTGTTCAGTTCACCAATATTTCAATAACTTATTTTTATATATACATAAAGAAGTTGTGTATTAGCAGTATTTAATTTTGAGACCTTTGTCCTTCCAAGCATGCTGAAGAATATTTTTAATTAAAAGAATGAAAAAAATTCAGATATGAAAACAAAACTGAAGAACATTTAACTATAATGCGCGAATTAAGACTGCTACTAGTATCTATAGACTTCCGTTTTCCTTATTCACAAATATATATAATTGTTTTTTTATTTTAGCTTTGGAAGAAAGACTGCTGGATTTTTAATCACCTTATTGGTAATGTCTTCGTTTTAATTAGTGAATATGATGCTACGGTAAACCCTGTAACAAGTTTAGTATGAAGGGGATGATGTAAAGAATTGAAGAGGTACACACAGTGGTTCATGCTTAAAATTCCTTGAAGAAGGAAATAAAGAATCAAACGATATAAATCTATAAATCGGAAGAAACAATTTATCTTCGTGTTGATGAGGATAGATACTAAACACATAAAAACGTATTCTACGAACTATCATTGAAAGAATATATAGCGTAAAAAAAGCAAAAGCAAATATGCGCGTATCGTGTATGTATCGACAAAGGGCTGTAATTTCCAGTTTCACCGACTTGTACATAATTATGCAGGATTCTGCATTGATAAAAAACATAAAATGTTTCCTAAAAATGTCCATTACCTGAAAAGTAACAATTTTTTTACATGTGTATGTAATGCACAGTATTAGATTATAAATGAATTAATTCTATGTTGAGCGGCATATACGCTAAAAGGTGCACAGATGTATATATATACAAATCTATACATATATATATGCAGAAAATGAGCATGTTAAAGGTATAAAATTTGTTTAATAATGTCAGTCTATTTTTTCGTAAACGTCTTTTTATTGTGGTATAAGGTTTAAACAAACCTAAAATGTTGAAATAAAGTTTAAACAAAGTTAAAGGTGATAGTACAACCTAAGATTTCAGTGTCTAGTTCCACTATCACTCCCGTTGTTGTGTAAAAGATTTTTCTTTACTTTTAATCAACACTTTTTCATATATTTAATCTTCTAGATTTCCTTTTTTCAATCCTGCCTTTTAATTTTATTTTTCTAATTTTTGTTTTGAGTGTGTTAAAGGCTATGTGAAAGTAATACTATTGATAAGAATATCTAATTAATTTTGTAAATGAATTTGATCATAGAGCGTGAATAAGTAAGTAGGGTGTTAAGTAATTATTTAGAATATTTATGGAATCAAGATACTTAACTAAATAATTAATCCATATTTTTGTTGTATAAATCAAAAACATTTTTTTTATTTTCATTGTGAAATAAAAATTATGTTCATTCACACGTACAATTACTTGTATGCAGTAGATAGTTCAAACCAATAAATGTCTTTCACCAAACACTGAAATCTTAATGTTGAATCTTTACAAAATAGATTGAGTTTGTGTATATCAGAAAATAATATAAACAGAATAGTACACTGTAATCTTTGTTAGATTAACATGTTATTTTAATTTAGTAATAAATAGATTTTTTTATATTCATTTGTGAAGAAAAACACCATATATTACAAATTCATAAAAAACTTAGCATATGTTATATAATTCCATATACAGTGAAGTGTCAACCATACATTTATGTAGTTTACTTTTCTTTACATATTACAATATTTCAACCTTACAAATATTTCAACACACTTCATAATTTCTTAGATTTAACTCATTTAAATTACTTATCTATGTGTTAACATTACTTTTATTATGTAATTATTAAGCGTCTGTTAATTAATTTACAATGCAATATGTGAACAACTTAAAAAACCTTTTTGTTCAAAATATTTATTAAAGAAAATTGTTATTGATCTTCTATGGGCTAACTGTTAATTTTTTTTTTCTATTAATCTAATAGAAAGTCATTAGCTTCAAACAATTAACTCAAATTATATCAATTTGTTTTATCATTTGATTATTAAGTGTATGTACACTTTAAAGAATATTTAACCAAACGATTATTCACTTACTCATGAAAGATCAAACTACAAGAGTGTAACAAAATCAAAATAATGTATCCTGTACAAAAGTATAGTTGATACTACACACTTGTAGATATCCAATTTTGTGATACATTAAAGTTTTGTACAAAAAGGTAGGGTGATTAAAAACAGGTGATAATTCCTCCTTTCCCGGTTATAAATTGCATGTTTTGCTATTAATTATAAAAATACCAGTTACAATAGAATTAAAGGATAAATTAAAATGTATCTAAACGTCTGGAGGAAATCATTGAGAAACAAACTTGTAATTTTTATTTACCGACATCTATCTTCTAAATTCAATATCTATACTCTTATTTTTACTATATCACAAAAGGAAATTGACTTTATTCTGCTGTTTATAACTAACGTTATCACATGATAAATATATATATTTAAAAAAGCAGCGATCGATTAAAAACATTATAATATCTTTGAAAACCACAATTTTAATCGAAATTACTTTATTCGACACAGACAAGCTTTTAACTATCATTAAAAATAATGTTAAATTTGTTTGTTTCTAAATAAAATTTAGATCATTGTTTACATAATCTTATTATATATCCTAATTCGAACGATCTATCCTTATATAAAAATTTTATACTATTTAAAAGTACTCGAAAATCTCCGGTGCGTTAACGAAATATATATTGCAATATGTTCAAATAATAATATGCTGAGCAATTTGCTGAAAGGAGTAACTTGAATAATATTATTTTTTATATAACGATAACGATATAATCTAGACTATAAGTTTTTGAGGAGCAAATCTTACATTATGTGCGAAAATCGATTGTATTTATATTTTATAGGTTTTTTTAATGGTAGCATTTTCACAAAAATATTTCAATTTAAATTTCAGTATAGAAATTATTAACATTGTTTTTATACTATATGTATGAAGTTATTTTATGTACAAAGATTTGTTTAAAAATACTTTCACCATTTCAATTGCAGCTATTATCTACTTATTAGTTATTGTCTAAAAAAAGAATCTGTATTAAATTTCTCGATTTAATATATAAAAATTCCTAAATTTTGAAGTTATTTTAATTTCGGATAGCTGAGCTATGAATATCGGAAAAAGTGATGAATCCTTAAAACGCGTATAAAATGTTATACATAATTATTATTTTTATCATTTCTGTAATACTTGCTGTAATACCAATTAAATTGTACCATAAAGCAGAATAAAATTCGTTATAAAATCGTAAATTAACCTGTGATACTTCAAATAATAACATCATTTATTTAAGAATTAATGAAAAATTATGTTCTTTAAGTTATATTTTAGCCGATTTATTTCATAAATATGCATATTTGCTTAAATTAGATTTTATATTAAATGATGAATATGCCGAATATATCCAAATTATTCGATTTTTAGACTGTATACATCCCCCTAAAAAAAGCTTTAAAATCGTTATCAGATATTTGACATAATATACACTAAAATTCCTTCATATTATTATATGTACAGAATTAAAAATTTCTACGCAAATACTTGAAAATATTAAAAAATTTGCATACGTATAATGTCAAACATAAGCATAATCTTTATGCAAATGTTCAAATAAAAAATATAATCTATTAATTTTTCTTTCTATCACATAATATATTTATAGTCAGTTTTTAAAATAATACTTCAGTTTTCCCTTACCCTGTCCTTAAAATGCGAAAGAAGGTATTGATACCGTCTCTATGGCAAAGACGATAATGATGGTAAAGGCAGAGGGGGTGGTGGTAATATTTCATTTTCTCCTGAAGCAACATCTGCATGCTCATGGCAATCGACATATAAATGTGTCAAGCTTTCAAGACCTGCCACTGACATCCCCCGGCAATAACGTGTATCTAGGTAATGTAGACTTTTGCAATACAATTTAATAGAGTCGAGAGTGCGATCCGTAAGTTGTGAACATCTCTATAAAAAAAAGACACCAGTGTAAGCTTTAAAAATAGAGAAGTTAATTTTTAATTATAAAAATACCTGTATGAGAAGTCGTTTTAATCTGTGCAATCTCTGAACAAGATATGATATACCAATATCTGATATATTGTAACAGCGGTTTAGATTTAAGTATTCAATTGCCGGATTATTTTTTGATAAATAATCCAATCCAATGTCTGTAATCTGTAACAAAAGGTATGATTTATTATAAATATAAATATTTTTAATATACTATTTGATTGATTTACACCCACTTGTTGACACTGGCTTAAATTTAAGATCTTTAATTCTGGAAAAGCGAATGCATGTTTTAAACTGACATCAGTAATTCTGTTGCACCCAGAAAGATCGAGTTCTTGAAGGCATTTAAGCCTGATCAAAGAGTATCCGGAAAACGAATTTAAAGGTTTAGATACGTTTTCGCAAAGCTTCATGATTTCTCGTTTTCGATCTGCATCGCGTACTATCTCTTCTTCGGCCTTTGACCGTAAACTGATTCTTAATCTGGATTCTGTAAATTCTGGATTATGTGCAACTTGTATTTTTTCAACATATTTGTAGTTACCAATACCCATACCCGTTAAGCCAGCATCACTGACCTCATCGCAATGGCTTATATTTAATGTTTGCAAATGTACAAGCTCCTTGAATATCATCTATAAAAGATAAACTTACTTTTATATGCATGAGCATCATCGCTGGTACAAAAATTTATGATTTACAGAAACTCTCTTAAGTTTTAGTAATTCCTGAAAATTCAGGAAAATAATCAGCATAAAATCTATCAGAGATTATTATTTGTTTTTTTTCTTATGAATAATACCCTTTTCATAAATCTCCTATAATATTAAATTACAAAATAACAGTAATGAATTGATCTATACATACCTGTATTGTTTTATCGGTAACGCCACTAAAACAATAGCTAAGTTCAAGTTGTCTTAAATTAGGAAAAAATTTGGATATACATTCAACTGATTCTTCATGAATACGCAGTGCATTTGCTGACAGTATTCGCATATTCTCTTTTCTCATCCTTTTTTCTGTTCTTCTCTGAACACAATTCTTTTCTGGAGGAGCAAAATTGATATTTCCATCAATATTTTGATCCATATTTTCGTCATCTATTATATTACAGCCAGAGCAAAGTCCACGAGTAATAGAATCATCGGTAAGTTGTTCATCTTCCGAGATATTGAGTTCTTTTAAATGTTGTAATAACTGAATATACTTTATACCAATATCGGTTACTTCACGGCATCGTCTTATTCTAAGTGTTTCTAACTTCGTCAAATTTTCACAAATACAGAGTAAACTGTCATCTGCAATACGCACGCTAAAGCTAATATCGAGGACTTTTAAACAAGTCTGATGCTGTGTCATTCCTCTAATGCTTTCAATAGATAAATGATCACATCCTTGTAATATTAGAGACTCTAATCTAAGATTTTGTAGACCTGATAATATAGTTAAAGCAGATGGATCAATCAAAGTATAGCTAAAATTCAAATGCTTCAGTTTATAAGCTTGTCGTCCAAAATAGTCTAATGCATTTATAAAAGTCAGCGTTGATTTTGAAGGATATGGTAAGCCGTAAAAATCAGGATAAAATTTTCTATTCAGTCCATAATGAAAGGTCATCTGACATCCCATAAGGCTTAAAGATTCCAAATTTGGACAAATGGCAACTAATCTATTAAAAAGTGCATCACTTAAGAAACGGTTATATCCAAGGCTAAGTTCATAGACATTTTTAAATGTTTCTGAGAGTTCCTTTATGTCATTCTCATCTTCTAAAAGTCTACCAGACATTAGAGACTCCCTGCAATCATTAATATGCAATATTCTCAAAGACTTGCAGCATTTAAAAATTTCTACCAATGTTTTTTCACTTAGATCACAGCACAACTGAAAATTAAAATATGGTATTAGGAAAATATATTCTCATTTCACGAATGTAATACTTAATAATAAGTTAAAATAATTTTACCAGTACTAGACTTTTCATATGAGGTCCATATCGATCCCAAATTGCCATATTCCTCTTTAATTCTACTTTTCTAAAAACAAAGTTGTAAAATGGTCTCGTAGAATGCTGTAAAAGCTCTATCACTTCATTTAAATTGTCTGCACGTGGTCGACCAAGTACCAATTCTACTTCATCTAAAAACTTCATAGCAAGAGATGCTTCATGCCATGTTCGATTAACTAATCCTGCTGCCATCCTATCAGATGTAGACAAGTATGATAATATGTGTATAATCGCCTAAAATTAAAATGAATCTACTCAATAAGTTTAATTAGATCAAGCAAAAAACATGAAGTTCAAAAAATAAAAGATGTCTTATCATATTATATATTTATTATCTCTTAATTGAAGTATAACAAATATAGAAAGCAAGTACACAAATATAAAAGTATTTAAATAAAGTGAATCTTTTACATAAACTATTAGTAAAATTTTTACAAAATAAACGTTTTTATTTAGGTTATCATAAATCTTTTATTTTGTACAGTCACTATGTAAAGAGGAAAAAGTAAATGACGTAACGTTTAAATGAAAAATTATGTTTCCCAAATAACAGCTTCGAATGCGGAAGATAATAAGAAACTTACATCTATAGGCAATTGTAAATTATCCGTTTCTGACATGTTATTCATATGATTTTTGCTGTCAAACATTATCGCCATAACAAAAACTATTAATAAGATAACGTGTCGAAGTATCTCGTTTCAACGAATGCTACATCTATCCGGAAATCTGGATTTTAACACTTAGCCAACCGAGCGCACCACAGCGAGCTACACGTTTCTACCGCGCTCGAACAAGCCAACCTATACGCTGTCCATCGCGCATTTTTCCAAGTATCGAGGACTAATATTCACTACTTAAAAACAAAGAAATCTAAAAATTATTTAAGTAGCTAACTATATTTTGCGGTAATAATTTTATTTAACGATTTCATATACTGTTTATACAAAACATCAAATTAAAAGTATATATTAAAAGTATAAAAAAATGTAGGTAAAATTAAAAACATTAAAGATGACTATAGATAAATAACACGACTTGAACGTGAAATTAAAAATTCATAATGCATTTTAATATTTTTTTATAGTGTGATATCATTCGATTATAACTTTATTTAGTCATAACTGATAGTGTAACTTTTTAATTAATTTTAACACCATTAAATTGGTATATTTTATTATATACTGTACTTTATAAAAGCAGAAAAAGTGGTGCAATTAATTGGGAACAATTCCAGGTAAACAATAACTAATAATAACAACAAAAAAGAAAACGCATTGCTAAAATCAAAAAGGGAGAACACAGCAATGTTCTTCACAGAGAGGAGATCTTCCCGTTCGGTTGGCTGTGTTAATTTGCCGTTTTATGTTAAATATATCGTGTAACAATCAAATCATTTCTCAAGTGTGTTACAGCTGTTTCGACGATAGTCACGTGCTTTTCTAAAATCACGCAATAGATATAACAGTCCTAATTTGTCATATAATACATAATACTTATTATAAAACCAACTAGACACTCTTCATCTTTAATTTTGCTTTGATAGCATTGTTATAAAATTTTGCGTTCAGTCAATCGAATCTAGATATTATACAAGTAAACTACATTTTTCTATCTATATATTCATTCTGATATTTCTGTAATATAATATTTAATAAAGATAGCGTATTTTTAGATTAAAATATTCACTAATTTCTTTTGATCAATAAAAAGTTTGTAGTTGCATAACGTATGTAGAAATCATTTCGTTTCATTGTCGACGACATATCTACTGATCTGTCAAAACAACAAATCAGCTGGATGGATTTAATGGCATATGTGCCCCACTTTGCGGAAGCGCCGAGTGTGGAGGTAAATTGATCTCTTTAGTAGTCCTTGAGTAACATAATTCAATCACTAATATGACTATACAAACACAACGCTTCAAATTTATCATTCACTAACACAACCATCTAATTTTGACATTAAATAGCGTGCTCCGGTTATTCAACATATCTGCGAGCAACCGCAAGAAGAAGATGAAATAAAGAATATTATAAAAGGAAACCGGATTTGGAATAAATTGAATCGTTGGTTTTTAAAACTACGTATTTTATCTAGGAGACATCCCTTGACTCGCTGGTGCCTTAAAAGTACAACCGCAGTGAATTATGAGATTTCAAGACACCTAAAATCACATCGTTACATGATACATCCTTTTAGTTTATTCAGGTTGTCTTTAAATTCTTTTCTTTTGATAGTTTATATGTACATATTAATGATGCTAATTTTCATAGGATTGTTTGGGAATCGTTAATGATTGTATTTACATTTGTGGCTCTTTTGGTTACTCCAGTGTCCATCACATTTTTCTTTGGCAGACATACTAACTGGCACGTGATTAACGACACGATGAATATAGTGTTTCTCTGCGATATTGTAATGTGGTTCTTTACTGGATACTATGATTATCGAACGAAAGTCACTGTCCTTGACCCTGTGATAGTAGCGCGGTACTTTCATTTCTAGATGATACTGCTAATCGATCGATGCTATACATTACCACTAATCAATTTTTTTATCAGTAATCTCAATATATTTTTTGTATAGAAAATACTTGCAGAGCTATTTCTTCATAGACATCTTGACCGTGTTACCTATAGGACTCATTGATTATATTATACCTAACTCGATGTGGTATTGTACTACATTAAACATGATGAAGATATTAAGAGTCCGCAATATCATCGTTTATTTTAGTAGAGTTCGCGATGTTAGTACATAGTTCGCATTGAAGATCGCGAAGAAAGAATAGCTGATTAGAATGATTTCGTAATTTCAGGTGTATAGAATAAGTTTTCAATTGCATAAAATTCTAGAGTCGTGCACGGTCGTGATAATATGCATTCATTGGGCTGCTTGTCTACAATATTATGTCCCCATATCTGTAGATACGTTAGGCACTTTAAGCAACAAGTTAGTATTTGCAATCCAATAAATTTGTTTTTTTATCAATTCTGAGTTTATATTCAGCTCTTGGATCAAGTCATCGCATTTTGTAATTAAACAAACGAAAGTACAAAAATACCTCGTGTGCCTGCATCGTTCGATTGTCGCTTGTGCTCGCTCTGCTCACTATTTGGATATGAAAACGCAAGAAGATATTATACTAAACTTGATCCTAACGATCATCGGATTCCTTGGTAACGTATTTTTATTAAGTAAGTATCTCCTATACCAGGTGTTATCTTTAGATTTACAAATTGTAACTGCATTTCTTGTAGCGCAATTCTCTCAACTAATGACAACGATCAATATAACTATCAAACGTCACCTGAAAATAATACAGCAGTTACAGGAGTACATGCGATACAAGGAGCTTCCACATGCCCTACAACGTCGGCTATTAACTTTCTACCATTACCGCAACAGAAAGAGCTTCGAAAGGAACAAGAAAATAATAAATGAAGTTTCGCCATATTTACGAGAGGTTTATCCATCCTAACAATACTTCGATAAAATTATTTAGAATCAATAATTCTTCTTAATATTCTATATATCTAGAAAAGAGAATATATACATATAATCAGATATTTTAATGATAAAAATTTACCCTCCAGGAACTTATACTGCATAATTATTTGAGACTGATTAATAGCGTAGAATTATTCAAGCATTTACCGGAAGCTGTAATCGTACAGTTAACGAGTTCATTACACTCCGAGATCTATATGGCTGGCGATGAAATCGTCAAAGCTGGTACCCGTGGTGAAGCTTTGTATTTCATTTCATCCGGTACCGTAGCAGTTTACACTGTCGTGGGAAAAGAAGTAACATTAACATTATCGTAATTCTTTATCGACTATTACTTATCTTTTTCTCATACTTTTCGTTTGTTGTGCGAAACATAAAGGTTTGTCACTTGGAAGACGGAAGTTATTTCGGAGAGATCGCTCTGGTGATGGACACCGAGCATAGAATAGCAACCATAGTTGCGGTGGAAACTTGTGAAATCTTTGTATTATATCGCCACGACTTTCAGAGATTCATATCACCGTATCCTGATCTCTTGAACCGGCTGCAAAATGTTGCTCTTGAACACTTAAACGAAAGCCTTCTTCTGGACTCCACGCAGGATTTAGGAATTTCTACCACGCCGCAATATATTAATATAAGTAGTATAAAAAGCAGAAGAATATAGTTATAAATATAAATAAAAGTTAGATAACCATCCCATGATTCAAATATTAAAATCCACATTGATATGTTTGAATTTTACTTTCAATTTTCATTTTAATTTATTACATATGTTTTTAAATACTTCGCGTAACATAAAGATTTTCATTTTTTTAACAGAATAGAATAGAAAATTCATCATAATTCACCTTATACAAATTAACAACGATAAATTTTTCGTCTGTACGGATTCCTATACGACTGTTGATAAACTGACATGAGTCTCCAATGTTCTGGAAAATCGGCGTCTCTACATCCATTAACAACACTAAATGGAGGAGCTAAAGTATTGATGCAAGAAGACTTTCTAACACAAGGCGTTTTTAGTTTCGATAACGCTGTCTTGCTTCCGCATTTTTGTTGATTGTTTTCAGCCTTTTCTGTACCCAATGCCAATCCGACGGCTGATTTAATCAATCTAGGATCTTCACGTGTATTTCTAGTCTGGTCTTTGCAGGCAACGCACTTCCTGAAATATCCTGCTGTTGGTCGTTCATCAACTTGAACCTGCTTTGAAATTTTTATTCCATTCAAGCCATTACAAAGACTATCACTGCAGCATTTCACACTTTTATAATCCCCTTTCTTATTTCCGTTTTTTGAGCAATCTAAATCTCCCTCTAATTTACAATGATATTGACGGCAAGTACAACCTTTCTCGTTTCTCGAAATTCTAGAATGAGCGATGGGTCTAGAAGTATGTTGGACAAGAGAAAATATAGCTGGCGCGAGTCCACCTTCTGACCCATCGATATGAGTAGATCTAGGTGGTTCATAAACTGGATTTATTGGAGTTTCCCAACAAATAGCTAGATCCATCTTCGTCTTGGGCTCCTTGCAGCCTAAAACTGGTCCATAATGCTTAGTCAAGCTCATGAAACGATCTTCAATTTCATGCTTACAACATTCACAGCATTTCTTCGATGAGATTCCATTACAACATTCTTCTGGTTTTACATCTTTGAAAACGGAGTCGTTGACTTTGTCAGGAAGGGGTTGATGTTCCAAATTCTCTGCATGAAGCTTCTTCGCTATAGCAAATTGATCGTAACAGGCTAATCGGTTCTCTGGCAGTGGTTCTGGAAGTTCTTCCTTAACGCATCTTTTTCTGGAAGCGTTTGGCACATTCCTGTTCAATGAAGATATTCTTAAATTTCCCGAAACGTATCGTGGCTGGCAACATGCGTGGGACTCGTCTTCCCAACTGATTAATTTTCCCGAACAGTGAGCGCAACACTTCTGAGTCTTCATATTTATCGGTCTTCATTTCCTCGTTCTTTTCGGATAAATCAATCCATAAAAGATATACAAATGGGACGTAATTTTTTAGACTGAAGATAAGTCCGACTAAATTATTTACTTGAAAAATATAAATAAAATGCTTCTTGAATTTTTTGTTAGATCTTGAAAATCTGATTTGCCAAGTGTATATCTGCCAGTTCCTGTGTCCAGCTTGAACCAATGACTGTAGGAATGCTACTTCCTACCTGAGAGTTAACGACGATGGTTGTTTGCTTGACAACGTGATAGCTCGATAATCACGATGCTCTACATATGTAGTTATACGAAGCTAATCTTAGGTCTAAATAATTTTAGAATTTATAGAATATCTCGAGAATGAATCTTTGAATGGGAGACGGGTTTAAGGATAATTAAGAAATTATTCAATTATATTATCTAATTACGATTTCTAGACATGAAACTATTTAAGTATTTTAAGCTTAGGATTTCCTAATAATTGTTTATGTCGATTCTTGGAAAGATGACGACCGTATAGATAGATTATTTTAAAATAAAACGTCTGAGTCGTCTGTATGTTAGATGGATTCACGCGACCAGAAAAGTTCTTTAAATCGTCTGTAATTCCTCGTATCGTTGCTCAATGTGGATGCGTACGTGTCTTTTAACAAATTCGTTGTGCTTCGAATCGGGAATCACCAGTTACGACGGGGAAATACGGTGAATCTGTTTTATATCGTTCATTACCCAGGATTACTGATTTGGAACTTTACCGTTCGTTACCGCGTACATCAAATATCATTCTTTTTCGACGAAATCAGTGAACATGAAAATATAATTTGAAAACTTGTTTTTATACGTATTTTTAAAATAGGATCCACGTACATTACTAACTTGAAATAATAAAGTTTGTATTATTGCTAGGATATTGTTAGAATTTTGTTTACATTTAAAATTCTCGCGTTTCTCTGACTTCGCAAACAAAATTTACATATTATTTATAGCCGCACATCGATGATCTCGTAAGATCCCATTGGAGCAATGCCATTCCCCTTCTACTGCTGAAGTCTTGACATAAAGCGTCAGAACGCGTCAGAACGCATCTTTAAATGTGGCTAGAAAAGCACGTGGTAGTTGCAGTTTACATGTAAACTCTAAACCATTTCTTTTTACTCGTCTACATACCTAAATTGTTCAAAAAGGAAATTTAATATAGTCAAACAAATAACTACATGTGATATATTGTAGAAGCATATTGAAACTTAGCTATTTTCAATAAAAATAGAAGTGATCATTGATTTTATTCTACTTTCAACTTACTTCTAAGAATTGTTTGAAGACTCTACATAGCACAGCAAAGTGAATCGATCCAGCGTAAAGAAACAGTACAACTAAATGATTGGTATCAGTAAACAGTAGCCTTGAAACACAAATGGTAAATCCAAGGGAAATACGACGTATGACATCACAACAACGGACATGAATCAGCTTGTTCTCATCTAGTGAATGAACAGAAGCATTGTATTAAAACGTTTCAGTCAAGTTTAAAAGTGTTGCCAGTCGAAGCCCTTGTGACACACGAAAACTTATTTAAACGAAAGAAACGCAACGCGAGATACAAGGAACGTACATCGTAGTGATATTCAAGAGAGGTAGACAATATAAGCCACAGACTCTTGTGTTTGCAATACCAATTTGTATCTGATTTATTTTTTCCTGCTACATTCTAAAAGAAAAGAGCATTATCGGGAAACGAGGAAACCAAAAGAAAGAAGGTACTTTTAGAACTTCCATGAAACTTGTTCTCTTTTCGTTGTTATTCGAAGAACGTTGAAGATATATTGACAGTGGTTGAACGAACGTATTTTCTGCAAGTTAAATATGGCTGAACCAAGAGATAAAAGTGATGAAATGATTATTTATATGGATAAGGTTGGTGATAAAGAACGATTGACAGAACCATTGACTTATAAACCTTTAGCACTAAAGACTATATCGCGTTCCGGTTCCATGCTCGAGACAGACAATACAAACAATCCACGACCGACGTCCGGCCCAGAAATCGATGACCTAGAACCGGCAGGAAGTTTTCCGACAGGATTTGGTCCTCGGATAGGAATTGATGATGGTCTCCTGCCAAGTGAACCAGAAATCCCAAGAACTCCATTTTTACCATCGCCATCTATGCCGCCTATTCAGCCGATACCTGACGTGAATATCTATCAACACAAGAAAACGCTCGCACAAGGAATGATGGATCTGGCTCTTTTGTCTGCTAACGCAAATCAGTTGCGTTATGTTTTACAAACTGACGGGGGGCATCCGTATTATTATCCATCATTGGTGCTAATAGGCAGCAGCCTAATATTACAAATTGCAGTGGGAATAGGGTTAATTTGGAATAGTAGATATGACGTTAATGATAATGCTCAAATGTGCAAGGCCAACCGGGCTAATAATTGGACAGTGATCGGTATATTTCTAGTAACAATTTTTAATGTCTTCATTTCGTCATTCGGCGTTGTTGATCAAGTATCAGTAATGCCTATAGTATCTAGAATTGATAGTGAAAGTGAAAATTAATAACGAATAACTGCGCGTATCATTATTTTATACCATAAATTTAAGATATTTAAATGATAAAAAGGTATTGATTTTTATTTTACTATAAAAATGAGACTTCAACAGAGTGGGGGATTGACTGTAATATTTCTTTTAGTTTCTCAGAAAGTTCCTCTTTCCTTTTGTCTAAATCTTCTGTTTTTTTGGTCAGGTCACCAGAAATTTCCATTAGCCACCTTTCTATTTCTGTGTTATTACCTTGGACCTTTAATAAACGTGAAATGCATTTGGGTTCATAATCTTGAGAATTAATAGTTTCTTCTTTAGATGATAAAGTTTCAAGTTTTTCTTCAATCACAGAACATAACAAAGAAATAAACTTTGAAACTTCATTCCAATCTACACCTTCAAAGCTGGTGTTCAGTGATTTATTATGTTCTTGAACTACTGTTACCTGTAATTTTTATTACCGGTATTGTATTCTATTTTATAAGATAAAATGTGTGAATATAATATCAAATTTCTTCCATTTACCATCCATTCAAAAAATATATGTTTCTTTTTAGACCACTTCATATGTATATCTAATAAACTAGCAATAGTTGATAATTCTTTTATATATTTTTTGTCTTCATTGGAAAGTGCATTTTTATTGGTAGTTGAGATACGTTTTATCAGTGCTGTCTCTGATACACTTAGATGTGGAAGACCACAAACTTCAGCACTTGCAGTATGAATTTTGCTTATTAACTTAGCCTTCTCAGAAATCAGTTCAGATATCTCTTTTATATTATAATTTACTTTACCATTTAAGTACAATATATTATTTATCTGTGCACTGAATGTCTCTGGTATATTATACTGTGTTTCCTTCTTCTAAAGCATAATTAAGTTATAAATACTTTTTACTTGATATTTTCATTTAATTCAGTTAATTACCTGTTGTACGCTATTCAACCGTGAACATTCTCTTCCTAGCACACTATTAGACAGATTTATGTGAGTGATAACACTTAGAATATCTTGTGTTCCAAGAAGCCATGCAAATGCTAATAATAATGGTCTGTTATTTTTACTACTCTCGTTTAAAGCATAAAACTCTATTGCAGGGTATTGTAAATATGCAAAACACAATTTGGTAGCCCATATTGTATCTAAAAGAAAGATTAATCTTGTAAATACTAGCATCAATTAAAAAATTCTGAAAGAAAGAACTAACAAAAGTTACCATATTTTTGAAAATCAATTTTAATTTGTTTTTCTTTTACAGCATAATAGCTTAAGACATTCAGTGCTGTCCAAAACGTTCTAGTCTAATACAGAAAAGATTATATATTAGAAATCCTTATTTCATAGATGTTAAAACGTGTAGCGTTATACATAGAAAGGTTATGTGATATCGTGCATAATACTCACGACATTTTCTGCCGTGCTATTAAACTTTGCCAGCCTAAAATATTCAGGTTTCATCACGATGTTGATTGAGAAATTTAAATGCTGACATAATAGAGACAAAACACTCTTTATATCAGACATTATTGTAATTTAAATTGAGCTAATATTTCACGTGTACAGATTTACTTGATTTCACGCGCGTTTTTTATACTGCCAAACCGTTCCAAAAACCGTTTCATCTATTCAAATAAATTCAGTTTCAATGAAAGCTAATTTTCTTTGTTACATAGAATTCTAATATATCTTAAAATTTCACTGTTATTTAAACGTTTCAGTGAAATTTCATGCTTTGCATTTATAATTCTTGAAATATACGGTTATTACGGCTATATACGGCTATATACGGCTACGAAATGACCGGCTAGTATTTGAGGCTTTAAGAAAACAAAGAAAACGGTTTCCCAGGTATCGACGGATATCAGGTATTTTTGATCCCTAACGGCAAATATAAGTACCTTCCGACTTAAATTTAGATGGTAATAAATATGAACATTAGGTAGGCTCAGGTTAAAATACGGCATTTCATTTTACACTAACAGTTACTATTTGTTCTGGTTCATTTATATACACATAATTATTTTTCTTTCGAAGTTTCTTATCCTTTACTTATTTCTAAACCATTTATCCTAACTTATATTTATTCTGATTAATTCTTCAAGTACCATCAAAACTTGCATGTATACAGCAAAATCTCAGTAGTATTGTTTATTAACGATAGATATTTTATTTTAATGGAAAGTAAAAAGAGAAAATCAATATTAACATTCAAACAAAGATATTAATTTAGCGCACGATAAGAATGAAAGCATAGAATATGAAAGAAATGAAATATAAAGAAAAATATATATGGATATATATGAATGAACGGTAAAGAAAAATATATACAATGAAACGGATTGTATACCTGATGTTACTGTTATACAAATATCTATGATGCATCGCAGATGTCTCTTGTCCCATTACCTGGAGTACTAATTGTAAGAAACTACAATTACAAGCCATTGCCGTGACTGTGACTAAAACTCTACCTGGTACGCAAGGAACAGGTCAATTGTGTACGATCAGTCGAACGTATAAGATCGCCGAGTAATCAGCCGAAGTTTCAGTCTTGTTGTCGAAGTCGCCGTAGACGCGTGTGATCTTTGCCCTACGAACAGTTGGCGAACAAAATCAATAAACAAATACAGTGTTTCTAAATATTTTCCGAATAAAACAGTGCAAATTTTGTGACTTATTAAATATTAAAAGTATTAGAAAGATGACCTCGAAAATCTTCATACTCACTAAACTTTGTTTTTTAATAACGCTACTGGTAAGAAATCAGCTTTTTTTTTTTAGATACATGTATACTGTGATAGAAATGTGGATATAACTTTGAGTAGTTTAGATTATCTAAATATTAAGACCAAAATTATTATTCACGGGTATTTCGTAGCCGCGAACTACTTGTTGAAATAATAACTGATTTCATTTTGTAAACGATGAACGTTCAGTTTTAATTTTCCTTTCGTAGTTAATAGGATTAAATTATGCTGTAAATAATAATCCATCCGCAATATCTAAAAGAGATTATTTAGTCAGAAAAAAGTTACTGTGAGAGATAAATCAAAATATAATCATCTTGTGTAGAATTATTCTTTTTTTGAATGTTAAATTCATTGTAAAACATTTGAAATTAACATTTACTATATTTACGTAATTCGTGGTTTGTTGTCGTGTAACAGAATCTTAGTAGTCAAGATAAACTTAGATGAAGTTAAATTATATCAGCCTTCTGTTGCTTCTGAGCTGATGAACCGCGATAAAAGAGTATCTTTCTAAGAAATAATATATCTCTCTATCTTTATTTAATATTTAGTATATCTATTTATAAATTAGCTATAGAGAATGAGATTAGAGAAAAAGATGTAAAGACATTAATTTTAATTTGTATATATTTGCCATAAATATTTAATATCTTTTTAATTCGACGTTTACAATTCACGAAATTTGATAACATAATATTTGTTATAGGAGTAAATATATTTTATTACCATTCAACACTTACTTTTTGAATATAATAAATTATCATATTTCTTGGAGCCTGTTTAAGAATAATCCATGCCGAATAAACTGGTGAATACCGGTATAAAATTAAATATTAATTTGTCTTAGATAAGTTCTTAACATTGCCGGTGTATTTTTTTTAATTTTTCGACGTTTCGTTATTATTGAAAGTTCAAGTTCATTAAAAGTATCAATCCTGCTATTGCTCATTCATTTATGAAACTACATCTTTCATCTCTTTTTTAATTTCTTTAACTGTTGTCACTTTATTGATGTAATTTGCATCGGGTCTGTGAAAGCCTTTACGTAAATTCTGTACATATTGAGAAATATATAATCGAAGCATTATTGATTACGACTCATTTATTCGATTTTGAAATGTCTTATTTAATAAGGAAAGAACAAAAAGATACAAAAGCTAAGATAAAAAACAGAGAGATAGTGTAATCTACAAGGAAAAGATTTTCTTATTCCTGGAATTCATTAATCAAGCATAAGAGTAAATAACAGTTTATATGGTTAACATTGATAAAAATAATAATATAATAAGTAATACTATTTTAAGAAATAATGGAACTTTTAAGAGCATAACATTTTCCTGATAAGGCATTTATCACGATGCGTCTATAATTTCAATTAATTTTACTGAAACACGCAATACTTATATTATTTTTAGAAGATGATTGTTGAACTTAACTATCTTTTTACATTTATTGTTACTTTTTACAGATGCCACAAAATATTTTCGTGCAATCAAAAGACATTTACCAAAGTACTATTAAATTGGCAAATCGACACAAAGGTATGATTGTAAACCATAATTGGCGACAATTTTAAAATAATGACTTTTGAGAAAAATGTTGAAAAGCATGTATATACTGAAAGCATAAAGTAGTCATCCAGTAGTTAATCATATTATTATGTTTAAAATTATATTTATACATATTAAATATAAAATTATATTTTTTATATTTTATTAAATCATTCATAACGTGGCATGCTATTAGATGACACGATTATATTTCCTGGAGAAAAGAGACACGTGCCCCCCGCATGCAAAGGATCCACTTATTGTGAGAACGTAGACTCTTATCCCGAAGATATAGTGAATAGGGCGCTTCGAATAAACGAAAGCATTAAATATCTTTCTAGTGTAGATGGAGTAAGTACAATGCAATATTTTTCAATACTCAAAGACCTTTTAAACAATTTTTGAACTGTTGTAACAAATTTTGTACGATTTTAGGTTGATATAGGACAGAGGCTCATGCCAAACGATGAACTATCCCTTTGCGTAGCTGATGTAAGTACTTATGTATAAACAATAAAAAATATGTCACCTTTTTTTGTTATAAAAATGAATATAATACGATTGAATATAAAAATGGTAAACTTTTCATTTCTACTATTTCTAATTTCATTACTATTCAAGGAGCAAATTATATTTCCACAATCAGCGGAGAACAAAGACAATGAATGGAAATTCATCGCGAATCAAAAAAATTTCAAACAGGGCATACGGATTGAGAAGTGTAGGTAAGTATACCGTAAAATATCACAATAGACTTATTTTCTACAATTTTCTAAAAGATATACAAATGTTATATTTTACAAGAAAATAGTATAAATATTTTTGTATGGTTTACAGAACGGAGGGCGCCAGCTGTAGCGTGATAAGTGGACTTGCAGCAGGTTACGAAACAAGTTGCAAGCAAAAATTCATTTTTAGAGAATTGTTATCAATATCGGAAAACGGTAGTGTTGCTCCAGATATTTTCCGATTCCCAGCGAGTTGTTGCTGTTTTGCAACACTCACTGGAAATCTACTTACAAGAATGGGTATAGGGCAGCAAAGTCAAATTACATCTACTACAGCACCTATTAAAAATAGATGAATAAATTGAAAAATATTTTACTATACAGTTTTGACATAATATGCATGTATAAATACATATACATATATATATATATATATATATATATATATATATATATATATATATATATATATATATATATATATATATATATATATATGTGTGTGTGAATATGTAAAGAAAATATAAAACAACTCATGTAAGATAAGTTTATCAGCTTATTGTTAGCTGTTGGATCTAAACTTATAAGAAATTAAAATACTCGTAGGCATTTTTCCGATCATCCATATTTTATGGATATTCGAATACTAATTTAGAAGAACAGCGTATTGATACATGTACATATCTAAACATTTAAAGTACAATTTATCTAAATGTGTTTATACTTCCTTTCTTATAATTATACATTTTTTACAATTGCAAAAAGTTTTGTAGTAGGAATGAAACGACTTTATATCATGTGATACTTTTTGATATGTTAGTGACATTGATAATGTGATTCTTAGTTTAAGAATATTGTTTCTTATGTACTCATTCACCAGCTATATCTTACATAAAACAAAGATTATAATGTTTATATTTGTTATGAAAAATATGTAATATAAACAAGATGAAACAATATACTCCACAAAAACATATGGAAAATATATGTATATTTACATCCAAAGGATCCACTTTGTTCTAATTTGTCAATACGCGAGTTTATTCTTACACATTAAATACAGTACTTACAATTTTATTCTATTCATTATTTTTTTGCAAAATTTTCTACAAGTGATCCAATGTTTATACATTATGAATTAAACATTCTTTTTATCTAAATTTCGAAGACATAAATAATTCGTGATGCACAGAGGATAAAGATGTATTCAAGAAATTACATACACGTTTAAATTAAGAATATTTTTCTGAGTTATCTAGCAAATTTATAGATCTACATTGGTCATTGGGAGAATTTCTTTAAAACCCCCTGTTTCCTTTTCTTTCACATTGGTTCATGGTTATATCCTCGAGAGATCACAATTTGTAATTTTAAAATATAACAAACAATGATTAGCATAATTCATGAGATTTAATAGAATGGTTATAGACTAGGCAAATACATATAAATCATTTTCTCAATTTTTGACACATCTACGTTCCGAAAATTACCTAATATAGGTTTATACACCCTATTCAAGGATGAATACAGAAGTAGGAAAAATGG
This sequence comes from Bombus vosnesenskii, assembly GCF_011952255.1. NCBI lineage: Eukaryota > Metazoa > Arthropoda > Insecta > Hymenoptera > Apidae > Bombus > Bombus vosnesenskii. The sequence continues at coordinate 3,941,197 of NW_022882938.1, forward strand.
GCCGTGCTTTGTGAACATGAACGTTCACCATATATACGCTAAAAATATCTATCGATTAGTCAGCACAGGTGAGCTATGCAGAATACATTCTTTTCTTTTTACAAAAACACTACCTAGTAACACGGAGTACTTATATTCGCACTTGCAATTATAAGAACAGTATCTAATACTTATTAATGAGAAATCTACTACTATAAAAGTTCTTCTCATATCCAAAAAACAAGTAAATATGATTAACATGTAATATAACAGTTATTATGTTATTACATTACCATTTACATTAACAAACATCGATTTTCTTTTAATGGAAGTATAATTGTAAGTAAAAAATGCACCTGGAAGAAGTTGTGTACAATATGGCAGTTTCTGTTTCTATTAGGTATCCAGTCTTTACTATGTATAAAATTGGAGATTCAAATAGAATGAAAGTCAAATACTTATTTACAATTAAAATGTTAATTTCAATTGCGAAATTATCTCTGTATGAATGAGAGTAACTTTTAGTGTAATATACTTAAGATACATCAAAAAATAAAAATGATTTACATTGTGTGTTTACAAAGCTTTTGTTTGTGTTAATCTTAAACATATTCAAAGTATTTTTTTTGAGCATGTTCTGAAAATACAATGTAACGGCATGTATGTCCACCCTCATACAAAGATTATAAATGTTAAAAATTAGTCATTTTTTTTAGTCATGTCAGAAGATTATTTGCAGAACAATCTGAAATTGCTTTATAATTGTTTTCAACATGCCTGAAATGAAAATAATTGATATTTTGTTAAAAACTTATACTTTCTTATAGTATTTTAATACATATTCCTGATGTACCTTGACACTATATGCATTGTCATAGCCTCCTTTCATTTGCATTTGTGCCTGAATATTTGACAATTGTGCATTGCTCATATCGAGATCTCCACTACTAATATGTCCAGTATGCCTAAAGTTTGTAGGTACTCCTATCATGCTACGATCTATCCTTAACCTCTGATGTGACCTCTGTCTTCCATTCCGTGTCCTTGGTCCTTGTTGCATCAAACAACAGGTAAAACACTGTACCCAAAGTTCTCCACTGCCAGCCATTGTTTGCTTCAATTACGTGCTTTGAAATCTAAGACATATTTTGAAAAATACAAATAAATATGTGTATTATAAATATATATGTGTATACATATAAAAATATACATTATGAATATGTAGTTAGCATATAAAAATTTTCTTATTGCATATATACAAACAATTATATATATATATATATTTGAATAAGTCTGGAAACAAATAATTAACATTAAAATTATAAATTAAAATTTAGATCAAATAATTATCAAACAATACAATGTAAAATTTAATTTCTGCTTTTTTCTAAAAATGGTTATTATTTGAAACAATTTTTATGAATCAAATTGATAAATTGTCTTTATCGTTATGCGTATGAGTCAGACAAAAACGAAGGAGTATAGATTAATAAGAAGTTCGTGCACTTACAAAGTCGTCAAGTAATCGTACTGTCGTTCGGTCTAACCTTCGTGATGGCTCGAGACTCAAAGGCAGAGAGAAGCAAAACAAACATTCCCTTTTGATCGATGAGTTTACATGTGTCTGCAAAGGACATTGAGGCTATTTGTACATTTATACGACATAAACATGAACTAAGACCTATGGAACAATGTTAAGGATTTGCGTGAGGAATAAACACTTGACTCCGTGGGAGAACAAAGAGTAACGAATAAGACGTACCGGTTTATAAGATGTAGACTTTTGTATTAATTTCCACAAGGCACGTAGATCTGCGTCCTTCTTTCCACTTCTAATCAATTCATGGAACTATCCTAAGAGGATTGTTTTTCACTACATGTTTTATTAACATATTTCGAAGAGGACCTAACAGCAATTACTTTATCGGTCCTTTTTCTGAAATAATCCAAATGATGTTCAAAACAATTTCGGGTTGGTAAAATATAAAATACGAATTTCAATGTGATCAACGGTGGTATAGTGAATTATACTATACCACAGAGGAAATAAGAGTGGTTACGCTTATGATTCTGGTTGTTCTCGGATTAGTGCTGCACCATGCGGCCAAGTGTTGAGTTCAATTAAAGTTAGCACGCGCAAGAACCTTTATAATTAGAGATCTGCCCTGTTTGGTTGCAATTTAGCATATATAAGAACCTATCTATTTAAGCTTAAAGTTAGGGATCTGCCTTGTTTGGTTACACACTAGCATAGACAAGAACCTATTGAATTCCACGCTACAAGAACCTATTTAATTGTACAGTTTTACTGAAAAGTTCATATCTACTTTTCTATCTGAGATAGACAAGTATGAAAATAACAAAATCATTATTACTCATAGCAATATTATATATGTAAATACTTTACATAACAAATAGCCTAAAAATACCAAACTTTAATATTGCATAACTTTTTAACCAGTATAATGGATTCCTGAACTTCAAATACTAATTCGAAGACTAAATAATTATATGAAGAAAAAAGGGTGTACTTTTAACCCTACTTTATATGTATCATCGTTCAAAGATATAGTAAACAATTAATTTCTCTTTCTTAGAAAACTTAGAATTAGTTTCATTATTGCGCGATTTTGTCATTCTCATACTTGTCTATCTCGTATAGAAAAATTGATATGAACTTTTCCGTAGAACCGTACAATTAAATAGGCTCTTGTAGCGTGGTACTCAATAGGTTCTTGTCTATGCTAATGTGCAACAAGTTAGGACAAATCCCTAACTTTATAGGTTCTTGTGCATGGTAACTTTAGTTGAATTCAGCACATCGTCGCATGGTGCAGCACTAGTTCGGTGATACCAGCTCCATAAGCGTGAGCACTCTTAATTTCTCTCTGATATGGCGTCACATTAGCGAGGTGCTGCCATCTGTTGGATTCCGACTGAAATCAAGAAGAAGTAATAGGAATATAGGACGTACAAGTAGGAATCAGCAACGAAGAGCGCGACAAGGAGAGAAATATTGTGCCACAAGGACAGATATATTTCTCCGTTTGATCTATGCGCTTTTCGCATCGTATAATAAAGATTGAATACCAAAATACTTTCGCATATAGTTTTGAAAAAGGATTTTCGCTTAAATGATTAATTATTAATTGTTATTGTACGACGTTTCATTATTGCATAGTACCGATGCCATAAACTTTTACATAATTTACATTATACCTAATTAATTTATGAACTTTCTTGCATGGAATATAAGGTACATGGGATCTAAGGAAATTTCTATAATTACATAGAATATTAATTAACTTTCGCAAAGTTTAACATTAATAAAAATATCATTAATATTAATAAAAACTTGTAGATATATATCGCACTCGTTGCTCGACATTTTATGCAATAATTTCTAATAAATAATTAGTTAAACAAAAATTCTTCTTCAATTGTATGTGCGAGAATCGTCAAGGATCTAATCTTTGTTATAAGATTCCAAAAGTGTACGAATTTCTCCCAGAGAAAAAGTAAATAATTAATGTTGCATTGATTAGACGGAGAAATATGTCTATCCTTCTCACCCTCAAATATTGCTCTCCTTGTCGCACTTTCAGCAACCTCCTTACGTATTCTACGTTCTTATTACAATTTTTTAATTTCAATCGAAGTTCAATAAATGGCAACAGTCATTCTTAGCTACGGAAAAGGACGGCGCAATTGCGCGAGAAGGATAGATAGATAGATAGATATCTCGCGTTTCAAACCAAAGGATATTAATTAATACGTAACTCGATATTTGGCATACATCCCTATACTCTTGGAGTTGTTTTACAAAGATCAGAGATTGCGGACAACTTGCAGGCAAAATTTCCGTTCATTCTTATTACGGAACAGTTAATTGGAACGATAACTCCGGACATTATCTATTCTTATAAGATCTTTCGTTCATATTCAACGTTAATACTCGGAACCCTCAACTCAAATGGAGAAGAATTTATATTATTAATTCGATTTATAATAACTTGTCGGAAGATACACAAAGATATTTAAAGATTTTTCGAAGATTTAAACAGTATCTTAAGGATTTTCTCTTTAATTCTGTTTATAACCTAACTTTTACTATCCTTCGTAATGTCTTATAACAATGTATACATTTTCTAAACTTAACCTCACACATATGCCATCGTTCGGAAATAATTTATCAAAGTACGTTTCACGGGACTCTATTATTTTCTTTCTAATGCACGTAAGACGATACGAAGCGTTGCAGCTTCTAGTTACAATTTGTCTATCATTAGGTAATCGACGCAGAGATACGAGATATTTTATATGAGAGATGCGATGATAAAGAAAGTACACGAACAATACAGATTCTCTTAGGTATTTTACTTTATTCTCAGTTATCCTTGTTTTATGTATAACTAGGTACATGGACGTAAATCACAGCACAACTCAATGTTGTATAAATACTTATTTATGCATTCATGGAGTAGTTATACCGATATATAATATTATAATTACGCGACGCGAAGCAATCAAAGTTCTAACGAAACATGACGTGAAATTATCCGAAAATGAAACTCAGAGAATCGAACATTTAGTGTTGTTGATTTAAAACGGCGATAGCTTATATCCTATACAATTATAGTATACAGCATCGTAATTAGCATTATTTAATTGATAACGACAATTCGTGATAAAAGGAACGCTTTTGTAAGATGTAGATGTGATCAATAGAGTGTTTGTTCGTTAATTTTCATCTTACAAAGAAGAGAAAAGGAGAAAGTCGTCGAGGATGTGCACGAGTATTCCGATGACGAAGTCAGTAACAATTTTCGGTGTACAATAACCTCGTATTTAAACGACGAGTACTATCTTGAAGATCGAGGAGAAGTACAGATCTATGCTTTTTCATTCGTTCGATCGCTTTTATCTATTTTATTCCGTGTGTTCGATCGATCGATCGTTATTTGTTATTAGACTGTGGATTTTTGTGCAAATTTATATCCTTACGAATATAATAATACAAAAAGAAAAATGCCTGGAACTTAGTTAGGAAGTTGTTTCGTCTACCAAATATCATAGAGACTATTATAATGTGGATATTTCACATATTTTCGTAAGTTATTTGTATTCAACGCATCTTTTTGCTTTCAAACTTCTCGTAAACGCATGAAGATCCGCAGTTCGTTTATCACTGATTAAGGAGTTAGGCGTTTCCTTTGTAAGCTCCGGAGAAGCGGCGCAGCAAGAACGTTCACAAAATAACCATATACGCGTACATTTATGTATACCGTATCTTTTATATATGTACAAAAACTTGTATACGAAATCTTTTTTTAAAGATCATAAAAAATATGTCAGAAGGAACAGCATTTTCTTTTTGTTTTACGACGACAAGTAATTCGTTTTTGGGAAGCGACATTAGAATCACAATTATCACGTATCCGTTTGGTGCACTTCTCGATAATATTGAATTACATTGAATCAATATACAAGATGTACTCATAACGTTTTACAGTAAAACACCCTGTATATTGCCTGCTGATTATCTTTCAATCTCGAATCGCAATTTATAAAAAGTCGTTAAATTACCGCTTGCGAGTACTAGCAACAATGATTTTAGAACATTGGCACTAGATAATTTTGCTAAAATATACTTATAGAAAGGAGAATAGCATTTAAATGAAATGTAGAAAAAAGTAAATCATGGACTTTTTCAATTCCTGTGCTCGGGAAGAAGTGCTCTGATATCGTGTTTAATCACGTGTACGATAAACTATTTAACTTGCTAGCGGTATAATAACTATCAGTATACTTTTAAACACGCTTTCCCTACAGTTTGCCACTGGCTAGTGGTAGTCGTTGAGATATATGGAGAAGTGTACAGTAAACATCTACATATATTATACGCACTATCGTATAACGAATACAGAACATGAAAATACACAGTGGCTCATGAAAGTATTTGTTTCTGTAAAGAAACCTTATGTGTTAGACGAAAGATCTTGAAATGTCATTAAAACTGTAATGAGACATGGCCATCATGATCGTATTAGTAAAGCTTGAAAAAAATCTGAATGTGTTGATAAGAATTGCAAGATATTCGATGGAAGCAATTCTTATCAACGAAGATCACAGAAATATTTAATTTAACGAAATCAATACATTTCGATAGTCGATGGAACTATCCTTAACGTTTATTACATGTTTAACATGACTAATCATGCTATATATTAATTTTTCGTTAAATTCATATATGTCTGAAATAAGTATCTTCTATACACATTTTCAGATTAATTTCAAGTTTGATCATTATAATAGCGACAGCCTTGTCTTTTCACAATACATTTTAATACGCATAAAGTTTTCTATGGTAAATGTTCAAGTAGATTCGTGAGCCATTGTAGTCACATTCCTAGTGCTGAATTTTGAAACATATGATTTTCGATTATTTAAAATCTGTCATTCATTCGTAACAAGAAATATTTTTGTCGCAAATACTGTTACATAATGAAGTGAAAAGTATTTAATAACGCATACGATGATTTTGAATGCAAGATACTAATACAGTTGTCATTGAATACAATAATGAGTTATTTTGAGCGGACGGATAAGGGATTTTTTTTTTAGGAAAGCGAGAGAAAGTTTCTTAGAGTGTTTTTAGAAATAGTAATCTATGTTAATCCTACGTGAGATACTTTCGTGAACAATATTTTAAAGCGTAACAGTAGTAATAGTAGATTTAATCGTACAATTTGTTTAGCTTAATATAAGACATGTTGATGATGTGTTTGTACCGGTGCACAAAGATCCTCAACTTTTGATTGTGTTATCACTACTTTAGTAGGAATAAAAGGTTTAGTGAAGTAAGTATTGAATGTTAAAATCTTATCATGAATGGGGATTAAGCAAGTTTGTTGGATACGCAATCTTACAAGCAATGCACAGATTGAAATATTTTTCGATAAAAGTCTTTGCGTAAGAGTGAGGTTTTCGCAAAATTTTCAATAAAACGGTAGTTAATATACACAATAATGTTAAACTAAAAACGATATAAAATAGAACAATTAAAATTGATCAGTTCCATGAATAATATATTATCGAATAAGTACATCGCTTCTTTTTCGAAGCAATGAATGAGAAAGGTCACGAAGTTTGAAACAAAGTCTAAGTACGCTGTACCACGTCCAGTACAATAAAATTTCACGCGTTGATCAAGTTAAAAAAAGAAAAAAAATGTATATTTATATTAATAACACTGTAAATATATATTATTATCGTCTTGTAGAAAAAATAACGTCACGCGACGATGAAAAGTCAATTTTTAAATTAAATATTTGAGCTTTGATCGTCGAGTTTCCTTAAAGTATACTTGTGCGAATAATTGTATAAGTGAATTACAACTAAGAATATCAACTTATCACAAAGGTAACAGTACGATATATAAATATATATATATACAGGATAATTTGTTAAAAATAGAACGTTCAAAATACATTTATCGTTAAATTATCGTTCCAATATACATCCAAAAATGAATTCGAAATTAAAAATTCAACATTAAATTATATTTAAATTAAACATTTACCATGAAGTTTTATACAGCTGAGCAAAGAACATGAAACAAATTTATCTTTCCACAGCAGTCATCTTAGTCTCAAATATTTTTAATTGAATGTTCATTCTGACGAGGTATCCTAGGTATCAACATTGCACAAAGGAATCTAATTCCAATAATATCTCTTTCTAGCTTTTTAAATCCACCCATTCTTTTTCAACATGTTTCGTTAGTCAATGATAATCATATGTAGAAAATCTGTGTGATATATACATTTCGTTTTTCGACGTCTTCCAAATGCACATCGTTGATTGAGCATCAGTCAAATATACCACATACATACTCGTTGATTAGGAGCGTTGTCGTACGACGTGGAAGACTCCATCGAGGATTCGAACGTCTGCAGACTTTTTCACCGAACAAGAAACGTAATTGCTTCTTTTCTCGTTACGTTTACTTGCTTTTTTTACGTTACAAGTGTCATTCGATGATCGCCCTGAGTGCAAATTTTATTTTTCTAAAGAGAGAGATTTTACAGCTTCCTGAATCAATCATCCCTCGTTTTTTTGTCCGTCCACGGAATCGATTCCTTTGACGTGTCTTTTCGTAGAAAGATTCCCCTGTTGAGAAAACTTCTTTCCGGACTAGGACTAGGACTACGACTAGGCGAGGAACTCGGTGATCTTGAACTACTTGAGCTTGATCTTTCCCTGATCTGTCGCTCGAGACGGTTCTTGTGCTCGTATAAAGGTCCACGAATGATCTTCAGGATGGTTTCCAACTCGTAGGCTCGGTCCTTTAGAGCATTGTATTGATTCAGATCGAAGCCAAGCTTCTTTGCTTCTTTGTGAAGAGTGATGAGCTGTCGCCTGTTCATCACGTCTGGCAGTATGTATTCCTGTCAATAGCAAGGAGTATAAATTACATAATTTGAAGTTTAACTCTCAGATAATATCGTTGCATTATAGATAACTTTTATAACTGTAATGAATATGACTTAATAATTTATGTTAGATTATTGGAGTATAACTTAATTTTACTCCGTATTTTCCATTCTCCGTGATAGAGATATTAGTAATAAAATTAAATGAAATTAAAAATTCCAGGAATTAAGTATGATTTGTCACATTAAATCGTTATAATCTTCGGGGGCCCAATGTAAAATACCAAATAAAGTAAAATCTATTCGAGTTTTGTAATAAACGTAGCGAGTAGCTATTTTAATACTTATGGTCGGTAGTGTGCATTAAGTCATAAATTATTTTTACGCTTTCTTTAAGTTTTTACTGCAATCAAGGTGCTGTAATCAAACATCCCTGTCAGGTAATAAGTTTATTTAATCAGTCGTTGATTTAACGAGATTAATGAGAACTGGTAAATTGAATAGCCACTAGTAACCTGTCTCGTTACGACGAAGTAGATGAACAAGACCATCGTGGTGCCGTAGTTAACGAAATATGTAACCGGTTCCATGATGTCCCAGGAGTATTCCCACCAAGTTAGCCTGGCTAGGCCGCTGAACTGAATCGACATTAGGACGAGACATACCCAAATGAAGATGTTCGTTCTTTTGGCCGCGGTGGTATCTAATTCCTGCAGCTTCTGCAATAAATAAAAAATTACGCATGATTTTTATATAAATCGATATGAATATTGTCCTTCGAGACTTGCATTTAGAATGATAATAGCTGTAACTGTAACAGCTGCGGATTTCTGCTGCGATAAAGTATCTGAATCTAAAGTTGTAATAAAATTAGTGGCATAAGGAAGCGAGACCAACATTTCTTCATATTTTGCGTAAAAGTGAATCGCGGTAGAAGAGAAACTATCTTAATCTTCAAATAGTATAAAACACCGATGTTTCAAAAATCGAACAAGCTTCGATTGAGTCGCGTTTTCCTATTGTTACAAGATTACTTAAATTTTGAAAAACACGCGAAACAATTATTGTTAACGTACTTAATATTTCGTATTAATTTCATGACGTACAAGCCTTCGTAAGTATTAAAATCAGTTTCGAAGAAAAAAGTCGAAGCGAGAGCAAGGATGGAACATACAAATTTGAGGATCGCGGCAAGATTCGACCAATAAATTACACACTTTTGTTTTTCCGAAAACCAGCAAGCTTATCTAAGTCTACGATCAAGCATAAATATCCACGTAAGAACTTTATCTTTGATGTTAAATCATCAGATTAATTGTCTGGTACTTCTCCACTTCCAGATTTAACACTGCTGTGATGCGAATAACGAATTACTGATTTCTATCTGCGTTTTCATCCATTATTCGTTTCATCTATTATTCGAAAGGGTAGATATATATTATACGAATTATATATTATACATATACATTATACATCGGAGCAGAAGCTTACTCTGCAAACAAAAAGAAATGAAAAAAGGAGAATGAAAATTATTCGTTTACGAGGAAATTGTGCTCGTAAATCTGTGAAGTACAGGCACGTGAATCTTTTACTAGTTACTTAAAAAGTAAGAAACACAGGGAGCTTCCAATATTTCAACATATCTTGAAAAATGAAAAAAAAATCAGATAGGAAGTTTTAACTAAGGAAGGAAGTATTTCAAAGAAGGCCTTAAATAAAGAAAAAAGGCATTGTTCACTTTCGTCTAATTTTTCTTTGTAAAATAATCGCCTTTACAATTTAACCATCTGAATTAATCCTATACTTAATTCTACTTAATTTTCTCGGCAGCAAAGTCTCAAAAAAAAAAAAAAAAAATGTTGTTCTACATTCTCCAGCTGTACCATTTTGTATTCTACACTTGTCCGATATTATTTTTATTTAAGTTAATATATCGCTTCAAACTCAACTTTTCTATAAATAAGGTCCAAAACTAAAAAATTCCATTCATTTTTTCACGTAGAACAGTCACCTACCTTCTTTCTGAAATATTCTGTATAATTAAACGAGCCTTAGAACGATCTAGCGGCGGATTATGAGAACGTTGATGTAATTTTCGTAGTATGCAGCCGGAGAACAACAACCCTGGCAAGAAAACAAAGGAAGAGAGAAAGAAAAAATCGAGATATAATTACGCCATCGTGCAAGTGCATACACGAAGATAATTAAAACCGAAACTCGCGGAGGATGAATTAATTTATCGCGGCAAGGAGAAAACGAACAATGAAAGAAGACGCGTTTAGTCGAATAATTTTGCACGCGTGCCGCGTTTTGAAACGTGTTGGTACGCTAATAACGCCTTCCAAGTTCCTTAAACTTCCGTTTAATTTAGATAACATCGTTCCCTGCGCCGTTTCCAGAGACACAGGTTCATTGTCGTGCTGAACTGCGATCGATTAATTCGATTTGCTGTTCACGATGAATAGATTTAATCAGCAGGGGCATACACATGCCATTATAAGTTTGCTTTCGAGTAGTAAAATGTCTGTTTATTCGTGTTAAATATTTGACTATGTAAAAAGTATTAAAATCACACTGTTATTCTGGGTTAATTATATGCAGTTTAACGTCTAAATCCTAACTTTTTTCGATCAGTCTGTCATATCCCATGGCCAAGTACTTGCCACATCTCGTTTAGATGAAGAAAGTCCATTTAGATAAAATTTATGGGCTTCTTCATACAAGTGAAAGTATATTGATTAACAGGATATTCAATATTAACAAATATTACGACCACAAAAAATGTAGGAAAAATAAATAAAAGCTTGTAAAAATATTTTATTTTGAATTTTATAATGAAGTGAGCACTGCAGTGTAATAGGAAATAAAATAACGACCCTAAATTTTTGTATCAATATATACTCTCTCTTACAAATTAATGACTTACCAATTTTGAATACAATAATTATAGATATACATTTTAGGGAAGATTTTAGCGAAGATTATGACAGGATTTTAAGAAAAATGTTATAAATTCAATATAATTAGCGAGAGTTATTATATTAGCAAGATTCATCTCACATATAAAGCGCTCACATCTCGCTTATAAAGCGAATCTTTCTAGCTGGATCATCGTTCACGGTAACTTATTGTTGGTAATTACTAACAAGTGACAAATTCTGGGTGGTTTGCCAACAATGAAGTTTGGAATTGAGAACTCAAAGTTGAGCGACATTTTCATTTCTTGAACAACTTACTAGTTCGAGAGGTTCCAGTTCCAATTTAACGGCTTCCAATTCTATCAACACCTGCTTCTCCATGTTAGCATAGTGTTCTCGGACGTAAAACGACTCGTAGAGCTGACCGATTAGCGTTTGGACGTCCGCTAACTTCTCCATATTCTCCTGGATAACGTTCGAATACGTTCAATTAATTTTTATATACATTTTTTCATTTCGTATTTGATCTAACAAATTAACGATATCAATACGGATTATCTGTGGTTCAGAATGAACAAAGGGTTAGAAGAAATAGATCTCCGCTCGTGAAATATGCTCAAGTTCTAAATTTGAAAAATGAAAAATTATGCGATAGGTATGTCTCGAATTACCGAGTAGAACTTTTACACTTTTCTGAGTTTTTTAGCTCACGAATTTTTAAATTTTTTAAAGAATCGTAAATCGTCTAGCATCATCGACTTTTAAAGACAGACTTACCATGGTGTGCTTGTGATACAACGGCGGTTTTACCAAGTACTCCGAGTCGTTTATTATCAGTCGGAAGTCGTTCTCCATTAACGTCTCGATCGTATTGTTGGAGCTTATCCTGATGCCGTCTGGGAACATCGTAAAGAATTTTTCCGTAGAGTAAAGGTTCGTTGTCTTGCATCTTTAAGAAATTCTTCAAGGACTTACCGATGGTTGTCACGATTGCACGATCGATACCACGATCTTCCTTCTTTAGCATGCGGAGAAAGTTTCCTACCGTGTGAGTGATTGGTTTCAGGGTGAACACACATTGCTCCTTCCTCGATGGTAGTGGGACAGTGATTTTCGGCAAACCTCGAATATATGTTACGGTCACGCCTGCTACTAAAACAATTTCAATTTTTGTTACTTTGAGTGCATGCGATTTCCATGAATTTACCGTCGAAAAAATTTGACATCTTTCGAGAGAATGGAATTTTCAAATTCACTGAGAGATGACGAGAGATTATAGAGAAGAAATAAGTATACTTATAGTATAAAATAATAGCATAGATAATTTATTAGACTGACATTTGATAGGTTGCTTTCGGAAACTGTTCATAATTTAATGCAATTTTTATAACCAAACAACCCATCTATCAACATATTCATATTAAATTAAATTAAACTATAACACAGCATAGTATATTTTCTACGTTGACAATTGGATTGATATAGAGATATACTACTATACGTAAGCAAAATTACACAGTGATATCTAAAGCGTGGCTCGTATAAGAAAGAATTGACAATATTGTAACAGTAGGTCAGTAAGTACATGTGCACATTCTTTCATATAAATTCACAATTCGACTAATAAACATAATATTACATTATGCATTCTCAACTTGTGCAAATTATATTCTATAAATTCTCAAAGCTTCGCAGATATAATCGATAAAAATCGAATCAGAAATTTTTCTCCATATCGTAAATTTTCCTGTCGAACTACTTCTCGTTATCGAAACTACCAAGTCAGAGAGAGAGAGAGAGAGAGGGGAGAGAGAGAGAGAGAGAGAGACTAATTGAATGCAGTTTCTCTTTTTAACACCGTCTACCAAGCGTTTCTTACAGCATTCTAGCTTCAAGTGTAAACTCCTTTCTTTCGAAAAGAAGACGAATCTAGGAGAGCCACGATTGAAATGGGATTTAACTCCGTGAGCTTTTTGTATCGTGTACGTCGGTTGAAACAGCAATTGTCGCGACAGAAATAACTATTCTCTAGAGCTTCTTCGACTTTCTTTTCGCGTAGCTTCTTCGTATTCTTGTACTGTCAGACTTACTTCGTAAAATATTAATGACGATAGAATCGTTTGCTTTAGGTCTCTTCGCTCAATGGATCGAGAAAATGGGAGCAGGAACTTCGAATTTTAAGGATATGATAGATATTCGGTGAGAGTTTCAATTTTTCTTGTCTCGCAGCTACAAATTTCGAAAATAAAATTGTTATCGATGAGAAATATTGCAATACGGTTGTCTTTTCGATAATATATTATTCAAATAAAATCGAGTCATTTCTCTTCATGATATAACTGATGGTTCAATATTGAAGATAAATAGTATTCTGTATGTATGTCTCGATTAATAGAATCATAAATAAACAGGCATTTGGACAAACAAACTATCTATATTTTATCGTAGCGATAAAATGAATTATTCTAAGTGTGTTTTTATCAGAAAATTTATCGAATAAATTAAATCGGCGCTAGTTATTTTTAATTTGTTAAACAGGGAAAACGATTTGACTCGTCTCACTCAGATTTGTAACTTGTGTTAGATATAATAATCTTATTATTTGAATTCCTCGTGTTTTAGCATATCAATATGAAAATCAATTCTATAATGTTTATATTAAGTAAAATCACCATCGACGTAGCTGAAATTGATCTCTCTTCATTAACTTTGACTTTCAAGAGTATAGATATGTTTGACCAATGAATGGCCCAGTTGAAAGATTAAATAAGACTTGAAAAAGAATAAAGGGAGAAAAAGAAAATAAAAGAAGGCAAATTATAATAATAATTTAGGGATTCAATAAGGGAAGATTAAATAGAAAACTGAAAGGAACCCTAACTATACATGCTTAAAGCAAAGGATGTCCTATTTCAACCTAATTAAGCCGAATACGATACTCTACAAGTAACAAAAGCACCTGCTAGCCAAGTGTAAATTGTTTGCCTTCTAACCAGACCAAGGGATTTGCCTTAATACTGAATTTTCTGTGTTAATAGATTCCATTCAAACTGTGTATTCTCAGCTGTGTAATCCCATTTAACATCGTCGTTATCTCGGTGATATTTTTCACAGGAGAAAGAAAAGGATCGTTCAGCGAACGAAACTCGCTGTTTCCGTGAATTCATTCGCGTGATGGTCGTATGATCGAGAGCTGGATCGCGTTAACCTGGTTAGCAACCGTTGATATGAGGAAAGGTATTAGAGTGTGGAGATCGGAATGGGACGACGAGTACGTGGATCTTTCTGTTGTAAGCAGAACGGAACCGAGCGCCGCGATCCGGCTATGCGATCTTTGAAAAATGCATCCACGAAGCTGGAACACTTCGGCTCGACGGCTGGCAGTAAGAGAACTTATTATTGGTCAAGAGTACGCTTGTGGATATCGGAAAATGTAGGATTTTATTCTTATTGGTTTGGAATTCCAAGTTCAGGGAACGATACCTATTCCCAAACTTATTTGAATTATTACCCCAAAATTATTTTAATTAATTTTATACCATTAATTAAATTTTATACCATTTTTCGTGACAGTCGTAACTGGATTTAGAAGAATATTATGAGACGAGAAATTTGATTTTTACAAATAGGTAAGCAATGTTCGTGATTGGCAAATTTCATCGAATTGTTTTACTATATGGAAAGCTGGGAGGGAATGCCCGGGCTTGTGTAAACGGTAGCTTTTGAAAAGCGTATGATAGCATGAAACGAACGCCGGAAGGAATTATGCTCGCTAGAATCGAGCAACAACCGGTTTCTCTGGTGATGCTTGTGTAATAACGAGGCTCGCTCGATTTCAACAAATTAAATTTTTGTGAATTATTTTATCGACGCGTTAAATCATTCCTTGAAAAGTAGTTGGCAAATGGTTGTACTTATAAAATCAATACACCAATACAATATTTTCATTACTTTCTGTGCAATACTGACTAATCTTTTATCTCTTTCAACTTGTCTGCATTCTTCTATGAGATTGTTCACAGGTGAAGAGATTTACAGTTCTTCGACAGTTCTTTTCCTGGGGTTTTATCCAGAATTTATTAACCCTTTCCGAGTATCCGAGTCGCCCTATCATTGATTGATTCCTTCTTCAAATACTCTGTTCTGCTTTTCTCTCTTAGTTCTCCATGTTTTCCTCTTACCATTCTGTCATATTGTCATATTGCTGCTCTGTCCTGTCAAACAGTATTAGGGCTACTGTTATGTTACCCCGAGCTCCATTAGGTTTATGCTCTTCTCCTCATAGTATCGTTTTCTCTCTTCTTCCCATTTCCAGTCCATCTTTTTCCAGTCCTCGAACATTAGTTTCTGTAAACTACTGTTTATATACCTTGTCCTCGATTTTTCTTCATACTTTACTGCTCTGCTGCCCGCTTCTATTCTTAATTCGTCCACTTTTGTTTCTTCCATCGCTATATACGAGGGTGTGCTAAAATCTTATTGTTAGGACCCACTTTATGTATCTTGTTCGTAATTTGTCCTACTTTTCTTAGTCCCTTTATCCCCATATTCCCACGTGTACGGCATGACGCTTTTTACCAAACTACCAAAAATTATTGATCTCCTTTCCAGGTTATATTTGAAGCTTCTCTCATCCATTTCCTACGTTTGTTTTATGGTTATCATGGCCTTTCTAGCCGTCTCACCCAAACGCTTCTCCGATCCCCCGTCGTTTTTGAAGAGTGTAATCCTAAATACTTCATCGTTTATTTCTTCTGCCATTTCATCGTTCCAATTCCATGTTCTTCCTTTTTTTTGTTGGTTTTTCCCTTTCTTGGATATTTAATATCTTCAACTCCTCCGCGCTTTATATTAATTCTTTTGCTTCTAGGTAACTCTTCATTTTCCCTATTATATTATAACTCCTGCGTATTCCTCATCGATCATATCTTTTTCTCCCTATTAATACTCCTTCTCATTTACATCACACTGTTGTGAGCATGGCCCTAAAAGAGGCGTAGTTCAATTTTCTATTTATTTGAATCACATCTATTGAATCACTTCCAAAGTTACACGCAGAATTCCAGAACTCTGTAAAAATATACTATACATTAATAATTATGGCATATTAATTGTAAATATTCCGTACTAGTATTTCATTCTGAATTTAATACTCGTTTTTAATATACGTACTTGTACGAGAATCACAGAACACGAAACCTGAGTAGTGTATCAATTTCCGGTTCCGAGAGGGAAACTATGTAATTCTTCCGCGACTACGATTCGATAACATCATTAAAAAGTGTTCGATCGGAAGTAGTTCGAGTAAAATTCGGTATGTTCGTGATTAATTCTTCTCGACGATGAGCAAAGGCGCAACGTCCGACAATTAGTCCGCCCCCACGAGAGTGGCCAACTCTAGCTTCTTCGACGATTCGTAGCTCGTCGCTGGAAGTGGCAAAGATGCTACCACCACCTTTTGGTGTCGTCCTCCCTTCTTCCTGACTCTATGAAAAGTTCGTGGTGGCGAAGTTTCCCGTGCTGACCAGTCTATCTCTGGATTCTGTTCAACTAATAAGTGAATCGTGCGCGCAGATATTATCCTACGTGCTTCCTTGGTGCGCAGAAAAAAATAAAAAAAAAGAAAAAGAAAAAAGGGAAAAAGGAAGAAAAGAAAACAGAGAGGGTTCGTTTTCCTTGTCGCGTGCTTTTCATTGTGCTTCAGTGAACGTCTTCGCGTGGCGTGGCCTCTTCAAGGATGCACGACGATTGATCGTCGGGGATTTTCCCAAGGGTAGGCGAATAATGTATTATCCTGGTGTATGCACTTCGATGTTTGTGCGACAAGTGCATGGCAAATTTGGTTTTTGGTTAAATCCCTCTGGATTTCCTCGTACTCTTGCTGAAGTGAGATTTACGATAAGCCAGTGTGTGTAGCGTTCCAAAACGTGCATTTTCTAGTGGAATATTATTTCTGCCTCGGTTGTGCTTTTATGTCGGTTGATTTGCCGATTTTGTAGGTGAAATATACACGTAAAACGATCGTGTTGAATGCGTAACGTTATTCAAAAACTAATCGATCAATTCAAAAACGTATATTAATGTCTAAATGTAATGATTAAATCATCCATCAATTAATACTGTTTCCAATGAATCCTTATACGAATTTCCGGATAAATGCTTCTGGCGTTGAACTATCCATCCATCTAAATTTTAGAATTTAAAAAGAAAAAAAGAATGTACACGATGTCTATATCCTGGTGGAAATGAAAATCATGGGAAAATACTGTGTCATATGAGAAGCTGTAATGAGCAAGTTACCCATTAAATATTATTCCATATAAAAGTATAAAAGAAATAAGAAACAATTACCAAAATATATGATACTAATAACATTTCAACCTTTCTAAACATGGAATATATTATTTTTAGAATTTCATTCGTGGGTCAAAACTGTAAGTTTGACCCTTTCTAGACAAAATTAACGTAGGAACAATTCTCGGTTCTACCGATCATATCGTAAGTCCGATATTTTATACATGATTGATCAATTTCACTAGCGGGAAAGCGTAATCCCCTAAACGCCATCTGTACGCAGACACGGTTACTAGTTATTATAGAGGTAACCATTCTATACATTACACATGTCAAGCATAACTGCAAACCAAGAACTCCATTTATTATTTGTAACATTTTTTTAATGACAAGAAATATTTTTAATTTTTTTGCATCCGCTTCGTTTACAGTCAATTTCTTTTTTCCATTCGCAAAGGAACACGGCACGCATGATATATCCTTCGCATAATAGCATTTTACCGGAAGAAAATTCCTCATGTAAATTAACCGTGAAATACAGGAATTAAAAAGAAAGAAACTAGGAATAGTAAAATGCATAATAAGTAGGAAAACATGAAACGCGGTCCCGTTATCGGGGTTGTAAATAAAATTCGTATAATTTCCGATCGAGGCGTGAAAATGAATTGAACAGCCGCACTATTTCGCTTGTTATTCATTTCTGCAGGGAACTTATAATTAGTGTGTTTCACGGTCTAAGTGGACGTTATCTTAAAACTTATTGCGAATAATTGATCGATCAATAACGATCTATTATTATGTCTATATTCTACGAACGTATTTTGTATGGATGTAGTTTATTACGTTAATATGTATAACGATATTGGCGTGGAAATGATGATTCGTTAATGATGAATTTATCACAGGCCTCGTCGTTCAAGGGTCGACCATGGGTGGAGTGCAAAGCGGAACCCATACCCTTGGAGAGGCATTATGGGTACAGGAGAGGCAACGTCAAAAATGCCATCGGTGAGTGATTTGTCTTCACAAGAAAATTTTCCAGAAAGCCATACAGTAGGAACTCAACATTAAATAACGGTGGAAATGCCTCATTAAAATATTTAGAAAATATATAGCGTAGAAAAGGCGCCAATAATTCATAATTCATTTAACTATGACGATCATTTGCTAAAGTGAGCGAGGCTATTTAAATCTTCCTTCTTAATTAAATAACATGTAGCAAGACGACAATAAGGGGATGACAAGGAGAAAAGAGAAAAGATACGATACAGAAAGAGGGAGGGAAATTAAGTACAATGGAAATTAGCTTCGCTCTAAGTTAATTGCTTTATACGGTATTAGAGGGGCAACTATGCTGGCCCAGATTTTTAATGAACTCGAAAAATCGCCTGGAACTTCTCTACGGTGCATAAATATCAGAGCAGAAACTATACAGTATATAGTGATGGCTGACGATGATATTAATCTATTCCCTGGTTATCTTTCATTATTCGTCGGGATCGTTGTATCGTTCGTTGCTTAAGCACGAGGAATGCCACAACGAATTATACGGAGGTATACTCCGCAGTTTCCGAGTTGGAACCCTTTTAGGAAACTCTTCGCTGACGAGAAAAACCGTACACCGTTTTAGTTTGAAACCGTTCGAATGAGATACTATCTTATGATTAGTGGACGATTAATTGTTAATTAGTGGAATTTCGACACGGTCAGACTGCGCTTATTAGCGCGGTCGTGGTCTAATTACGACATTCTCTTTGAGACCTTGCGCGCGTTCGCGTCTCGGTTTTTAAACGTTCCCGCTTTCATCGTGTTTTACTCTCATAAATATTAGGATATATTAGGACCCTCTTGCACAACAACTTATCGACCAATAACATCGATCGATTGAAACGAAACAAATCGTAAATTATAAACTTCTTCGTTACAAGTTTTTATTTAAGTTAAAAAGGATAACCGGATGGCTTATAATTTGTAAAATTTACTTGTAAAATTTCATTTTTTATATTACTTATTATTAGCAAACTTATTACTGTTATGTAAAAAAGAATTTGTTAACACTAATAACTTGTAGCTCGTAAAATTTCATTAATAATATTAATTAAATTGTGCAAGAGTAGAAATTTGGTAAATAAAGTAAAATTTGTTAAAACTATGCCTGTTTCGAGATACGAAAAAAGATTTCTTGTTTCAGGAAAAGTTTCAGCAAAGGATCATTCGGCACTACGATCTGAGTTCATGTATATCCTTTTCTTTGATAACATGGTGTACAAAATAGAAATACAGAATGTAATTTTGGAGAGAGAAAAGATTGGATTCTTTAGAAAGTAACGTGGTAGAATTTCATAATGATCGATACTTTATTTGATTACTTGTATGCAACTATTTTCCAGAGCATGCGCATTCACTACGAAATTGCGCGTCGTTACCGCGCTCGTCGCCGCGCGAAATTTGAAAATCGTCCAGAGAGAGAAGTTTTAGTAGAAAAGATGATATAATTTCACATATAAAGTTTGATTATCTTCTCATTTGCAATTATCACAATTTTAATTTCGTATATCTAACAATTTTCTTTTCGTTCCATCCACACCTACATTATCCGAATTAGTTCGCACTAATGAAACGTAGATTATCTTGCAAGATAATTTACAGCGTATGAAATGAATTTTGCCGTGATTAGTCGAGATTAAATGATTCTTAAATTCATTATTATTTATAAACTAGTTCATACGATTCTCGAGAAATTATATCTTCATTTTATGTTAAGTATACGTGACTAACGAAATTTGCATGGAAATTTTCAATATTGTTCCTTTGAGTGGATTTATCTTATTTAATAAATTGCACGCTTGTCATAGTTCCGCTAATTAAGCGGTTCTAGAAACTCGAGAAATTCTATCTTCTTGTTCTGCGATTCTACTAACGAGTCTGCCAACTGTTTGCTGGAATTTCGCCTTTATTTCCAATTTAGTATTGTACGTTTCATTGAATTAAGGTCTTATGTAAATAGGAAATGCAGTAAATTCGTCAATATATACGTATAATCGATTCGAGGCGAATCTGCGTTGGAGAGCAGCTATTTTGTAGAAATTTCGAACCGTGGCATTGATTAATAAAGGCGGGTCTAATGAAAAGCAAATCGTCGTTCCGGACAGTAATTTCCAGTATAATTACTACAGGAACTTCCTTCGGTTTCATATACACATTTTGTATCAGGAAAACATTTTCAACAGGCAGACGAAAGCGTTCTCGTTAAAGCAATTGAAAACGAGTAACATCGAAACGCTCTTTCTGAGCATTGAGAAATCATATTAATCAACTTTTTTTGAACCCTATAACGAAAGCAAAGTTAATTCATCGTTCAGAAATATTTCTGGTTTTATAAAAGGTAATTGGTTCAGTTACATTTGTTACGAGTGAAATAAATTACCTTATTCCTCGTTATATCGTTAGGAGGAGAAATAAAAATGAGAAAAATATTCAGCAAATTCAAGGAGTTCCTTCTTATAACTATATAACAAATAATGGAAAATGATTAAAATATTACATATTAAATATTATACACTTAATTGTTTAAACTTTTCTAAAATAAAAATAGATGCTTGTTGAGCTCATCATATACGTAAAACAACTTTAATCTACGTTAATGTCAGAATCATCCAAGTTTTCTTTCTCTCATTCAAAAGAAGAAATTCTAGTATAAATAATATTATAATCTAGTATAAAGTCGGGGAATACTCTATAATTTGCTATAATTTTGAAGTTAGACATAAAAAAACGCTTGTCTTCCATTGAAAGCAAAAAGTTCGCCAATAATTAGCATCTCATTAGCGATCAAATTTTCCAGCGAAACAAATAATCTTCGCACTCAATGTGACGCAATTAGTCTTTCAATCGTCAATACCTATCACATTCTCTTATAAATTCAATTATCATCTGCCTGAAACAATCTGCAAACACAAAGAGGTTTTGAATCACGTTTCACGTGATATAGGTATGCACGTCGATTTTTTCCATTTTCCGTCCTCGACTATCGCGAAACGATAACGACAGAAAAATCGGGAATCGAGCGAAATTCAACAAACGTGCGTCGAATGGTTAATTAGTCGGGTCGGTTCGCGACGCGATGTTCGATGCAATCGAAAGAGCGATCGACAGAACGAGGGAAAAGAGGCCGGCACAGCGGAACATACCGGACATCCGCTTTGACGCGCGTCTCTGTCCGTTTCACCTGATGTGCACGCACTTGCGTGCAGGACAAAGGGCCTGCGACAAGCGTACATCGAAATTCGCTCGGGTACCTCGCCTGGAAACATTCATTTCTGTTCTGAAAACGCGATCGAAACCGGCGCTGAACGACGTTGTCCCGTGGACGTGAACGATGCCGGTGCACCATGTTCGCGGTGAAGATCGTTTACTGTCAAGTGACGATGGAATTTGTGGAGAACGCTGGAAACGCCAGGTACTATCTATATTTGAGTAATTTAGTGAAAAAAATGGCGTGAATGTTCTTTGTTTTCAAAAAATACCGTATTTTTGTAGGGGACTTTGTTAAAATCTCTCAAGAAGGTATAGCAATGTATTCTAACGTGTGAAATGTTTGAAATGTGAGATTTCCTATCAAGGTTCAGATATATTCACAAGCTTAGTTACCATTCTACGGATTAGAGATTTTATCGCGTGTATCGTCTCACTAAGCCATTTACACGTTTGATTCCTTTTACGAAGGTTAATTCTGTCGCTTGAGAAGATGAAGATTTACGCTTGTGTTTTCCTATTATTAGAAATTGGGACGTAGAATGTTAGTTCGAACAATTTCATTTGTATGTATCAAATATTTATTCTTGTTAATTTGCATTAAATATGACGATTACGTAGTTGAAGGTAACGGTTGACGTTAGTATGTAATTGATAAATCGCATTTCTTTATATGATCGTAAAAAGAAAACTTAGATCCGTGCGACATTTAGTTTTCGTGCGTCATACGTTTGAAACGTGGTAAAGATTATAACAGCGAACGTTCTTCTGCTAGAATAACCAACTTTTGTACCAGATTTATCGTGAACGTAGACGTATGAACGTCTTCTGCAAAATGAATTCATTTTCTCTTGGTCCTTTACGTCTATTGGGTTACAAAATAGTTTTTTAATCTAATTACTTCAAAATATTATATTATTATAATTATATTGTAAATAGACAGCGATATTACTAATTTTGTTTCGGTTGGCGATGTGCATGAGAGTTGGAAGATAGTTTTGTTAGAAATCGCGTTAACGAGCGTGAATCGTGAAAACGATTAGTTGGAAGTAAGATCGTGGTATGTCGATCGAGAGATATCATCAGGTGAAAATGGGAAATGTGTGTGAGTTCAGGGAAAAACATTGACGGAAGCAAGGATTTTTATATTGGTGGAACAATTATTTCCAGCAGGAAAGAAAACACATTTTTCTAACTGAAAGATGAAACTCAATTTGATTATATATTTTACGAGATATTTTGAGAAGTTTCTTTCGTTTGATAGGCAACAGTCCACATTATATTACTATTTTGATGGTGCGACATTATTATTCATAAAGAGAACAGAATTTATTTTACAATCGAATGCTTTTGTAATTAGAAACTCTATTACAAACGACTTTGCAAATTACAATCATTAAGTTTAAATTTTCCATAAATTTTTCTTAATCTATATTCACTCTTGTAGATTTTCTCCGTTTAAACATTTCGTCGAGGTAGAGAGAACAAAGAAAATTTTTCTCCGATAAAAAATTCCGTGATATCCATTGAAAAGCAACGAGAAAGTATACGACCGTTTTAACTAAAAGCTTGGCTTGTCTTCGAACCGTCATCGGCTCGTATGAAATGCTTTTGTGAGAACAGGAACATGGCCCTCATTGTGCAACATCCGCTGTCGCTGTCGCTATGGTGGCTCTGCTTCCTGACCTTTCCGAAGTTAGGAGGAATCACGCGACGACGAGCAACTAATGCTACTTTCCATTTTATTTAACAAAAACTGCGACACTCTCCACTTGATATCTCTTTACGTACAATGACATTACTTCTTTTCTATGTTTGTATTTGCAAAGATCACGATCTTAGATACGATTCACCATTACGTGCTATAAGCGACTGGTCATAATGATTAATCCTTTAAAAATCAATAAATATATGTAGAATTCACATATAAAGTATAAAAAATTATCTCTTCGTGTGTCTTTTCAAAGAATAAAATTTAGTTGTTAGGATGCAAAGATATGAGAATATTAAAAATTTGTGTAGAAGAGAACTCTTCTTTCCATTTGACGTACTTGGTTAATATATAAGTTTCCTTACTTATTGAAGGATCAGTACGAATTTTCTGGGTAACCTGCTAGTCACGAAACCCTAAGATTTTAGCCAAAATCGATCTCGTGACAGTCGATAGACTTCGACGTCCATCAAATTGATTAACGATCAATTTGTGGTCAACCTCGCTGAAGATTTCCTCTTACATAATAATAGAATCGTTACATGCACGTATGTATTCTTCTTTCTTGTTCTTTTTTTTTTAAGTTTAGCGAGCACGAAAAGTTACGTAAAGGAGGCAGCGAGCCTCGAAGCGTGGAAATATTAAAATTGATGTCCACATTAGGTAAGAGCAGTTCCTCCATCGGATACGATCCCTTGATTGCGTCGAACAGGCTATTCTCGTTTCTTTCCACGCATTGTAGTTTTACGCGTCTTTTCTCCCTAACTTTTACCCCTTCACCATCGTTAAAGCTCGATATGCATACGCAGTAGAAGAAACAGTTTTATCGTTCCCCTTTCACGTGACTGCTCAGATGAACCGATGCTTTAACCGTGTCTGCTCGTTCCCCAATATATTTGCATAATCTCCTATCTTGCTTGCACCGCTATTTCTCAATGTACGTAAGACGCAAGATTTAACTGCTACGGAAAATCTCTAAAAAGAGAGGATCTGCGGAAGATCTGTAGAGAATTTCTAATGGATAATTTTTAATTTGACTTTAATGATGCAAGATATAAACAGCTTCATTAGTAGGAGATTATATTAAGAGAGAAAAAGAAATGATATAGGCGATAAGTAGAAGAGCTCGGAACATCTAATGGAGAATTGTATAGAAAAATTAGAATATAGGTAGAGAATGTTTCAAATGGACAGGATGTTACAATTGGATGTTATGAAAATATTATTCTGTATACAAATATGACTCGGAAACTAAGAATAAAGTTTCTTCGTTCCAGAGATCGTCTCTTGTTTTCGAGAAACTGCTGTTTGAAAATTTTAATATAGGAAAGATGTTAAAAGGAATAATGTATGATAACACAGTAGGATAACAAGGAGTTCGATTCCTTGGTCGAAATAAAGATAACAAAATTACATGTATGTAGCATAAATAATTTTACGTAACCGAGCGTGACATACCAGAATCACGGAAAGTTCGTGTCTCGCGATAAACGATCGCAGCCTCGAGGAAATTTTCCAGATCGCGGTTCGCGAACCGCAGCCTCCATTTGGGTCTCTTCCGGTGCTCGATCCTTCTATCGAAAGTGACTGTAAAGATTGGTTCCGACATGTCAACGACCCTGGTTCGAATTACAGGTACTGCTCGAGTTACTTATCACTTTCACGAATTTAATTTCTCTCGTTTTCCATGGTAATGAAATTTAAATTATCGATTACTTATACGACACGGAAAAAATCGCCTCGACTAGAGAGTTTTATGTCGTTCTGTCAAAACATAGCTTATTTCTCTATTTATAGAATGCAAAAATTGATCACAATGGTTTTATAAATTGGTCAAGTGAAAACATTATCAGAATTTTTAATTTATATTGGGCAATTTTTACTTTCGTGATAACTTGGGAAATATTTGTCATGAGATATGGCGCGTATCAGTATTTAATTTTTCATCGAAGTTTCATAAATTCACAACGATGAACTTCTGAGAATTTGAATGATTCTTCGTAAAATATATGGATGAAAACTCGTTCTTCTTCTTGTAATATATAATTCTTTTCTTGTTTTATTTCCTTGGTACAATCCTTGGTTTCATATTTTAGTATTAAATAACGAATAATAAATATAATCCGTAATATCAGTTTTTTCTATTTTTGAAATTTCTATAGAGTTCATCGTAGACAAAGTGTTCAGTATGCGAGTTATGAATTAACAATGTGAATCATTCCACCTCGACTCCAGGTGATTCAAGCGTTTCCTGGCGAACAAATTGAGGGAGTCGCTACTCCGGTTCACACGGGATTGCGCTATTGTTTCGTACGGGGACGAAATGGTATCCTTGGTAACTATGTGATTCATCGTGAAGGGTGGAAAAGAGGGGATGAAATTAAATAGCAATTTTTTTACTTGTTTCTTCAGTCGAGGATCAGCCAGGAATCACGAACAACGTCAAGTATTTTCCCTGGAAACATTTCTCAGAATTTTTTCATACATTCTTCAATAAGGTACCTTTCTATAAATATTTTTCTTTTTTCAATCTTTAAATTTTCATAGTATATACGTTTTTCATAGGAGCGACAGAAATTACTGTCCTCGTATTTCCTCGAATTTCTTCTCTATAATATATTTACCATCGATCATCGTTTTTTCGACCAGGAAGCACACGAAAACGCAGGTAACGCATTAAGTCGTCAGAGAAAGCGTGCAACACACACATCGTTTGATGTGGTGGATGAATGCTGCGTCGTTAAGGTGCATGTGTAGTGCTTTTTGTCATGAACATTGGTACACGTTCATCCTTTTATCAGGAACGTTTCTCTAAACAGACCGCAATTTCACGTTCGTTAATCCCGCTTTTCAAAATGTGTTCCGCCGTAATGGAGATTCTCTCGTATTTTCCTTCCATTCGCTTAAAACAAGAGAACTTCAAGTACGATGATTGGCATAGATGTAACATTCCTTGTGAGAAATTTATCGTGTTTTTATCCGACTGTTCCTTTCACGAAAAAAATGAAACAGAACAGTGGAATTCGTCTTTAATTTTATCGATGTTAATTTTAATTTAATTCGATGCGAAATTTTGCGTATCTACTCCCTTAAAGTATCTACGGTAAATGAAAAAAGGTTCATATTGTAATAAACGATAAATTAGTTTGAAATTGTAGGGAATTGTATCTTCTTTACAAGCATACCAAAAACGGTTTATTTCTATTGCCAATAATAATTGATAAAAAAATTCTCTTCAGCTTATAGAAATCTTGTTGATTACATCTTGAAAAGGTTAATTAAGCTCACGTTAATAAAAGATACAGCTTATAGCTGATATAGTAGAGAGGAAATAGACACCGTTAGACAGATAAAAATAGACCGATAAAATATTCAATGGAAATCTATAAGAATCGGATGATCATTAATGCTCGCGTTTACTTTTCCGCGTAACAGCATAAAAATGTTCAGGAGGAAAAACGAGCGACACGTGAAACGCGAGCTAAGAGGAAAGGGGCAAAATAAAAGCTGGTCGATCGTTAGGAAAGTATCGTGTCGTGCATATCCAGGTGACTCGGGTGTAAGTGGTACCTAGGCCAAGCGCCATGGTCACTTTCTTCGTGGTCTCGCGTGACATTGCGTTCGCAACTCGTTGAACACGAAACGAAAAACGAGATTCCTCGTGGAATGTGTTCTTCGCCATCAAACGTACAAAGAACCTCGTTCAGTCTTGTTAGATCTCTCTACGATTTATTTAAAAATCAAATAAAAAATTTAATTAAAAATTTGTGAAAATGTTCGTTCAAACATATAACTCCTTATAAAGTTGGCAAATAAATTTCTTATAATCGTAAATATTCGAAAAGGACTTTTGAATATGACATTGATTATCAATATTTGATGGTCGTGTGGCAAATCGTAATTCTTTAATATTTTATTAAATAATTTATTACAATGACGAATAAATAAAATTTTAGGTCGTAGTCTATATATTCCGTGGTAAATTTATTCACGAAATTTGTTTAAAAATCACTGTTGTCTATTAGAACTACAGCTATATTATTAAGATTTATTTTATGAGAATGGTGTGAATATCTTTTCAAATAACAAGAGTGATAATAACTCTTATGACCGCGTAAAAAATTATTATTTTTACCGGAAGATCAATATTGATTTTCGTCAAAATTTTATAGAAATATGATGCAGTATACGTAAAGTTGTACCGCGCCTGTTTATGAATTTATGGCATGTGTGAATATGCAAAAATGAACGAAAGTACGCGTACAAATACAAGAACATAAAAAAAAATTAAAATACATATGTAAATAATAATTATTTCTATTCAAGCTCCTTTATCACTATCTGCAAAAACACGAATTTACACAAATACATATTTCAAGAAGTATTTATCTGCACTTAATTTTCATATCTTCGAGAAGACATTAAAGTTTTCATGAAAGTTTCTCGATAATTAATTACTCGTGGTTTACTCTACCGGCAATTAATACTATCGAGAGTAATTACGCTACTCAGCTATCCTTTCTTGAAATAGCTCGTTCGAGGGTTATACAATATCGATTTCATCGACCAACGACTAATTTATCTTCTTTTTTTCCCTGAAACCGAAGAAATGGATAAAGCCGCATGAATATTTAAAAGGTTCTACTAACGTGTCTTTTCGACGCGTTGCAAACCTTTTCCACACCGACATTACAATCCAAGACAGGTTCGATTGAAATATTGAAACTGGACGGCTGACGTCTGAGACAGACGTTGGACACTGTGTCACGGTCGAATAATTCCGATAAAACAGTCGCTGGATTTTTAATTCGTCTCAGGCGGGCTCGTGGAAAAATTAACTCCTGCACTTGCCGGATATAAAGCGGGTTGGTTCTGTTCGGTGTCATTTCACCTTGACACGGTGACGTTTCCTTAAATCTTCCGGGGATTACACGGAAAACGGAAAAGAGATCCAAATGTTGTTCTATGGGAATACCGTGCATCGTGAGACTTTATAACGATGAAACTATGCGTCTTTTATGTTCCATTTTCGTGAGTTACCGGAACTTTGGCCATCGGCACGACATTTCTAGGGACGTAGTGAAGCAAACGCTTGTAATTTCGTTGGCGAGAGAGAAATGGTAACTAATTGTTATGCTATAGTTTAGAAAGTATCTTTGTCATTTGAGGATTAAGGTATTTTCTTATGCTGAATTCGAATAAGTAATGAATTTGTTTTTATCTTGCAAGATTTCGTACTTGAAAAGTAATGCAAATCGAATGAAAGTGAAAGTGAAAAACTATTTGGAATGTTACAAGAAAATTATTTTTATTAGACGTGCAATGTTGGTAAACAGAATAGATTGTAGGAAATAATGACCGAGTACTTTTTCTCCTTGTAGTCCTTGAAATCATCATATTGATAGCTTCGACATTCCTCTATCAGGGGACTGAATTATTTTGAGTTGAGGTATTCTGATTACGGATTAAAATTCAGCATGGAACAATGAACAAGGACCAGTACAGTGTGACAGGCAAGGATATATATATATATAATTAGAAAATATTTGCATATTTATGAGAAAAAGTGGAAAGATACGGTACACATACGAGATTACATCTGTTTGTTTTCTGTCTGTTTTAATGGAAACTGCGGATTCATGTGATGTTCATGTAAATAGAATTTAGCTCAAAGCACGTCTATTTGTGTAATGTGATGCATTGTGAAGAGAATATAGCTACACGTGTCACGCGCATGATTTACTTACGTCTGCTTGTAATTGACACTGCAATTTAACGTTATTAGCATACATCACGTTCAGAAAATATTGTGCAGCTTCTAATTTTTCTCCTCAACGAGAATATTATTCATCGATGTTTTATCCGAGTTGAACTTTGCCAGTTCCAGGAATTCTACATTATGCTCTTAGTCGTCCTCTTTTTTCATTGATTGCACACCTTTTTGCTGTTTTTAACGATTCTCGCGTTAACGATAAAGTCACGAAGTGGGATAAAGTGCGATTTAAAAATCGCTCGAGAAGTCAGGTAATCGTCAGAGACCAGACTTATATTCGCAATACGCTTCTGTCTGTGAGATTTTATAGATCTTGCAGTTTCATCGAACTAACGACGCACGTAGCATAATGATCTAACTATTTCATGTTCGATATTTATAATATTTGATTTCCGTTGTAATAGTCGTTCAAATATTACGTACAATAATATTGCATCGCAAGTTGAAGATTTTTCTCAAAATTCTTTAAAAGAGAGGCGATCCGCTCATATAACGAGATTTTAATTTTTAATTATGAAATTTAAATGACAAACAATACATACTTTTGGTATGATTACGTGTTTCATAGAACCTTACAAATTGAAAAAAAACCTACCACAGATTTTAAATTTATTGTAATAAAAAAAAATATTAGCGATGGTTGCAGAATTAATTTCAAATTAATAACACATCATAAATGAAATTAGCAAAATGATTTAAAATTATTAGTAGTGTATATTCTCTGCTTATATAATTCGAAAATCTTCATCAATGTCAGTTATATCATTTACAATTCCACCTCAGCAATTCACCTTTCGGTTTCATTTGTTTGAACGCGTTAGGTTGGGCCCTGTCAAATTCTGGTAAAATATGTTACAGGGTCATTGCCACTTGACCCTCGGATTTTACGACTACGATCGTATCTAGCAGGAAACCTTCGAGTCTTATTGCGGTCTTTGACATTGGACATTGTTGTAGACGCCCCTGACACGTCATCCTCGATGCTCGGAATAATAACGTTCATCCATTGTCCTGCGGGGGCGTTTGTTTTCTTTTTCGATAATTACGGAAGGGTCTATTATATGTTAAACGCTCTGGCACGAAATAAAAGTCATTTAACAAGAGAGAAAGAGTAATTCTTAGAAATAGTGGAGCTATTTACATCAGCAATTAGATACGTTGATAGCATAATGCTGCAATTTTCCAGATTTCTAGCTTAAAATCTTAGGATATTCGAAGAATTCGAAGGATGTTTTCATCATCATATATTTGTGTATATATATATATGTATATATTTACGTAATCTTTCTTTTATTTTATGGCATCTCTTTAATGGCTTTGTACTGTTCGTTGTAGGTAAACAGCTTATTTTTTGGCACCATGATGTTTTTATATCATCACATTATTTTTGGTCACCTTTACACTGTTTTTTTTATTGCTGAAATTTAACTTTTACATCTTTCATACAGTTTTTACTTGTTATTATTAATCTTGATATTTTTGCGTTATTTCTTGAAAACTCTTTTTCTACGAGAAATACTTAAACGATTTCTTATCATTGCAATTTTCGTTATGCTCTTCTATAATCTTTTCCCTGCCACAACTCCTCCGTCTTAACATCCTTAATTTGAAATTTTTCCAATGGTCTTCCGTTCTTCTTTATTCTTAGAATTATTCAGTTCCGGAAACGTTCAGTTCAATCTTCCCACTGCTAGAAATTCTTCTCGTAGAAGAAGTGCTTCCTTCAATACGGAGAAATTTTCCACATCACAACATTCAAAGGGAGAAACTCGTTCAATGATAGATTATTTGCCACCATTGATCCGAGAGAGACCCTGCCTATAGAAATAGTAATTGAAAGCAGGAAGCAATCCTTAGAAACGTTCCTAATAGTCAGCCAGCCATTAGGGATTATTTTGGAGGAAGTGAGTAGTATTGGATGGCCATTGGATAGTCTGCGCTTTGGGTCAGATCTTCCATCAAGGAGTAGTTTGATACGATAAATCAACTTTCAACAAACTGGTGTTGATAAATGTCGAGAATGTAGGCACAAATGACCTGCAATTGGATATCAGATGGGCTCGAAATACCTTTGTCGGAGAGTTGTCGAGGATCATTCATCTCTTTGTAATCCCCAGAGAGTGGAAACCTCGAAGAGCACTCGTCTTCCACCCAATGCCTCGCGATTTACCTTCACATTTGACTAATTTCCACAGTTAATTATTCTTTGAAGTTAATAAAGAACTATTCACAGTTCTTTATTTTTTCACAAAGTATTTTTTCACAAAGTGCATGAAAATTCAAACAGAGCGATAAGAAATAATAGCACGTAAAAGAAGGTTACTAACAATGCTTTTCCTCTCAATATTTCCACGTGATGTTATCAACTTTTGATCTGATCTCGTTACTTTAATTTCAAAACTCCCTTAAACTACGGGGACAGTTTCTTCTCTTAAAAAAAATGTATTTTTCAGTAAATTTCCCACAAAATCTTATTATCCTGTTATCCAGGAGAAATTACAATCTGTCAACTGACCGAACAGATAGGAAGAGACCAACGGTCTGAGTAAATCAATTCGCAATTTCCAGATGAAACTCATTACAGACCTTTACCCCGAGGTAAATTACATCTCAGAATAGATAAAAACTACGTTTCACAATTTTCTCCTCTTCGTGTTCGATAGTCGATTAATTCTCCAGAATTTATAGAAATTTTCCATGTTATTGTAAAAGCTCGAAGGTCGTCGCGAAAAATCGATCATAAGAGCTACGTTACATAATTTCCTCTTTCCTATGCACGTTCATTCATACGACGATTTTCCATGGAAACCTTATTTTCGTTGCAAAAGGACGAAGATCACCGATCGGCGCGAAAAATCGATAACGATTCCATGGTTAGGTTTCGTAACTTGTCTCGCATCCGAGTCAACGGATCAATGACGTCATACTTTAAGGCTAAGGTGTACGGTGTACACTCTACTCCCACTACGAGTAGACAATTCGAACGGAGATACGTTGTCCTGTCGAGGGAACAGGTGCACAGTGGCGATCGGCCGGCCAGGTACGACAACGATATCCGCCAGTCGATCCGCGAACGAGAAAGTGAGAAGCCGGTACGTTTGTACGTAGATCGCTCAAAGATCGATCTTAGATCGTGGAGAGTAGGAACGTCCGATAATCTCGGACTCGATTTACCTCGAGTGTTTAGCTATTTGAGAGTTGTCGCGAGTGTCTTTTCCTCAGTTCATAGATTAGGATCGTTGTTGTTCTGGGGAATCGAAGAATCTGATGCCGTGAGGAGAATTTGTCAAGTAGAAGAGTAAACGGGTAAGAGAATGAGATATTTCTGTGTCCAATAGAATAAATGGCATTTTTGAGATATAATCGATATTTTTTGTTAAGTGATATAAGTGAGAGAGATTTGCCAAGGAAAAACCAAGGATTTGTAATAAAATAGCTGTCCTTGTGAATCTTTGTTCTGACTGTTAGAACGCTTATCCAAAGAGTTGACAAATTTGACAGGAGTGTTCTTGTTAGGAGTTTCTCAATTTATTGAAAATGTGCACTTGATTAATCTTGGTGGGAGCTATCAATTTTTTTAAGGATATATTTGAAAAGCGAATGGCAGAAGTTGTTACATTGTAAGGTAGTTGAAAATGTAACTGATATTCAAGAGCTCCAATTACTGTGACATTTCTCTAGTGAGCGAAAGTAGTCTATCAAAGTAACTAGGTCTCTTGAAAATCAGTCAAACCCATTTCAATTACCCTACTATACTAATTCTCTCCCCATTCACTTCTTTTGCGTCTGTTTAACTTTGAATCCTTGAAATTGATATCCTAAAATATTAGTCTCCAAAAAAGTATCATCCCTTCCGGTATTGCTATTCGCGCTTCTTCCAATTTGTATAACTTCCCTCTACGTCCCTTGCATCTATTCATTTCCGATTATTACATTTACATCCATTTAAATTGACACCTTGGAAACTAACATTTCAGCGAGTAAAAATAATTTATTCAATCTCTTCAAAACGCTACTCTTAAAGAAAAAGTTAGTCCACCCAATATAATTATTCCTACTTCTTTTTTCGCTTCCAATTTTTACAACTTCCTTCTACTAGTTCCGTCAAATATACTCCCAGTTACTCGATATCTTATTGAACGAGGAAGAAGAAAGTTTTATCCTGAGGTTTTGTAACACGTTTGGTCAATAGCCTGCAATACTGCGTTCGTGGTAATTAGCCTGAATTTTGAGTAGCTTATTGTGGATCCATAGAAATGGAAAGGAACGAGGTATTCGCACGCACTCGCGATATTTTCGACAAACCAGTTTTTCATTACGTAACACGCGTCTAGGTTATCCGGAACACGTACGTAAATATCGTGGCCATTAATCGTGTTCGAAGCTGTTAATCCTACAAGAATATTAGTCATGGTCTTTCGTTCTGTGTATATTTTTTCAACTCGACAATTATATAATTCGCGCATTCGATATTCTGTCCATTGAAAGATTTTCGCTGAATCAAGGTCGTTCGGTCAGAAGGAGAATTGACGTCAGAAATGGCTTTACCAGCGACATTTTTATCTCTGTCGAAACTTCAACACCGCTAATCGATTATCGTTGTTTCATACTTCTTCGTTAACTAGCGCCAATTCGCGGTCATTAAGACGCTTATTGCAGACGCGAGATGAGAAATTGTGGCACGATGGAGTACGACGCTCATTTGATGACACGATGATGTTGATTTCCTAACTTTGGGCTTAATGTAGATCAATGGTTCAGCGTTCTTGTAATTTTGTCTTCATGACTCGTCTTATTCGGATTTATATTCTTACGAACGCAACTAGAGAGATGGAAGCTACGTAGAGAACTGTTTCATTCTCTAACATTTTTCTTTTTTTCACCTTTTTTTCTTCTTACGTTTTTCAAAATATATTGAAATATTCGAAGCTTATCGTGCTCTTTACTTTTTAAGTAAAGTTATATTATTCGAATCGTCACGAAATCACAACCAAATATTGCTAATTGAACGAAGCAGATGAAACATTTATATTTACATATTAAATGTATTACGTGCATTTTTAAATGTACAAACTTCCCGCGAATGCAGAAAACTCTGCGATCCACTATTGATGCAATGCACTCGAGTGATCTCTAATGATCTGCTATATTACGCTGATTTTCTAATACCGATGCCTGCTTCAAGGTTGAATGAGCCTTTGCATCTTCCGGAATCGATCGTTGTCACATTTCCGTACTTTGTGCTCAACGAAACGACGCGTGAAAAACGAACTATTATTGCACAACCCTCGTTTCGCAGTTAATCGAACAGTTTCGAGTACCGTTGCAGCTCGATTGTTTTCGTGCAAACGACCAGTTCTCGAACTACGGTGTTGGAAGTAATTAGAGGTTCCAGTGTATAGGGAATGGTTTAAGTAATAGCTGTGGAAAAAAGGTATTTCGATGTTTAACAGGTTTCCCTGGTCTGTTATATTAGTTAAGTTTTAGCATATAGTTTGTGTGGCAAGTTTGTATGCACGTGGAATGGCGTGACATTAAGCAGGTGGGAATTTTAAATTGGAAATATCGAGAATGATATTTTTTAGCAGCGAAATATTGCTTATTCAATTGAATGGTAATTTACTGGACAACAGAAATGCTAATCGCTAGGAAGGATATTACAACTGTCAAGTCATTATGAGTTTGTACTTTTTTAAATACTTCTCTGACGTATTTGACTTTTTCTTTTAAACGAATCTGATAGTATAATATTACCGACTATAGTATATTTAAATCTGAAACAAGATAAGTTAAATATAACTTCTAAAATGAGATATGTCACAGAGAGGAACATTATAATAACCTAGGAGTCTTCCTAAACGCCGTTTCAAATTATAACGTGCTGTTATACTCTGTAAGAGAAGATTCTTAAGAAGAGATAAAAAAATGATAGAATAATCTACCAGGAATTGATTTCTACATCATGCGATATATCAGAATTAATTCTGACAAGCCACTCTTTGAAAAAACAGCCCGTATTATTTTCTAAATGTAAAAGGAACAAAAGTCTTCGAGATCCAGTATAGCTATCGATCAAAACTTAGTTCTTATTTAAAGAGCTAGAACATCGAAACTTCCAACACGATGTATTCGATCCATCATCTTATTTTACGAATCCCTTTTCCACGAGAACCTCCTCAACTCATTTGCAAATTTAATAAAATCTTTTAAAATATCAACTAAATTTACGAATTACGTATCATAATCGAACACGTCTGCAACGATGCATACAAAATTAGATGATCGTTAAGATACGACTATGATTACAAGATGTTCACGACACTCTGCAGCATGAACAAACTTCTTTGACCCATGAACAAGGGAACAACACGACTTGTTTCCAGACGTGAACCATCGACTGTTCAGACCGCGGAACTTCTTCCGGTTTATGTCATAAGATATTCCTGCTGCGTTTCTCTCGGCATACAGATTCAGGCCTTTCCTTTGTGGCCACATGCGAGTGCAATGATC
The DNA here is from genome assembly GCF_011952255.1 of Bombus vosnesenskii. Taxonomy (NCBI): domain Eukaryota; kingdom Metazoa; phylum Arthropoda; class Insecta; order Hymenoptera; family Apidae; genus Bombus; species Bombus vosnesenskii. Next base: position 3,977,071 of record NW_022882938.1, read on the forward strand.
GACGACCGATCAACCGGAAGCCTGTATCGATTCCAATACGTTCACAGATACAGTATGAGGGGGGAAGAGGCAGTGTCAACGCGTTAGATGAATGTATAGAACGTTATTGAGGAATTCTTCATCCGGTTTGAATCGTGATCAATGGCTATGTGTTTGATGATCATTGAACGAGATTGAGTTATCAATTCGCTTTGATTAAATTGATTGGAAGCTTTAAGATAGGAAAATGGGGTTGAAAGAATGTCAATAGGTAGAGATGTTTCTCCGACGTCGCGATAGCTGTTAACCCAGTTATGTCTATTATCTTTTCAACGGGATGATCGAACTGTGGTTTTTGTTCCCATTTTGACATTCTCAACAGCGTGTATTTAACATCGTCGTTCTAGTTGGCCAGTTAGAATGATAAATTAATGGAACTATGAATAGCGAAGAATAACACTAAATAGACATTTGATTAACGCAATATTTATATTATCAAGTGGATGCCAATGTTTAGATATGAAATAGAGGACGACATTATTATTCGTAATTGACAAACGTAAGACGATAATTGATCTTCATTAGATGAACGAATATATTATTTGTTATATTTGCCCAGTATAAGAAGGAGATTAAACCGCGTCAAAAATTGGACACGAACAAGTTGCTAAGAACTGCTGAACTGATATTCTGTAATTATATATCGTAACAGAGTATTAAAATTAAGTATCCTAATGGATACACTGAAATATTCTATCGAATATTCTGTTCCAAAAAGTACGACGAAAGTAATCTACTTACTATCGAAAGGCTTACACTTTCCTAGTTAAAAGCATGTTGAAAGATATTTCAAGTTACAATTAAAAGCACTTACAATTAAAAAGTTTCTAACTCCGATTCCTCGTGTTAATCAACAGAGGAGACATGTTGCGCTCGGTGAGAAAGCAGGCGAGAAAGTGTAATCGAATTAGCCGATGTTCTAAGGCGCAACGTTCATTTCCATTTGCTCAGTTAACAGTTCATAAATCCCGAATCACTCTGGTATTCGATGCTTCGTCACGAAAGATCCTATCGTAAACTCGTTCAAACGTGCAAGCGTCCCTTCAACTAGCGTCGAAAAGTTCGCTCTCACGCAAACCCATCAATGCGAATCAAACTTTGAGTTCTTCGCGGATTAGCGAACCGAAACTTACGAATGAAGTTCGTTATGCTTCATCCACGCAGGCATTAAAATCTTCCGAATAGTTTAATCGGTTATTTAATTGTTTATTTATTGGAGAATACAGGCGGATGATAAATTAGGATGGCGATATTAAAATTCTTGCTGCCATTTCGCTATGCTTATAACAGACATCCATTCTAGAGTATAGTAGATATATTATATTACATCTATTCACGTTTCTCTTATCGAGTATGATCTCGTTTCCCTAAATTATAGCGTTTTTCGTACCTTTCTCTGAAAGTTTCCTTCGTCTGACATTGCAAGTACCAATACTACTTATCAACTAATTATTCTACTTTTATAATAATTCATATACAATTTGTTCTTTCCATATAAAGATACCAAAAAAAAAAAAAATGAGATAAATTTGTTATGTTATTTTTGCGACATATAAATAGAAAATTTTGAAGCGTTTTATTGTACTTAGGAAAATAATGCAATTAAAAGCTAGCGACCACGGGTGTGATTTTATTCATGATAAAAACTTTACTGAAGGATAAAAACAAAAGGATTCGAAAAGCAATCGCGAAAGGGTTATCGCATTTCGTTTTTTCTGCTGTTCGCATGCGACAATTTTTAGTTAACATCGTAAAAATTGTGCTAAAACGTGTCGTAAAAGCATCGATAAGCCCGTTAAAGCTATAAGTCCGAGTTGAGTTTGCACGCGATCGATTTTCTGATATGCGTTGCTTGAGTAAAGGGCACAGACGAGCGTAATCGGGACTGAATTGAACCAGCGATCGAAAATCACTGAACAATTCTCGATTGCGTGGGCTTTTACTATTGCAAGGAAAATAAAAAGAATAGCACAAAAGGCATTTTCTTCTGTTACAGAGCGTTATTTGTCTGGCTATTGTTCGATAGAAAATCGAGAAAAAAGATTCTTTCTGCAAACATACTTATCTTTATGTCTTTTATGAAAAGTAACGCAATTTAATTATCCAAGTAATTTATATCGAAACGCTGTCTTGTTCTCTTTGAGAGCACTTAAAGTTTTAATAAAAATTTCTGTACTCGTTATAACCACGATAAACAGTTGAAAAGATCGCTATCTAATTGCCAACATACTGTATGTAATTTTACAAATAGTCGCAAAGAACACGCAACCTTTGATGAAGCAAACTATTCAAAGCAAGATGTGAAATTTCTGAAAGGTCTTCGTTAAAAGTTCTCCGTTTAAAATTTCCTGATATTTTTCGGAGAAAAAGATGGAAAAGAAAAGTACCTAAAGATAAAGAGCCCCGAGTCAGTTCACGTAGCTCGAAAAATGGCTCGTAAAAGTGGCCGAGATAACTCGGCAAAAATCTTACGTAACGATTCGCCGTGCTCAGTCGAACACAATGAGATGACGATACGCCATTTGCATCCTGGCTTCAAGGATTCGTGTTCGCAAAGGCGGTCGAAAGGACGCGTTTACTTGCAGTTTCTGGCTGTTCGAGCGGAAAAACCAACGATCTTGAGCCGGCTATTAGCCACGCTAAAGAAAAGCCTGCGATTCTTTTACCGCATCGAGATCGTGCCTTGATATTCATTTTTGAAAGTATTCGAGAGTTATTTACGAATAAAAGATCTCAATAACGAGTTGAACGACCGAAAAAAAATTTTCAAGTAAAAAACATCGGTAGTAAATTAAACTGTAACCTCCTTCAAGCATATTACACGGTATTGTCGATGCTTTTCTGTTGATAAGCAGGTGATTTTCGGTCGTAAATTTCGCTGAAATTTCCAGCTCGTTGAATTTATCTGTTTGTTAATGACATGAACGATGCGACAAGAAAAGTTACGTCCTACGATTAAGTAATATCTGATTTTCTGAAGATGCATTAAAGTCAAATCAATAGAAAGGGAAAGTTTGCGATATCGAGTTTGCGGGCAATTCGACGGGAAAAGAGGTAAATTACTTTTCAATGGGCGCCATATTCAAAGTTGAATTTTATTAGGCAATGAAAACGATTTAATATGACGAGGCTACGTGTTGTTGTCTTGGGACTCGTGCTTGAAGTGCAACTAGAAGATAAATTTGTTTTTAAGAAATTGAAAGAAGAAGAAATCGAAAGAAGCCGCATTGGATCGTAATATATTCGGATTCGCATGTTCGCATTTTAACAAAATTTCGATTACCATATTATATCGTTGAAATTACACGCTTTATTTGTACAAGTGTCACGATGCACTGACGAGATGGTCATATATGACTTCGTATTGTCGTTAGTATACGGATCACGAATGCTGAGTTTGTGCATTTCATCATGGAGTAATCATGACACGAATTTCGCGATGACCTTTCCACCGTCACGCGGTTGATTGCTCTAATTATTCTGGAAAGCTGTTAGGGATCTGTTTTCTCAAGGATGGTTATACAAACCGAATAATCGAGACTTTGTTGTGTTTACAGCCACTCAAAGGTCGTCTGACGAGTTTGCTTCTTACAAACACTTCGATTTCGTTGATAGTCCGGACGATTGACATTGTTATGCTAAAAGTCATTACCGTGGTGTTAAATTTTGAAACATAAAACGTTTTATTTCTGTAAAATTGATAATTTTAATATTCCAGCGCCTTTTTGTTAACAAATTAACAAACGTATTAGTAAATCTGAAAAAGCTGAATTTTATTTGTTATAGTTTATTTGTTATGTTGTTTTTTAATTTTTAAATCGTTGAAAGTATACGGTTGTTTTTGCGAAGATTAATATTTGCTTTTGTCGAGGTGGAAATATGAATATATAATAAATTTATGCATGAAATGTTATGCGTTCAAATAAAACTAATCGCAGGGGTGCTTTTTTGTTTTTACTACATTTAATTCATACGTCATATACTTAATTAAAATAATTTCCATATGGCTCAATATACTTTAACATTAGCAATTAATTTTGATCAACTCCGACTTTAATTTGTTTCATTATTCCACATTTAGAAGAATCACCTGTACTATAATTAAAAAATTTTAGGAACAGAGTTGTTACAGTTTCACGTTTCGTTTGAAATAGTTCATACATTAACAAATTTTTCAACGGGATGCTTTTAACTTTTTCCAAATACTAAATTTCTGTTTCATACAATTCTCATGGTACTTTTTCCAAATTTACTCTCATATAAAAAGAAAAACCATACGAATATTTTGACTATTCATGATAGTCAATTTTAAAGTTTTCATATCTTTCTTATAAACATATTACGTCAAATCTTACATTTCCAATGCATCGTTTCGACTCTACTCATTCGTGCGTAACATTTTTCCAAGATATTAAAGTTCGTTGAGGTTTTTGTTAAGTTTCAAGTTTGTAAACTGTTTCATTGATAATATGGAAGCGCAATTTCTTAAATCCCTCGAAATAGAACAAATTGCCTTCTAGTTTCTATCAACGCTGGTCGAACAAGTAGACCCATAAAGGCGTGGCTTTTTTCAGTTTTCAAATAAGCGAACGTCGCGTGACTACTTTGTTGATTATGGCCTGTGTTCATACGAATACATCGATGCTTCGCTGCATCGTTATTCAGTAAAAGTATAGTAATGGATCAATTACCGATGGTTGAAAGGAATCGTTAGAGTACTGTCGCCATGATCTTGGGGACTCGTGTAACTAGTTTTTTAGATGTACCGATAATCAAGCTTGAACGCACGATATCTGCGAATGCAGGATACGTTAAACAAGGATGAACATAGTGAAATTTAATTAATGCGTATCACATACAGCGTTTATAACCACTCATTGATTCACATAGGGAATCTTCTATTTTTACAATTAATATTAATACTATGTTTAAAATTAATATCGACGTTTTCGTATATGCATATTAATGTTGCAAATTTTATTCGAAATTATTATTCGTCGAGGTAACATTTATTTTTAACGTTTATCATAGATATTCTGCGATTGTTGTTCAATTAAATATATTCGCAATTTTCGTAAAAAATATGTTATACTTTTATTGATCAAATAATTTCATAAACTTCGAAGAAAATAATAATTTGAATTTATCATAAAAAGTGGCGTGTGAGCTATTCGAAATCATTTATCCATATACATGGATTTTGATGTTCAGAAGGATTAATGCTACGGAAATTTTGCGTTTTCTCTAATGACAAACGCAAAATTTGCATTTCTCTTAAAAAAAACGTAGTGTCGTATAATTTACCGCGCGTTAACAAAAAGTTTTTTCAGGAGGCGATGATTCTTGGAAAACACAGTGTTTTATGAGAGTTCGTCAAAGGATTACGTAAACATATGAATAGTATGTATCGGTGTATTGGGCGAATTTTTTATGCGGATCATGTTCGATCTATGATTCGTGCACGGAATAAGCGCATCAAAAGAACAGGTGATCTTGCACGGACATAAAAGAGTTCCGTTTTTATGCTAACACGATGCTTCTTCTTAGTATTATTGATCAAACATATGCAAGGCCTTTTATTCATTTTAAATATGCTTTCATCATACTTGAAATAACAACTCTTATAATAGGAGACAACTTTCACGAATATGTTATGTGTGTTGTATAAACATCACGAAATTTCGTCATTGTCACTGTTATGAAACTCGACTATCACGATCGTATTGATGAAGTTTCAAACAAACTTGAAAATATACGTAGAAATTACGAGTATTAAAAATTGTCGTGACAAGCGCAAGAAAATTACTGTTGGACATTCAATAAAATCTTCGAAAGAAATGAAGTGGATAATCTCAAGTTTGAAACTAATTTGAAAATGCAACATAGAAATTACAAGTACGACAAATTTTCGTAACAAGTACAAGAAAATTGGCACTGAATTTTCAATGAAATTTTCGAAACAATCAGAGTACATAATTTCCATTAGCACGCGGTGGCCAAAATTCGAACAAAGCTTCCCACGAAAGTTTCGTGACAAACGAAAGTTTCGAAGTGCTAGTTAATTATCTCTGAAAATCAATTATTGATGTATTATACTTCAAAAGCCTTTTAAGGTATTATCGAAGAAGTATTATCGTCAAAGATAGGCAAACAGGATTAATATGTTTAATATTTAATTTGATCGATTACAGAGAAGGGGGACGACACGAGGCCAATTCAGCGCAGTCCACGCAGGACCGCAGGAAGCTCTTGAAACGAACAAGGAGCCTTGCGGTGATATCCGAGGACGAATCTCGACACGATCGAGAGGCGCATCACTTCAGGCTCGGGCAATCGACCTTCGATTTGCCTAGGAGGCATCAATTGATTCCACGAGCCAAGCTGATAGATCGCAATTCTTTGAAGGATAGGTATGTTAGAACGAACGTTGTCTCAGAGACGGCGATGACATCATTCAGGAACATCCGTTAGTTTTCGAATAAAAATGCTTGTAATTACGATCTCTGTATCCTTGTGATCTTATCGTAAAAAAGTCTTACGTCACTTACGTTATTAGATTAATTATAGTAACTAAATATAGTTTGGAAAGTCTCGTCTACTTAAGAATCACTATAGATGGCAAAATCAGTGAATCATCGCGATTGGAACCATTACCAATGAAATAAATTTTCGTTCTTGTGAAATTCGACCGATTAAGAAGGATAGTCTGCTTCTGTCGTTTTGTACGAAAGAAATAACAGTACGATCAAGCATAAAGAAAAGCAACGTATGTATTTGAATCGCGTGACTCGCGTATTACAAGACAAGGAACTATCTTTCATTAAGAAACGCTAATTACCATAGAACGGGTTAAGCATAAGGAGCTTGTTCGAGCTTCTTAACTGCACGTAACAGCTCTGTTCGCAGGACGCGATACTCTGTTTCGCCCAGTCGTGGGATTTTTTTACACGTTCTTGTAGAGAATAATATCCGCTCGAACATTACCATTCCAATCAGTTACAAGCTTCGTAGCCAGTTTAATCAAAACGGTGCAAATAGCAAAGTAATATCCGTAGCGTAATTAAGAGAATCGTTTGTGCTGTTTACCGTACGAACAGAAAATTTAATTTCTACTGTTTAACGAATTCATTGATGCTAAAATATCGGTATCCATAATTTTCTCCTCCATAATATCCTCCATTTTATATAATATCTTGTATAAAATTTCGAACAAGTGCTATCTTCGTATACGTAACTTCACAAATTGTTAATCGTTAATTTTAATCGTTAATCAAAGAATTAAGGCTTTTTCACGACAAACATTTAACTAATAGGTAGGTAAAATTTGTATTCCTCTTACGAAGGTACTGAATTTAAAATACACACAATATGTGCAATAACAATCAACGCGATATGCGCGCGAATAACAGCGAATGTATTCACTTCGCGTTGGATAATATCGAATAGTGTTCGTTAAATTGGTCAATTCGAAGGGAAAGCTATGACAGGTCGAATAAATTAACCAACCTGCAATTTGCCTGCTATGCCGAACATTTTCGAAATTCATGGACCAGCCAGAAACTCGTTTGTACATAGCATACAAGATTTTCTATATGAAACCAAGTCGTACGTCATTCAAGAAACTTTCTTGTTTCTACCGGCCTTCCACGGTTCGCTGCAAAAGGTCTGCTAGCTAAGTTAAAGCCACATTAATAATGCAATCACCTGAAACAGGCGTACCGAATCCTTTAATTCTTGTCGTTTTAGTAAATGGAAACTCCTCGTTGTATGTATTCCTCAAGCATAAGTCGAACAACAAGAACATCCGAGAAGGTTCATAGAGAATAAATTTATCTCTGTAAACTAAAAACTTATTCGGACGACGCAACTGTTGCTTTTCTCTCTGAATTGTATTCTACGCTTTTGCACATATTGATCAGTGTATTTCTTTATACGCTGCTGGTTTAAACCATTTTTATAGCGTAAAATACGTTACGCGAAAGAAAAAGAATTATTATAGTTCGAGACGTAGGTTATTTAATTTTATCTAATAACATTTATTAAACATTTATTTTCTATCTACTATAACTAGCATAAAAATACCTTTGGTTTCAATTACGTGGTACATTATACAGCGAATGCTATCCCGAGATCTGATAGCTTCGATAAGAAACAGAAATAAATCCTACGAATCTTCAAGTTCCAGTTTATTTCAAGAACAATATCTTACGTTGTTACCATAACATTTCTACTTCTCGATTCAATGGTTTTCCAATGCGTTTGTATTTTATATTTCAGACTCTGCAAGAGTCAACAGCATCTTTCGGATTCGTACGAACGATTCAACGAGGCTAAATCGTATCACTCGAGATCTGCTTGCGGCCTTCACTCGATTCCTTCGGGACTCCCCTCGTTTCCGGATCCTCTGCACTACACTCGAGGCAATCGGACCGATCCTGATCGATTGAACATCCTCGACTGGCCCGAATCACCCAGACGTTACCGCAGTGTGCAGTCGTTGGACACCGTTAGCGATTTAGTGGACATTGTCGAAGACGGCTGGCCAATCGAAGGAAATCGCAGTATCGATTGCATCTACACTCAGGTAAATCTTGCGTTTCTACTGTTCAAACGACTCATATGAAACGGAGATATTTGATGATTATCAGAAAACGAGATTCCTATGTTAAATGTCACATAGAGTTAATTGATTGATTGTGGAATGCAAACTAAATTTACTAAATAAACTAATATTCTTATAAAGCTAATTAAACGAATGGAATCCAAGTAGAAAATGTTACGCACTGAATATCATATGTACTAAATTCTAGTGTTAATTGCAAATTAATGTTGACTTTAATATTGGTATCATTTGGCCTGTGTTTGCTAATCATTTGAATACTAACCGATACTACACGTATAAATTTCTCGTCGGGAGCATTTGATGCTTCCTATAGGATATATAGAGCGCGTCCTTATATCTCACTATACACCATACCCCATAAATTCACTCTTATCTCGAATAGTGTTTGAGAACGAGGATGGTCGCGTTTATCTCGAAGTTACGATGGAATATCGATACTCCCGCGACTGGTCCAGGATCTTCCTTTCTACAATTAGATTCTGATAAACATGCAGTTGTACCATACGTTTATTGCTCTGCTAGCTAGTAATTTATAAAGCACAACGTGAACAGGTGTACAATAATTTTAAAAGGAATAGAAAACATATTCATTCCATTGAATTCTGACAAAAATGGAGTTCTACTATACGTTTATTGCTCGGTTACTTGATAATTTATAAAGTACGACGTGGACGTGTATAAAATAATTTTGAAAGGAACAGAAAGCATTCCATTCTCAGGTGAAACGTAAACGGAAGGAGCACAGGAGCCTGGACAGCATTCTGTTCGAAGACGATGGCGAGCTAGAGTACTTCGACGTTCTGAACCTCTTACCTTTATCGAACGTGCGTTTGGAATTCGACGAGGAGGACGCGCGTAACAATAACCTCCGTCAAAGGAACGACCCAAATCTAAAACCACTGGAATATCTCGAGTCTCGCGTCGTAGAGGAGAGATCATCCACGAGGAGCAACGCTACGGACGAGGAAAAATGTAAAGAAAGCAGCACCAAGGAAGGGAACAGCCCGCAAAACATTGAAGAATTCGATTGTCAAAAAGAAGAAACCGGTTCTTTGCGTCTATTCAGAGATAATTTATCACTGCAGAACGCAAAGGAGGAGCTGCGTCACGAAGTTCGAGAGGATTTCGAGGACGACAGAGACTCGATAACTTACCTTCGAAACGAATTCGTAGACCAAAGATCCGCGTGTTCGAATATCAAAGAGAGTAGATACAGGCTCGATGACGAGCTGGTGCTAGTAGGAGAGGAACAGATCGATCGAAAGGTCGAGGAGGCGGAAGACTATAAATCGATTTGGATCTCGGACACGGAGGAGCAGGAGGACATGTCGCGTAGGCCACAGGTGCTCAAGGTCATCGATAGCGACGTGACCAAGAGGCGACACAGAAGTCTTACCATCGAAGTTGGTTCCTTTAAAAAGGACGAGCAAAAGAACGAGAAGTTTCAGAGTAATGGACAAGAGTCAGGCAATTGTATCGACCTGGTGCAATCGAATGGGATGATCGACGAGGTTGATGGAGCTCTGAAGAACGTAGAGGTAAGTGATAAAGAATAGTTTCTCCATCTCTCGATCCATTTTATCCATTTTAGTCTTAGAAATCGTAGAATGTTTATGAACGGAACAATTTGTCATTTTTCGTAAATTCATAGATTTATAAAATGTGTAAATTTTGGAAGATTCTCCGGCAAAGATTAGCACCTAATTTAAATATTAATGGCAGATTTAAAATACCAGGAAGCGTCTTTATACAATTAGAAAATATTCTTAGCGATCAAGTATCTTTATATAGTTGCAAAATATTTTCGACCATCAGGCGCTTTGTACGTGTACAAAATATTTTCGTTCGATAGGTAGCCTAATGATATATACAGATAAAAGCTTTCTCTTCCTTGTACACATCTTTCACTTCAATTTCTTTAATAGAATCTCCAACCTCGTTCCTGCGCAGTTGCAATATTGAAAACGTAATCACACATAAGACCATTCAACCATGAAACATCCCAAAGAACTTGCATTCCTTACAAAATGCAATTTCTGTCGTTTTAGAGCGTAAACCAGGAAGAACGTGAGGCGAACACGAGCGTGGTGAACGCGAGGAACACTTCCGAGCAGAAAAACTCGCAGAAAGATGGTATTAAGGGAAAACAGACGGAAGGTAGATTCGAGAGGATCGTCAAAGAGACATCGAATATTATCGGGAAGGCTTGTAGCGTAGTGAAAGGAAGCTTAGGTTTCGAGGCACGATCAGAGAGCTCTGATCTGGGTTTAGGATCAGAATCCGGAAGTGACACCAGACGGAGATCCGTCGACGATAGCATCGATGAGGATCACGTGTCTAACTGCACAGACAAGGGATTATCGTCAAAGGAGAACGAGAATCAAAAGATGCACGGTAATCTGACAAGATCGATCAGCTGCGTGGATTCGATCGAGTGTCAGCCGGATGACGATCAGGAGTTCGATCATGTTCGTTACAAGATCGTCAAGTCGAACATGTTCGGCAAGAACATGTACACTAATGCTCGCAATGACGTCACGTACGAGGGATTGATCCAATATCTGCGAGAATATTCCTTTCAGGAGCTTCTGTTGGATAATAACGTTGTGATTATAGAACCAGTACGCGCGGAAACCATAGAGCGAAAACCATCCAACGTTGGAAAGGCGAGATCAGAGCCAAGCTGTAAGATAGCAGGAGCTATACAGAAGAAAACGGACGCAGAGAATTGCCAGAGAAGTTGCGAGAGTTCAAATGTCAATGCTAAAAGCCCGAAACAGTCGTCTATCAGGAAGCATTTCTTTTATCATCCTATTAGGGTAAACCGTGAGCTTATCGATGAAGAACTACCTGATCCTGATACCGTGAAAAACGTGAGACTTATGTTTGAGAATACATTGAAGATGAAGAATCCGTCTAATTCGACGTTCTCACGGGATTGTAAGAGCAGGAAGAGTGCTAGTATGAAGGATCTGAGTAGCATTGATGACAGCCATTTTGATGAAATGTCGGAGAAGGTGGATGAGGCTACCAGGTAGAATATGATTCTTTTTTTCTGCGAAAAGTTTGCAAAAGTTTTTGCAAAAGTTTAGTAAAATACATATACTAGCGAAAGATGAACACTACTCGGTTTAATATACGTTGTTGGGCGAATGTTTGGAATCACTTTTCAACTATTAATTACATTACTATCAATTCGTAAGTAACGCAACAGATATCAATAGTAAAGTTCCTTCGCTTCAATAAATTATTGATATAACAATTTTCGATGCTGCCAGAATTCCAAAGTAACTTTTCCCTTTCTTTGAACTTTGAACTTTGAACTATATGAAAACACAGTAATTCCAAACTTTTGACCAGTAACGAACCACGCACCACCCTACTTACTCAACTTCATTTAGCGAAAATTACCATGCCATGTTCAGATGTTCCAGCAGGGCGAAGGATCTCACGAAACTATTCGAGAACATGGAGAAATCCACATCTTCGACCGCATCGGTGGTTGGATGCAAGGACGAATTAGACAGTCCCCGTTGCGAGTCGAAAACCAGGATTCTGGCACAAAGTTTCGAGGCCAGGAGCGGCCACACATCGCCGAGCGACTCGACTTCCTCCAAGAACAAGATGAACCGTTACCATCACCACCATCATCACCACAATAATTGGGATGCTGGTAGCGTAAGCTCTGGGGTGTCTAGCGATTATCCCGACACTGATCCCGGAAGCGGAGTGCAGTGTATTTCCTCGGAAGATGAGGAAGTCGACTGTCACGAGAACGATGTGACCGAGTCAGGTGGATCGAATCATTACGTATCACCAGACGTTCTTAAAAAGATTCGCGAATGTGGCACGTCAGTCACTTACTATGGCGGCAAAGTGGTAAACTCTAGCAATGGGCCATTAATATCACCAGTAGTGGAAAATAGATTCAAATGCGTCGATGGATCGAACGATTACGTAAAATTCAGGCTGATAAAGAGCAACTCCTGTGACAGCAGATTCGAACTAACTGGAAGACTCGTGGAGAATCATCTGAGGCATCGAAACAAGGACAGAGCTCATGACTTGAGCCAGTATACGATAGCCGAGACACCTAGCATCGAGATCACCACGTTAGACAAGCAAGAAGACGAGGATGAAGATGGGAAGGTGAGATCGGAAGATGAGAATAATAGAATCAAAGAGGTCAAAAGAGAGCCTCCTGTGGTGATCGGTTTAGAGCCTAAAAAAGAGGAGAACAAGGAGGCGAAGGATATTAAGCTGGATTTTAAACTAGGTGAATTGGAGGATGCAAAGTCAGATTACGCTAGCAGATTCATCGGCAGTGCTTTAAATAGGTGGCAGGTCAATGAGAATAATTGGAGAACAGATGATTTTGGAAAAATGGAATTCGAAGAGTTCGAGGTACTCGAGGATAGTTTAAATGGAACTGAGAGTCAACGTTTGGAAACTTCTTGAAGGAATTGGGTTTTCTGTAATATATTTGGTCCATTTTGATAGAGCTAGAGGGAATGTTGCCAAAGTTGTAAGTCGATAGTTGCGGTAGTACGTCACGGTAGTGATACTTTGGTAAAAGTTTTTGCGTATTCTCGAACGATGTCGCTTTGTAAGAATTTGAACCGCGTTGTCTTTACTTTTGAAACGACTTCTCGATCCATCCGTTCGAGAATATCGCGTTAGTCAATTCAATTGTTCGGGAGCATTGTACAGTTGTTATTTGAGGTTTCTTAGCAACGAGCAACTTGGATGTTTGATCAAACACTACGAAATTTCATTATATTTCGTATAATACACATAATAATATATTTATGAAAGATTTCTACAAGTGTTCGAATACTTTCGTGAGCTACTGTATATTAAAGTCGATGGTTATAGAATTGTAACGATCTTGAAATACTGTATTTGATTTTGATCGAAGAATTGAAGCAAGTGTACATAAGAAAGCGAAGAACGTTCTAAATCAGTTTATTTGTTAAATTGTTATTTACCTTGTTCTAGGCTAAATAAATATCCGGTTTAAAATATCTCCTAACACCTAATCCCTTTAATGTGTTCGTTTTTACTTCCACGAAGTTAAATATCGAACAAAGCGTGTTCTGTAAATTGGTTAAGTAACGAGTTGGTTTAACGTAGATCACGATTTAACAACATAAAGTGCTGTTATTTAATTTTCACGTGGAGAAAGAAACTGGTCAGTAAATAAATATATGGTATTTATTATTAAATCTTTGTGTAGGAAGCCTTATTTATATTATCTAAAAATTCCATGAATTTTAATTATGATCTGGTATAAGTTTAAATATAACAATTCATTTATACGAATGTGAAATATGCCGGAGAGTTTTGTAAGAACCTCCGCTCGTATGTTTCTCTATAATATTTTAAATCCACAAGGTGTAAATTGTCACGAATGTATCATAATTATGTAAAGGTACACAGAGATACGAGACACATAATTTAAGATAAGCCTGCAAATGGTTCTCTTTTATTAGCAACCCACGAATATTCTAGTTGTAAAAGTATCTTCCTCTCAAATTCTTTACTTCTCTTCACGCGGAGTTAAGTTAAAGATCAAAGACTTTGGGTGTTAAAATAAGTTCGAAAAGTGAGTCGTAAGGAAAGCTTCAAGATAAAAATATCTTTCCTCCGAATTTTTTTTTCATTTTTTTATGAACCTTCATCGCGTTCGATCATTACTCACAAGCACTCTCCTTGTTCTCAGTGATCATCAAACTTTTGTTTGCTGTGTCATTTTTTGTCGCGTTCGTTGGACTCCATTCGCTCGGCATACTCGTATCTTCTATTCTTTTCATTAAACTCGGACTTAACCTCGGTGAAAAATTACTCTTTGTCGAGGACAGATTTCTCTGCGTGCTGTGCCACCACCTTTTGCACCATGTTTCCTGCAACACAGAAAATTACGGTTAGTGTAATGTAAATAGAACTACAATACAGTGGCATTTTTATTTGTGTTCGTTTATCGGTGAAAACGAGTCTTGGTTTTATCCACGCGACGTTTTAACATTCAACGAAGCGCACGAAGGTTTCCGCCTTTCTTCTCTCAGATTTTCTCATATTCTTTTCTCTATTTTTATAATTTCTCAGGAAAAAGAGGGTCCATTGCAAACATGACGTATAAATACCAGAAACCAGTTCTCTCTTGTGTTTCTTGTTTCGTGTTGGGTTTCTTCCGTCAATTCGCATTCGATTAGCGCGCGTTTGGGTCGGAACATCAAACACAATTGTTTCACGTAGCGCAGATAGATCAGGCAAATCGTGGCTCTGTGAATCGTTACCCGATCAGGCGTTGTGATCGGACATTGAACATCGTAATTACATCTTGTACTAATCGTGAAACACCAATTTCAGAGTTTCCCACTCGTTACGTGAGTTTGCTTGATAGCTATGCTCTTACCAATTTTGGTCTTCGATTACCTATGCGCAGAATGCTCCATAGGTATGCACTGTAGCTTAAAAGTATGCATTTGGACATTTGTATGCAATAAACATCAATCCATGGAATGGATTTCTAAGAGAACAAACGTGGCTGTCGAATTTTTGTCGGAATTATCGTCCTGTACAGTTGATCTTTTCAGAGTCGACTTTTTTTAACTTCTGAGAAAGATTATTTTTTATCAAATGTTAATAATACAAATATATTTTTGCTATCGTTTTTGTTAACTATCTTTCCTAACTTACAACGTTGCGCTTATACAACAGCACGCGCTAAGGAGTCGAGGAGTTATGGAACGAGCAGATACATTTTTCGCGAGTAAATCACAGAAACAAACGTGTTCAGTATTTCGATAGAATTCACGTACTGTTACCATCGATCACTCGGGTATCCGAATATGTAAATGTGATATTTTCATACACGCGTTGATAAATATATCGACAGAATATCATACAATTGATGCGAAATTTAAATTTTTGTATTGACCACAGAGTATTGACCACAGGGCAAACGTGGAACAGAATTTATTCGGTTACGGAGGTAATTTTTATTTTGACACGCAATGACTCGACGTAAACGTTGTATTTGAACGCAGCGGAATTGGCAAATGCCCAAAATACTATGAGGTCAATGCGGGGTCATGCCGAAATTGGAGTTCGGCCAGGGTCGGCTCACGACTGTACATTTGGCAGAAAGTGGTTTTCAAAGAACGAAGCGAATGTAACGATAAGTATTTGGTAGAGCGGCCTTTGTCATAAAGTCGAATGGCATGTACCCAGAGAAATAAAGGATTTCCAAGTGAAAAGCGGAAACTTTGTTCAGGAGAACTTACGTGCTTTCTCGCATTTGAATCGTCGTGTTGTCGCTTTGTTTCCTTAAACATGCATAATTTGCAAAATACTCGACACTTTGAGCGATGTGGAAATTTGTGCGTCGTCTGGAAAACGATGCCGTTATTCCCGTCAACACGGTGTTCTAAAAACGATACCGCAATGCGTATCTGACGCTACCTATTTTAAGGCAATCGTAAAACCGCCTTTAAAATGCTATGAAGATATACGCGCAGTTGAAGTTTATCGAGACTAGTATTATCAGAATCTTGAGATATTTGATTCTCACGGTGAAAGAGAAACGAGTTAACGTGTTCGGCTCTGAATTAAATTGTGTAGAGTATAGTTTTCTCGGTCCTTTAATTTTAGCCTTACTTTGCGGTGTAAGAGGATACTTTAATTCGTTAAGAAGTTAGTTGATAGAAAACAAATTATGAATGAAGTGTTGTATGATAACAATGATTGAAGTATAATGGATGAAACCGATGAACTCCTTGATTGTCGGTGATCGTTTAACAAAAAGAAAGATAACGCGAACCAAAGGTAAAAAGGAAGATAAAGCGCACGAAAAGTTCAAAGTTCCCTTGCGTGAGGGACCATATATCAAGCTTCGTCTCTTTTTGTGTCGATGAAATTCTTCCGCATAATAGCACCGATAAAGATCCAGCATTCAAAACGTCTCAGTGTCATTTAGAGTTTAGGCTGTCGATCAGTCTCCAAGAACGGAATTTCAGTGAAGTATTTCGATATGCGATGAAAAATGAAATGAAAAATGAAAGAAAGACGTTGCGATAACTACGAAACTACGTAATTATAATCGTTACTCAGATCATTAAGACTGTGAATTTTCATAAAAAGTAAATATTTTTGAATCGTGGGTAATAAAATAATATCCAAAGGAAGGTTTATTTTAGCTACTATATAATTATAATGAATACCGTTTTAGATATTTTACATATCTTTGCATACTATCTGTATTCTGAGCATTTTTGCGCTTTTGCATTTTAAATTCTTTGTGAATGGACAAACATTTGCAGGTTGACGATTACACCGTCGACGATACCATTCAATTACAGACAATGGCAGTAAACGCAAAAAGCGTGAAATGAGTTTCCTTCTGTATGCATTTTCAAGTAACTGTGAAACCTTTGTGCTTTGACTTAATTCTCGCTTCCTACATTTTTGCTTATTCATATTTGTAACAGATGTAATTTCGTAATTTCTAACGTGACCCGTCATGTACGTTTTTAAAACCACATAGCGAATGCAACAATTTCCATCGCCATTTCTGTTGAAACGCAAGAAAATTTCTAAAAATTGGGTCAGTACAAGAATTACTTGATAGTTGGTAGCGAGGATTAATTGTATTTTACGTATAATTTCGTACATTTTCCAGGATTCATCTCGGTGAGATTCTCTAGTTTCTCAAGTAAAATATCTCGATCTTCTTAGATTTTTCCGCGATATTAAAGTGATTGCGTTCCTTCGTTAACCTTTCTACCGCGTTTCAGTTTCATATTTTTAAACGTCTGGTTTCTTGAATTCGAGACGCTTTAATCGAGATGATTTAATCCGCGATTTTACCGTGGATCGTTTAAACTCTTCAACGATATATCTGGCGGTCTAAGAATATTCTTGCTTCTCCTTTTTCTCCTGACTTCTTCTCCCGAAGCGCGATATATTTCTTAACAGCCTTCTCGAATTCCTGCAACCGGATCTTTGTCATCTTTTCATAAAAGGATCGATATACAGCATATTACGAAGAATCGATGATATTTGAAAACTCGAAGAAAAAAGAGAAGAGAAATATCTATTGCATTTATTTAAAAAAGACTTACAAATTTTTATTTTTATACATCTATTTTATTTTTCTTTCTTATTATTAGTTGTGTAAAAAAAACTTGCAATTTGGTATATTTAGTAAGAAAGAATTCCTTTACTAAACACCGATAATGTTCTCTTTTTATTAAATTAATGTGGACGTCCTCGGCAGGACCTAAAAAGTTGCATCTATATTTGTTCAGCACAGAAGCGTGCTCTTATTCAAACAATCGGTAGCATCCAGTTCCCATTCGTCAATTGCTCCGCCTCGTTTTTCTTTCTCAATACCAAACCTCTGTTCGAACGTTTTACCCGTTACTCGTTTCGCTCGCTTATTCGTCCTGACTAATCGATTTTGCTGTCGTGTTTTTCGAAGTTATTTTTGCATTGTGTTTTTTCTACTCGTTCCACGATGGCCGACATAAAATTCTTAACGATTCAACCGAGATATTTTTTCTCGAAAAGTTCGTCTTCAGCATCGTTTCGCGCTAATGGCATGCAACTTTCGCCAGAACTCTATTCGGTAATTCGATTATTATCGCGGTCTGAAAGTTTCAGAGACACAAGTTAGGATTATTCAGACGGCCGCGCTACGCGAATCTCGGCGGAAGTTCTCGTTTCCCCTCGAAATTGGATTCCATTGAACACGCCACGACCTTGCAAAATGTTGTCCACCCATGAGTTATTTCGTGACAGTGGCGCGTCAGAAATTTCCTAGAACTTTCAGGCGGCTTGTACGAATTCACCAGCGATATTCGCTCGGCGAAAATCAACGGAAACCTGTTGGAAACTTCTATCGTCAATATTTCAGTGTTATCGCACGCGTACGTTCGCACATTGTGCACAATTAGATACGAGACGTAGTTTCTAGCGTGAAACGCTATCATATAATATGCCGGGTGTACTTTTCTAAATTGCACGTCTAAATTATGATTGCTGTTGCAGAAATAACTGACAGATTTTTGTCATTTACTGGTTTAATTTAAATGAGTTACAGTATGCAGTACAGCGAGTGTATACATGTACATTGCACGTATTCATGGATTTATGCGTGCAACGAATATACGGCAAATTGACTCAATTAATCAAAGAGTAAAAATACTTCGCTGTTGAGTCTATCGTTAAAAATCAACTGGTGGATTGCCGTGAATATAAAATCTCGGGAAACTGAATTTTTATCTTCACAGATTTTTATTGCAAATTTACCTCGGTCATTTAAAACGTTGAATTTTGTTTAAGAAAAATAATCCGAATAAAAAGTATTTACAGCTGACTCGGTTGAAAATTTATTGAAATTAATTCCGACAAATCCACGCAATTTTCGTGTATCGTCCGAGATTAATTTTCTCGTCGACATCAGATCAATTTTGCCTCGTATTATAAATATTTAATGGTTGAATCCTGGATTCCATCGTTTTTAACACTTCTACTATTTGTCTTTCGTTATTTTATTATATTTTTAGACTTTTCATATTTCTCTTGAAATATGTCGCGTTGAAAGTTTCGTGATTGTATTTATTCTTTTTAAAAATTATGGTATAGCCTTTTATATATTTGAACGAACGATTGAACGAATTTAAATAATTAAGCGAGATTTTATCGTTTCATTCGTCACCGTTAATTAAATTTTAATGAACGATCTGTCGACGATTTCGCTCGTGATTCTCAACGACCAAGCGTTTCAATTAGAACACATCATCGTCGATGATATTCCAGCAGTCAATCAACGTACTCGTATATGCACATGCTCTGCTTGCTCAAATTTTGGTCGCCGGCCAAAGCAGCGAACGACCACCAAAAGGATTTCTCACGTGCGCAACTGTCGTGAAATAAATAATCGAAAGGCTAATGATCTCGCGAGTGTCACCGATCCCTCGTGTAGATTTCAGTTTACGTTTGTCGTAAAGTAGAGTACAACACCTGAAGAACACGCTAACTATTTAGTTAATTAAAATGTTGGTCGCCTTTTAGGAAATAATGGGTTTCTGTTCGACAACACCCATTTTTGTTTTCCCGGCACGGAATCAACCGAAATAAGCCACTTAAACGTCGTTCAATTTGTCCAACACGAAGATCTCGACAATCTTCGGGTTCATCTTTCTACGATTGTTTCAGGCTTCGACTTCTGTTTTTAGAAATAACATCTCTGTTATAAGAGTGTTTCGTGTCAATTCTCCAACAAATTGAGTTAACTGTTACGATTCGCGTTTATATAGCAACTATTATACAACTACTTGGTTGATACTGGCAAATGAAATTCTCTCCGCGGTGGGAAATTCTTACAATGGTATCACATTTCAGAGCAAACGAGAGTTCTAGACGCCGTTATTATCATTCGAACTAGTTATAGTCGCTGGAATCGATATAACTGGAGCATAGTTAGGTGAAGCACTAGCTTCTGGGTGGAGTCGAGGATCAAAAGGTGAGACACGGAGCGATTCAGAAAATGATCGACTCTACTTTTTACTAGTTGCAGTACGCGTGGAAGTACACGATTAATATTTCATCGGCAAGAAATAAATGACCTACTTCCATAAGATCTCTCATGGCAAGAAGATGGCATAGATAATGACAAACTTCAAGGTAAATTTACAAAAACGGTGTATCATCAACGCTTTCCTGTACTTTCCGATTTATAGATTTGATCAATACGTTAATGTACACAGATATTTTTTTAAATAAGTAGAACTCTAAAGAACAGGAGGAATTCATCTCCTTCTATCTTTAATAGAACATCTCTGAAGAGTTTAAGATTGGTAATTTTCGGGAAGACAGAAAAATGCAGTTTCAACGATACTCCAGATTTTTATTTCCACAAGAAAGTTTCGAATTTGTCTCGGCGCTTAAAACATTATCACCAAAATCATTAAGTTTCTTACACCAATTCTATTATTCTCGTTATCTATCTTTCACTTACAAGGTATTAGCATCTCGTTAGATGTATGTATGTAACAAGATCTTAATACCTTCAGAGTCATGAATATTCATAGGCTACTCGTGACTTCGTATCTCATGTTTTATCAAGCGCTCCATGTATCCTCGGTCGGTTTCTCTAGTCATTTCCGCGCGAGTATTTTTCCGGAGCTAAAGGTATTTACTTTGTTGCAAATAAAGAACGTTAAAGGATCTTTCAGCGAATCGAACGGAAAACATTCGATAGTAAGATAAGATCTGCATACAAAAATTTTAGTTTCAACGAGGGGGAAAAGAAATTCCCTGAAGATAGATGTTTTTCTTTCATTCTCCGCGACGAAGTGGCACGTGCGCGAGAAACTGCCGAGGAAAAATGGAATAAATCACATTTGCAAAGCGTGAAATCGCATGAATACGAAATGACATTTGCAGATATGATTCGCCGTATGTCTATTCAATACCTTCGTCAAGAGGCACGCACACCATTTTGGCGTTGACTAAATGGCGAGGGAAAATAAGATGGACGTCATTTTGGAGTGCAGTAAAAGCTTTTACTAATTTAACGGAAAACAAAAGAGATTAATTGCTGTCCAGTTAATGGATCGTTATTTCCCAACAATGTCCTCAATTCGTGAACGATGAACAATCTGTAGATTAACCCGTTTATATTGGTAAATCAGTATTGCTAAATTATGCAGTTCAGCGAGTTTTTTTCCAATTTTCATTATCTAATTGCAGTCTGTTTGGACGAAACAGCGAAAAAAAGTTAGATTAAATTTTGGATCTTTTCAGGGTCAACAATTGATTTGAACGATGAATGTATTCTCGTTTATTCAAACGCGTTTAAACAAATTTATTGAAATCTAATCGATATCTAACTTTATTATTGACATCTTGTAACTTTTGACTTGTAAACTTTCGCTAATAATACCTGAATATTCCATTACATAAAAGAGCTCTGTTTAATATAATTACTCTGCTCGGTAGAAATAGTCAAAGTCTTGCACGAATCAATAAAGAATTTATTTTAAGCATCACTATTATTAATCCAAAATATTTTTCCTCGATAAAGCATCACAAATTTAATATCTAATTTATAAGAATATACTCGTGAACGTTGAAGTATTCTGGTTCACCTGTTGATTTGTAAGGATCAGAATCTTACATCTGGTTAATTTTTCATGGGATAAAAATTAACATATTCGACTTGTTACTTGTCTCCCTATACCCTCTAGCATATTTTACGCTGTAAACATATTGCGTTTGAACATATTTTATCCTGTCATTTGAATTTTTCATCATACACCCGCTACTTTAAAATTTCCCTACTAGCAAAATAGATGGGTCGGTCATTCAAATCCCCTATGGGCTCGTGAAGTCATTACACTATGTTTCATGGCCAGCTAACTTCCGAGTGACATTGCTGCCGTAAAGAATAATGCGACTACTCTACATCGGGATACACGCTAAAAATATATTACTTCATGAATTAATTTACAAGGGTTGAACATATTTCTGTTTTCAGACATTTGTGATCGAATGGATAAAGATAAAAACTGAGATAAATTTCTGTGAAGAAAGAAAGTTAGAATTAACATTTTTGAGGCATATTCAACGTTAAATGGAAATGTTGCAAAAATATTATGTATTATACAAAGTTATAAAAATGTACTGAAAGTACTTGTACTTTTAAACATTTACAATTGGAAAATTTTAAATCATAGTTTAAATAAATTTCTCTACAGTCGTTGTAACAGGAAATTTATTTTCCAAACTTATACAAACCTGTTCAAGATATTTGTCCATTTAAACACGTTTAATTGTGTAACTTCGAACTGTTGTTCGAAATACATTTCTCTACAATGATACATTTGAAAACTAACGCCATAGCTACCTACGAAACTGTAGCAAATGTAAATCGTAGCAAAATGTTTATTGTCCAAACTATTCGTGCTTTCAGATGCGTCTAATTGAGTAACTCTGAATAACATGTTGAACAAACTTCTTTACAATGACGCGTTCCAAACTGAACAGTTTTCAGGCTTATTCGGCATTAAATTGTTGTAAAAAGTTTGATTTACAAAGCTACTGAAACGCGTTGGAATTTTCATGCTCAACATTTTCGGGGAAATTCATTTTCCATGGCGTAAATAAAGTTTCGTGAAATGTCGAAATTTTCATGTACAATAGGAATTCGAGGAAATTCTATCCTGGCTTAAATACAATTTTGTGAAATCAAATGTTACAGAATCGATGCTTAATTCGTAGGATAAAGCGATTAATTTACAAATTTCGAACAATTGTCGCTTTTCCTCGCATCGCAGAGAAAATTTCGACGATCGTTTAAATCGAAACTCATCGGAATGCACTGAGATTTTTATTTCCACCATTTATACTTGAAATTTCAAAATGAAATGTAAATAAAGCTCTGATTTTCGTTCAAACGAGAGAACATATCGACCTTTCACCTTTTATTAATTGAAATTCTAGAATGAAACGTACCAAGATTAACACTGAATCCAGAATGAAGAGATTAATTTAAAGATTTTTCATAGTTGTGGTTCCGAAATAGAGTTGGAAAATCCCAATAATTCCTAGAATCACATATGGGAAGGCATTTAAATTTTCATTCTCACTGTTTATAATTGAAATTCTGGAATGAAATAGCCGAGATCAACGCTTAATTCGGTATGAAAAGGCCAATTTAAAGGTTTTCTACAGCCTCACAGGCTCTGTCTCAAATAGTAGTGGAATTCCCGATAGTTGATCGAGCCATAGACATCGATAATACGTACTGGAAAGGGTAGAAAATTGGATCAGCTGAGTAGGTTGTGTACGAGGATTTTCCCATTAAATGCTAATCGGCTAACTTGCTGTACCTGTGCTTTGCGGTTTCTACCGGGAACACACCAATTCCAGATAATCAAGTGCACAGCACTCGAAATCAAACGAGTAGAAATAGAAGTTGCTCAAATTGGGGCACAGAGAATGTCTCATATCTGCATAATATAAATTATTCAGAAAGAATAATGTAAGATGTAAAGATGATGCAAGATCGAATTATTTGAGTCAGTAGGTTATTTAGAACGAACTAAGCAATTCGCAGTTTTAATTTGTCAAATTTGGTTATAGTTTGGCTATATATATGTAAGTATATTGGAACAATTTTTGAGCAATTTATTTTTGAAAATAGACCGTTTGACTCGTTAATTTATTAACTGTTAACGTTGCACCAACACGATATTTTATAGTCGACTTTTTTCCAATCAAATTGATATTTTATAATATATGACAAGTTTAGGATTGAATATTAGAATGTTAAAATTTTTAGCCGAGTCAAATAACCATATACAGAATCGGTGATTGTTTCCATCGTTAAAATTTAACCAGAGGACTGAAATCGTAAGAGCCTGTCTTTGAAAAGCAGCTTCCCCACGAACAAACGAGAGCAGGCGGAACTTAGAAAACTTTTAAGGGGTTTAAATTATCGTCGAGTATCGCGTATTCACAAAAACTTTCTCTCCAGAGGTCATAAAATATTAAATTTCAAAGTTTTCCGCGTTTAATATTTCCATGGATATACCCTTTGAAAAGCTATATATCCTGCAAGTTTCCTAATCCCTTTGTACCACTAGGTTTTTAATCGAAATTTCAAATCCATCGAGAAAAAGAAAAAATAAGAGTCTTGCAGAAACCACGCCTGGTTAAACGGATTTTCTGAATATCGAGGTCAATCGATATGATGCGAGTGGAAACCGGAGGCTTTTCATTTCTTTGACCAGCTATTAACAATTGTATATGTATACACTGGTTCGAGAAAGTATTTGAACGCTTATCAAACCGCAGTTTTGTTTCTCCATATTTCTATGTGTTTTGTAAAACATTCTCAAGTTCCATTAGTTGTTATCGTAATTTATTTGTCCTATATTTATCGTAATTTCATCGTAAGTTTCTGCGATTTTTATCCAGGCAATTTAAGAAGCTTCGTTTAGCTCATTGTCTTTGAGATTTCTAAATGGAACAAATCAGAAATTATATCGTTAACTTGTAACAATGTTGCTCTTATCGTGTTTTCTGACGTCATTATTCGGGCCTTTTATTGCTTTTAAAGCTCGTTTTCCATGTAGGCACGTGCACTGCTTTCATTTTATTATTGAATCCTTCCTTTGATGTTTTCACTTTTCTTGATGTTTTCTTTCTTTTATCGCCACAGTATTTCTTTCTTAACGTCCGTGTATTTCTTTTGCCGCTTCTACGATTTTGTCTAATGAATGCCTTTGTATTTGCTTCTTTAATTCTGTAACTTTTTCAATACATTTTTGCACTGCTTTTTACATTCTTTTTGCTTTCCTTTTTGGTATTAAAGGCTACATATTTTTACCTTGCGAAGATTAGTTATAAAGATTACAAGCTCTATTCAGTGTTCTCGCAGTACTTTTATTCATTTCTGCTATTTTTGCTTTTCTATATCTTTTGATTAATTTCTTTTATTTCTTTATATGTTTGGGTAGCTTTCTCGTTTATCTCTTGTCCTCGTTTTCTCTGCTTGTTTAATTTACTAGGTCTTTCCTTTTTAATGTAGTCGTATCACCTTTTTTCGCATTTAACAAACTCCTTTTTCCGCGTACTTATGCCATTGTGTTTTTATTGCCCGAATTCTTTCCCCTTGTTGGAATTCAATCCAGAATTCTCCTCTCAGCCGGATTGCTTCCTCGAACGTGAAAATTTTTCTAAGTCTCAATTTCATCCTATTGGAATTTATCCCAGAATGGTCGAAGGATAGCAGGGGTCCTTAGGGTGATAACATTATTTGCACTCATTGATTAAAGACGAATACTGTCCACGTGGGTAATAGAAATCGAAAGCAAAGAGCTTTAGGAACGTCTTTGGTATCCGGACAATAGCTGCTAGGAATTATTTCGGAGAAAATGATCATTGACCACCAATAATGACCATAGGTTGACCACAGAGTAAACGTGCTGTCCATGTCACGTACTGGGACAAGGAATAGTTTCAGTGGTTCACGGACGTCTTAAGATATTTTGATACTCGTAGAAATCGAAAATATAGGAATGGGTCTGAAAGCTTTGGGTTAGTTACCCTCCTTTCCTAACGAATGATGTTTAACATGGAAAAGCACTCTGCGATATATCTTCGTGTTTGAGTGCACAATGTTTTTATTAAAATGCCTGTGGAATTATTTATTTTAGTGATTTCATATTTCCTAATCTAAGCCTTTTAGCTTATTTTGTTAATACTAACTCCAAGTGCAAGTAATATAATTTAAGAGATTACAGAGAAATGTTTATCTTTTTTTCGTAAAATAACTTAGTTACCGTGGATTATTCTAAGATAAAAGAAGCAATAACGAGAAATAAATAATAATCTTTTGTGGTAATAATCTTAAAAAAAAAAAGAAGGAAAAAAGTCAGATTGGAAAATAACATTTCGGAAAAATTCATAATACGCCTTAAACCAAGAAATATGTAACCCGATGTCATAACTCCTTCTCTCTTCCAATCCTTTTGCCATTTCCATCGCTTTTGGAACGTAGACGTGACCTGCTCCGCTCGCATCACCACGTGACAACCCTGAACTGGTCACGTAGAGGATCAGAAATTACGTAAAGTATAGTTTAGACTTGATTCAGTTCCTGTCGAAGAAGATAAAATGCTACGGATTGAATCACATTGTAAAATCAATATATCGATGTTGTTATTTGATGCTTCAATTCAGAATCTCGTTATATCACGGACCATATCATATAAATTTTGACCACGGGTCAAACGTGACAATCTAAAATTCAGTTTAATATTTCAAGGTATAATTTCTTTCGTTTTTCTTATGTGACGCTTTTTCGTTGACTTATCCTTCTCTGGAATGCTTTTTAGCAGCGAGTCACGGCTGCGAAGTGGCTTGATTAAATGCACTCTGTAATCTGCCAGCGGGATCTCGGATTTAAACGAGGAACGTAATGTAATACGAAACGTTGGGCCGGCGAGACCAACGCTTTTTAATGGAAGGTGGAAATTTCTGATGGCATCGCTTTTCCATCACTTCCTGTGGATCATCTAATTTCTGGTGCGTTTATTTAATTCCTGACGTTGATCGATCTTCCTAGTTTCCACAAAAACCTAGTTTTTAAAAATGTTATTTTCAAGCTTTAAGAGGAATTCAAATAACCCAATTTGAAGTGCACCTTTTTGTCCCTTCGCTTGAGTGTTCGAGTTAGCGATTTAAATTCAAGTGTTCAACATTTTTATCCAATTAGTCAAATGATTTAACTCCAACTCGTTTGCGTTCTTGTTAGGATATTTTTTCGTACAATCGCTTTACTAACGTGCTGTCTTGGTTAATGTAAAATACCCTTTCAAGCTACAAACGAACTTGGAATTCTTCCAACAATTCCTTCACTCAGGTGGAACTTACTATATTTTCATCAAGTTTAATTTAGATTAATCTCAGTTAAATTCAAATTTGTATTCGTATAAGTATACTTGAGAGTTAGGAAACTATTAGCCTGAGTGTTTCACGGTTCAGATTTAACGAAACAAATTTTTCAGACAAATAGAACAAATTTTATTCTATCAATAATTTTTCTTATTACTCTACGTGTGCGTATTTTCCATAGCAGCAGAGTAGTCAGAATTTCGCTCCTATTTTCGGGATCGTATCGATCCTATCCACCAATAACTGCTTTTATTAAATTGCAGCCTGCTTAAGTAACTGTGAACAGGGTAGTGTACGTAATTCAATTTACGCGAGACGACGGGCTATAATTTTGTTTTATTTCGGGTTCCATCGATCTCCTACACGCTGCGTGGATATTGGAAAGAGATGTAAATTAGAAAAGATTTTTAACGTGAAGCAAAACGTCCTTGCCTCGGAAGAATATTCGACGATTTAATTGAAATAATCTATGATGCGGGAATGTAGAGAATCTTCCACTTCAATGGAAAAATGAATAAATTTATCGCGTGACATTCTATGAGAATCGACATTCGTGCTTATTGTTGTGTGATGACTAACATTTAACAAAATTATTCCCGGGCTGCGGGCTTTTGTTTATTTATGAGAAATTTGAGGATGTCTATTAAAATACGTAGAATACTCTATATAAAATTTATGAAATATCCAAAATCTAGTACCTTTTATAACAGTAAAAGTATTTTCAACTTAAGTCCCATTTTCTAAATTACATTCGTAAAAATATACATAAATATCTGTGATATAGTAAATTTTAGTTAATATAAAATTTATTGAATCGAATAAAATGTACTTACTCTTGTAAAATATAAAGCTTTCAGTTACTTCAATAAACGTTTTATTCCTAGTGGGCGTTAGTATGAAAGCGGGTTTCAAAGATATTTTAGCCAGAGATGGGAGAGAAAGAGAAAGAGAGAGAGAGAGGAGATTTTAATTTGCATTTGCGATGCAGCCTTCAAAGTTGCATTATTAGAACCGCCCTTGTTTGCGGGTTATTTTTCCTTGTCTCCGTCCTTGACTTATCCATTTTGCCCTTGTTCTCCGTCTGAGATACCACATTATTTTCAAATATGGTTACTTGAATTTTTCAACCTAGATTCTAGATCAAGTATTTTTTATTCGTAATTTATTTTTTAGGTTACTTCTAATTCGTTGCGTATAAATTCCATCATTTCCAAGAAATTAGTAAAGAATCATCGATATCGTAAGAAATTAGATCTTGAAAAAGTAAAACAAATGGTATAGAGGCAGAAATATGGACTCATATCTTGCTGCAATAGAATCTGGCGACACACCACAGATTCTAAGAACAATTAGTAGATACTGTATGCAAGAACTCTTATTGATACTGTGTATTGAAACAATATCGTGTTCAACTCGTAAATTCTATCATTCTGTAAAATTGGTACGAATCATTAACGAAATTCTATCTTGGAAAATTGCAACAGAAAACAAATAACACAGAAGGAGGATAGATAAACGACTTTTACGTATTATTTCACTGTTTGTCATTGCTCATAATAATTTCTGATAATAATTTCTAATTGCTCATAATTTCGTTTCTCATAATGGATTACAGTCTTAATTAATACCTACGATATATCGATTACACATACAAATTCTATCGAGTACACGATAGTTTCCGGGTGAAAGTTCCCGTTGTTATCTCTGCATTCAGAGATAGGATCATAATAGTTATTATTTTATTAAATGGATAAATCTATCACACCGTTCTGAGCCAAGAAAACCTTTATTGCGCGCGCTTACAAAAACTGTGGATAAAAACAAAAAGGCATTTTAAGCCTATGGATTAAATCTATCGATTGTAACCAGGATTATCTTCTAGTTACTATAACTAACGCATTTGCATATGGATGGCGAGCACGAACTCGCGTTATCATTTTCAACAGTTCCATAATGGAAATTGTTTGCAATGCAATATATACAGCGTTATACATATATGTGTTCGAAAGTCGTAAAATAATTTTTCAAAGTTTCGCACATCGTACGGATCATTGGCCGCGGAAATACAGACAAGTGAAGAAGCCCTCGAGGTTTTTACCAATTCCCTTTCCTTGTGGAATACGCTGCTCGTGCCAGGATCGTGTCACGATTAAATTGAATTTCACACCAGAAGCTGCTCCTGCGGGGATTTCAATTTACACAGAGTTGACAGCGTTCAAGGAAACCTGCTATTTTGTCAACGATACTCCGTTTGAAGTTCAATCGTTCCAAAACGTCTTGATTTTTGTCACGTGAACCCTCTAACTTCAAATATTACGATTTTTAACACATTAAACACCAACATTGCGTTGACGAAATAACGTCTCATTCGCAATCACGTAACAAAAAGTGTCAAAATATTTTTTAATTTTCCTACGAACTTCGTTTCACCGCTTGGTCCCTAATGGGTTAAATATTTACGATTTAATATTTTATAAACATTCTGGCATTTTTTTGTTTCACGTTCCTGCTCTTCCTCGTTAATGAAGTTATGTATTTTATAGTAAACCAAGTCTCGATGGTGACGTATAGTTTAATATTTTAATCATAGTTTCATTACTTTTAATTTCCACTTAACCACAAAACGGAATATATTCGTAAGCATATAATTACTCGCAGGAAGCTCGTACAAAGTATCTTGCGAGGTGCATAAAATGAGAAGCAGACGGGAGGTCGAGACGAATAAACCTATTTACAAGTTAACTCGTACGCAGCACACGGCATATTCTACGATATACTACGACATACCAAGAGTAGCTGGAAGTGCCGCTGAAAACCATGTTATTGAACCATGTTGTTGAAACAATCCCGTAAAGGTAATTTACGCGACAATGATTCATTTCTGTGATGCGATTATGAAATTCTCTCGTTTCCTCTCAATTTGTTTTATTTCATTTTTGTATGCGCGGCCGGATACAACTGAATTATATTCAATCTAAGTAAATCGAAACGATCGAGCGTCTTTTCCAGTTGATTCCTTTCGATGCGATATTTATTTTACATCTAAATTTTGTTTTTCATTCTATTTCAACACAATCCACTAACTAAACTTACAAAAATTGGTCGTGTCGTAAGTTTTAAAGATATATTGAAATTTTAGCAATTTTTAAAATTCACGGATAGAATTTTACCTCCACATCCACGAGAAAAATTAATATCTTTGCAAACTTATTTCTAAACAATCCACCGATGCGATTTACTAATAGCGATCATATAAATATTTCATAAAATTATTTCACAAATTTTAAAGATACGTATATAGAGATAATCATTACTCCAGAAACATTTTTACAACAAATTCCTACTTCCAGTGTTAAGCAAACATCATTACATCATCCTGGCTGCAAGAGGCGTCCGTGATATATTGATTCGCTCTTACGTCTTCAATCAATGACATTCTTCGAAAGAACGCGTATACTCATTAAAGAAGATCTCGAACACCAAGGAAATGGTTTATCCGCCTTGGGTCGTCGAGGCAGATTTTTCAGGCACTTTGACATCGTTCGTCTCGTATAATGGTAGTGGAAAATCACAGATATACACTCCATACACATGAGATCATCAAGCAGTCTATTACCTATGGTACGGACTTCGAGAAGTGCTTTGTCACGATAAAAATCGTCGATCGTATCGAGATGCACAGAAGGTTGTTTATAAAACTCGAGTTGGAACAGACGAGACGACGGTGAAAAGAGAGATAAATCGCGCTGCATCTCGCGATCAAATTTTAAAGAAATCGTTACTCGTTCTCTGTCGAATGACTATTGGCACGATCGATAGAGGAATAATTGTCAAAGGTACGGTTTGCCGATGATAAATCGCGATGTACAGGCGAATAATATGATTTAGGTTATACGGAGTTCTATTCGGTTGGAATGTCTCGAACAGGATATTTATCTCACTTGTATGGTATCGAGGTGTTTTGGTGGACGAGTATAAAAGCCATGTAGTAAGAGATAAATGTTTGTTTGGAAGTTGGATCCTGATCACTGATCAATGGACGTTGATCAACCGCGATATAAAAAAAATGCGATACGTGACTGTACTGTACGAACTAATCTTTTCTTTTTTTCGTTTTTGTAAAATGTATAGGGAACCTGTTTCACAGTGCGGAAAATCTAGTTTACTTTTTACAATGGACCATTTAATTCTAGTCCATACTGTGAGCCAAATACTAGATTAAACTATCGACTTCAAATCTGTTTTTGAAGATAACGTGGTAAATCATGAAATATACGATGTATTGAAATTTGTCAAAGAATCAAAGATATTTAAAGAAATAATACACCGTGACATCTGTTTGTTGTTAATAACCATGTATTTAGTTGATAGGGCAGTAATCTTTAAATAAGTGAAAAAATATATCATTTTCATTGATGTATTGGTAAAAATTTTCTCCTTTACAAAAAGTGGAGAGAAAAGAAAATAAAGTTTTCTATTAATATGTAGAAATTATGATCGTTGAAAGATATGTAGGACTTTCTCGTACGGACTTTCGTTTAATTAAATCAATTAGTTCTGCGAAAGTGACTTTACGACATGTACTATTCCTTCAATTTTTAAAAAAAGTATCGAGTAATTACCATTCGAAGAGTTTGTTATCATTTTGTCTATCGAAGAGTTAGTTATCATTTTGTCAATCGAGAAATCATCATTTTGTCAACCGAAGAATTTTATATCCGTTAGTCTGTCAGTCAATTGTCAAAATCGAGTAAGATTTGAATAAATAATTACATATTGTTAATTTACTTTCGAACAACTTTTGCCAGTTGCATTAAACGTCAGTTAGCGCTACCTTCTCGTCAGCAACTAAATAGAACGCAACAATAATAATATAAATAATATAAAAATAATTAAATGTCGCCACTGAAATGAATTTCGTGCAATTTTCCAGATGAAGGCAAAATAATTTCAATACTGGCATCTGCAATGAATATACTTCCACGGATATTGTAAAAAAAGAATTACGAATAGCATTTCTACTCCCAAATTCGGTTTACTACCCTTTGAGTTAGTAATGTTTCAAGAGGAAGCAGTTAATTCATAAAACAGAATTTAACGAACTGGATGATCAACACGTGTCCTAATGGACGGCTTTTAATGATACGATTCAATCACGCCTAAATTACTGTTATAAATATTATGTCACGTTACTCTATACATTGTTATATTTCCTTTTATCGTACCCCATCGCTTTACTTAGCTTTCCGATATTTAATATATTGTACGAAATGTTATAAAAGTTTATGGCTGCTATTGCCAGTTACGTGAAATATTTATGTCAACAAGTTTTCGCGTGATAAGCAATTTATAAGTGATGTTTATGGAGAAAGTAAATTAGGTTTGTAGAAGAAGATAAAAATTATAGAAAGTTGAAATATATTTTTCTCAATTACGCGAGAAAGTCATTTTGTGACAAAAATTCTAGCAAACGGATGGAACGAATCGTGTAGTTTTGATAAAATTTCTCATAAAAATTGACATTTTGTCGCAAAGAATGTAGTTTAGTGGATAAAACTAGAAATTTGTAACAAAATAATTTTTAGATTTGTAAGTTTAATAAATCTTCATGCATTCTGTCTTCTCCTGTATTATTACGTTGTCAGTTTCAATCTCGCACGACTTAAAATTTTCATATATGTCGTTACTACGTTTGATTAACGACCTTTTTACTTGTTACGTGCTATATTAAGAAAAGCAATGAATATATCCTTCATCCAATTATGTCAAAAAAAAAAAAAAAAATAATACTACACGAATATAAATGCAGCATTAACGTGAAAATAAAATACAATAAATTATTAAATCTAAAACTAAATATAGAACAAAGCCATAAATATCAGTAAATTACAGCGCATTATCACAGAAAAATCGTTTGTTGTAGCAACCTCCTGAAATGTAGCGGTTGTTGCCCGTATAAGATTCGCAGTATCGTAGCACAAGTTCATTTCCCGCTTTGACTTCCTATCATACTGATCGAGAAATTAATCAGAGTAGTTGTGACACGTGAATAGGGTGAATAGCAGATATCAGATAGAACCCTTCGCTGATCGATAGCCTTTGTCCAACCTATTCGCACTCCACAATATTCTACAACTCGGAATAAAATATAATGCGATCGAATGGAACCTTTAACGATTTACTGCAGTTATATGATTTATTATTAACGAATATAGAATATTTTATTTTATTTTTAAATTAGTATAGAGTCGCGATAAAACTTCCAGATGTGAAGGAAGCAAAAATTTATTTAATACTAAAATATCTAATATTGGATATTCTGCTAACGATGATATTTTATCTAATACGGAAATAAAACTGGGATGTTTATCTTCTACTATAATCTATTGAAAATGAAAAGCAATGACGGTAGAAGTTTAACTTTGATTTTACATTCAACTAAAAATGAGATCTTCCCCTTAAAGAATGAAATTTATTTTTCTGATATAGTAGACGCTATCAATTTTCAAATGGTAATCTTTAACTAACAGTCGCGTGAAAGGTAAAATGGTTATTCTGGACGTTGATTTGAAGAGTGTTCGTGATAACACACATCTAGTTATTCGGAGAGTTCTAAATTGCACAGTTTAATATAACCAGAACACGAACTAAATTTCACAAATTTGTTATGCAAAAGTTACGGAATTAGAAATTGAAACAGAAATAAACTAAAACGCAAACGAAGGTGATGAAATTCTCAAAACGTTATAAACAGAGGATTACGTAAGAAAATGCTTTTCCTAAGGTAAATTGATAAATCTGAAATTCATTCAGATCTGTGATAATTAAAAAATAATAATTCTATTCTTCTTACGAATTTATATTTATATGATAATTAACATTTTTTTTTACACATAAGTTCAATATATTCAAAAATATTCGCTATTTAAAAAAGATGTCTTGTATAAAACGTTTCAAAAATGTTTACAATTCTATGAATATAATGCTGTCTGTTTTCGACACGAAAATTTTACCTCTTGAATCATAAATTCGTCAGAGACACGACAAATGCATTCGAAACATATTGTACTCGTGCAATGTTCGTTTCACGAGCTTCACGGTTCCATCATTTCTAGAATTCCATAAATTTCGCAATTTAACGAATGAAACAATACTAATCAATATTTGGTAAAGGGAACAATTAATATCGCAACATTGCTCCACGATTATTAATCGGTAAAATATTGCACGCCATCCAGGCTCCACCCAGTTTGCATACTGTTTTGCACGAAGCTGCAAAGTCAGCGAAAGGATTTATGCAGGCTTCACCATCGTCTTATGTCATTACCATTAAGGCAAGACAAGCAGAGGATTCATGATCGTAATTCCATGAAATTTACGGGGTGTAGATAATGGAGTGGTCGCTTTTAATGGCCTATAATTCCTAACAAAATCGATGAGGCCAATACCTGTAGACCAGAGAACATAACGTCGAAGAAGCGAGAGTCATAATACAATGCATAAAGTTAAGATCGAACAGTTGTTACAACCCTCTTAGAAGTGATCAACCAATGGTGGCTACACCCAACAGTAATCGATAAAAATGTTGAACTTTGAACTAAATCATAGTAGCAGCAACAAAGTATTTATCTCTGTAAAACTTTGATAAAGAAGTCATTTTCCCTTAATGCAACTATCACAGCCTAGTTTGAAAACTGCTGCCTCGTTTAATAACGTTGGGAACTTTGAGCAGGAACTGTTCCTCTAAACTTCTCTCCATCTAGGCTTCTGTTCCTCTATCCAGAAACAGGTTTCATTTACGACAATATTCGGGTGCTTTACGTTCTACGTTTTTCGTCTATCTTTTATCTTGATTAAAAAGATTCCTGTACACTATCTCGTCCTACATTGTACTAAATTTCGCTGCTGCCAGGCCACACTCATCATTTTTAACCAAATTTTAAAATTTTTTAACCGAACCGGTCTTTCCCAAACGATATAATACTCAATTTACAGTTTCAACCGATTCTCTGATTCCAAGCAATTAATTTAAAAAAATATATATATATATACGTATACACCATGGTATCTATTTTTGTTACGACCGTTCGCAGAGAGACGCGGTCGCGAGGAAAACGCGTCAGCGAGAGGCGTAAATTCTCGCTACGATTCGGTGAATCGACGCCGCGAAGTAGTCGTTCCCCTGTTTCGGTTAAGATAACAGAGGTGGTTAAATGAATATGACACAGTAAAGTAAGTTATATTTCACCGTTTATTCCAACAACTTATAACGAAGGCAGTTACGCTGGTGCGTATGTACGAGATGAGTGAGTGACTGATCTACGAGTGTGTATACCCGGTGGAAGGATGTTGACCGTTCGAAGGATGTAAAATCAGTACTGTCTTGGGAGACGATGCTGCGTCGGAGGAAAGCTAAGGATGGGTGTGTCTAGCGCACGTGACCATCGGATTTGTTGGTGCCGATGTTAGTTAAGAGAGTGAGGGAATAGGCTTCGTTGTTAATTGGTTAAACGAAGGGTCTTAACCGCCCTCGAGAGAAAGTGGTTAGTGGGAGGAAAGTTGCAGTGTACGCGAGAAAAACTAACTTTCCCTTATCCAGCCGTGGTAGACAATAGTCTTTAGAAATTCTTCGGAAATAGACGTTTGTTTGGTTTGAAGGACCTTTACTAGGAAATCTATGAGATTTATGGAAGGTACTTGAGGCTATTGAGGGTACGCAGTGAGTACCCGAAGACATCTGGTTGTCATCTTGCCCGCGGTGTGTGGCCTCGGCTAGGTAGAGTGTTACGCGACGTAACAATTTTGTACCTAACTTTTAAATTAGGACTTTGAGTTCTAGTTCCAGTAGGTTAGTAAGCTAGAATCTTTCTACAAAGAAGAACAAAGAAAAATAAGCAAATATGATGGGTGTAAGCCATAAAAAAATTTGCCTATAGAAGCCTGTGTAGATGGAGTCGAAAGAATAAAGCTCGTGTCAATATAGATAAGAGTCATTGAAGCAGCCACAGAGAGAGCGAGAAAGAAAGAGGGTGCTTTTCTCTGGGTCGAGAGAATGTGCAGTGGAACAGATCGATGTCCATGGCGCCTGCCGCAGACTCTGCAGTCTGTATTACTGTATCCTAGTGTATACAATTCCGTAACTGCTAGGTATAGGAATGTTCACTGTAGCGCGGATATATTAATGTCAGTGTCTAGATAGCTGTTTATGTTATAGGGGTTATATGCTCGATGAGATAATCGATTCTTCCGAGTAATTAATCGTTACATCAACATGTTCTCTTAGTCGACATTCGTGGAATGAATATAGGTTTTACAACGGGACGAAGGAAAATCATTTTATTTGATCGAACGAAAATTGGATATTGCATTGACGAACGAATGTTATTCGTATTTTCTTTTTATTTTTATGCTTCAACAACGTAACAAATCCAGAGAATGGATCGATACATCCTCGTATGCGTTTTAAAAGAAATATTTTATTCGATTGATAAAAAAGTGGATATTGGATAGGTGGAAAGACGATAAGTCGTATTTTCCTCTTATTTCTAAGTTTGAATAACGCGTCGGAAGCAAGGAAAATGAGGCAGCAGCAGATTCGTATGCGTTCGAAGGAAAGCTTGAAGTATTCATTCAATTGGTTTAAAATTTGATATTGGATCGACGATGGGATATTAAATTGTATTTTCTTTTTACCTTTGAGCTCCATTAACGTCGGGAATAGACAGAAAGGATCAATACGTTTGTAAGCATTCTAAAGAAAATTACTATGTAGAGGTGACAGAGTTTGCCAGGGTGACTGTTCAATTATCCAATTCTCTTCGATTCTAACATACGAAACATTCTGTATATTCTACCGTATCACTTAATTTAACAGATATATGTTGACGTACATATTGTGCTGGCTACAAAAAATATAAAAATACAGATAAATCATAAGCAGTTCTTGAAACTAGGATTGATGGATATAAGTTAATTAATAGAAGAATGTAATCTATATCTGAAGAAGGCAATCATGCTTCGAAAGTTTTAAAAACATAATCATTATTCATTTTTTATTTTGTTCGAGAATCATCGACGAGATTAATCGAAAATTAATCTTTCACTGTACAGCTTTTAATATGCACATAATAAATAATATCTTGAATAATATATTTGCAGGTAAATTCATTGTGGTTTATAATAATCATTCAAAAATGCATTTGTCCCGTGAATTAAACATGCTCTGGGAAATTATTCGCTATTTGGGTTGGTTAATCAATAACATAAACTCATTAATACTGATTTAAACACGTTTATACATATGACATAGCCTCTGGTATTTCAAATTCATGAGATACAAAACAATCACTGACTCATCATTATCTAATCTAATATTTGTTGACACACGGGAATTCTAATAAAAAATAAATTTTATCTAGCAATTTATCAAGCAATGATGTAAGAATCTGATGACGAGTTGGTCTCTTTCCCAAACGAAGAAACGCTTGGCTACCTACTAGTATTTGCTAAACTAAATTGGACTGAAAAGTTTGCACACTTTAAAAGACCAGTTCGAAGAGCTAATTTTGATGGAATAAGAAATTAACACTTTTTTCTCAATCAATTTCAAGATAATTTGGACTACTAGATTAGATTTAAATTAGGATACTTGATTTCGAAAAATATCATTTGTATATAAGTTTAAAGTGAAGTATTCTAAATTTAAATGTCTTCGCTAAAATTATTATAGATTATCTGGAAGCAAATAACAATATACGTGTCAAGCTTTGATATTTTTGATTAGCATTGTATAATTACGCTCAAATGATTATTCATTAATTGCGTTCTATGAGTGATAGTTTTATTTATCATATATTAGCGATTTCATCTACAAGGTATTTTTATTCTTCCTAAAAGAATCTTGGAAATAATTCTTCAAAGTAACATAAATTAACAGCAGACGTTGAAAACGTAGTTGGCAAACTTTTTCAATAAAACAGGTGCCAAGATGCCTGCTACATTTGCTGTTCTAACAATATATTCTTAGTGTTATAGATATTTCTCAAAAATACCATAGTATTTCAACAGATTTAAGGTTTACAATAAAGGAACGCTATACGTACCTTCAGGTTATTATGCAAAAGGTACTTAAATGCGTGGTTTAAATACTGCAGATTAAAAATTATGAAACCGTGAATCAAACGTTGCAAACTAAACATTTCGAAATTACGAACGAATTCATGAACTAAATGTCTAAACTATATGTTACGGAACTGTAAACATAAAATTTCATAATAATACATATAAAGTGCATATGTAAAGTTGTATGATATGAAGACGCGTATTAGAATGTTTTATTTCTTTGAATTTCCTCAACCCTCCAATAAAAAAAAGATAAAAAATTCCAGTAATGGAAACTGTCTACAACAACGAATACTTTCTGCCGCTCACATCTCGACAGAATCATGATTACTCTAAAGTGAGTGATCTTAGGGCTTTGTTGTCGGCTTAACCAACGCAAAGACTGCACGAGAGTCCTTTCCTTTTACGTGAATCGTTTTCTCGGTTACAAAACGGTCCACTCGACATCATTTCTCAGCGTCGGAATCATGTCGTTCTGTCTAAAAGAGTTGTACTAACTAACTGGATTTTGAGGAATCGCTGAGCCAGAGTCACTTTTTGTCGAGATATATCCTCGAATTTAATCGGTTCAAGAATTTCTTACGCTTCGTCGTGGCAATTTACTGCGTTTCGCGGTAATTAACATCGTGGAAGTTTTCTCGGTAATTGTTTACATAGAAGTATACGTCAACGATTTCGATGACCTCGAAGTATGTTGTTAACGTCGTCAATCTCAACAACTTTTTCCTATAAATGTCACCGTTGCTGGGCTTTACTGTTCGAGATACATACAAAAAATTTAAATTAAATTTACTTTCCGTTACACCATATTTTGGGTTAGGCGGACATATCTTTATGTAAGCTACTTTAAACCTGACTCATTGGTGTTAATCATGTGTCATATAAATAAAAAAGGATAAATCAATTATTATTATTGTTGGTTACAGATAAGATTAGGGTTAAAATTAATATTAATATAATGAATATGTATATTTTAATAAATAGCTAATTCATGTGCTCTTTATTATTTTTTATCGATAGTGGTTGATTTTTCGTGCAATTAATTTTATTCAACTCCTAAAAATAGCATTTTAGAAAAATATACATTAAAGAAAGAAGCGTTAAAGCGTTCAAATGCGACGAAGGTATTAGAAGTTATTGCGAAATTTTACTTTGATGAAATTGGTGTTGTTTAGTTTCTAATGTGTTTTATTATAAATAAACATAATGCGCTATTAACTTGCTACATAATACCGTTCCGTGTCGCCCTATTTTATGGACTAACCGATAAGAGTCATTATTCTAATCTAAGCGTAATGATTAGCTTATCACCAACACCCACGCGAATATCTAAAAAGGATCTTTCACGAATATGTTCTATCCACTCTATTAAAATTTAATGGAGACTTAAGAGAATTTTTGTTCTTGAACGGTGAATTAAGAAACGAATCACACACTATACGACTACTATATCTTGTAATGAAATGGTGCAGAGTTTGAGCTCGATTACCTAGCAACCCATTATCGTCAAAAGAAAAAAGATATACACGATAGAATTCTACAGTTTTGATCAGAAAGGATAATATTAAGATTCCAAATATCAAAATTCAATAACATCATTAATTAATAAATTATTATACAAGAGATTTTTTTAATTTTAATTTCTTTCGTCTTTAATTTAAAAAATACGGTAATTAAATTCTTCTAAAAATTTCAATTTAGACCTAAACTTTTCGGAATTTTACCTTTGACTGTCATTCGAGTGAAATGCTGAAAATACAGAACAGGAGATTTTAGGTTTCAATAATCGATCAACATTCGCGTTTCAGTGTCAGTAGCACTCGAGATATGGTCATGGAATTCGTCACGTTCGCAAACGTTTAGGCATTAACGTGAGTCAACAACTTTATGCAAATCTATGTCAGATTAACGACCTGACAATTCCGAGAATGCTTTTTGCTTCACTATATCCGTTATATGCACATTTCTTCCGCGCTATGAAACAACAGTTTGGACGACTCATCACACAGGAGAGTGATTTTCAATCCTTCGATACTACCAACGTTCCAGATAGTAGATGAAAAAGCACTTACTGATGGTATTAGACCCTTCACATACTATATTTTAAAATAGGTATCGTTCCATAAATTCCTATTAATTTTATGATACATTTACTGGAATCCGGAATTTTCCAGTCGAGGGAGTGTCAATTTCAGAAATATAGAGGGCTTACTCGAAAATATTTTACAAGTAGATAGAAAGGAATTCTTTATACAAAAATAAATGAAGAATAAGTTAATTTTAAGAACTTGTTGCGTAGTGCGTATCCACTTACAAGATCGAAATATTCCCCTTAGGTCTTTTTCAATTCGATAAGTCATAAAAATTATGCAAACGATGTATTCGTGCAAAATATGCTATTATTATATTATCATTCAACGTATCTTAACTACGTCAAGATTTAAGTACATATGAATAATCGATTTTCTCAGTAAACAGCCCTTTAATTTATTTTTGCATAAGAAATAATCTTCCATCTGCATGTACAATGTTTTCAATTCCACTCAACCTATCTAATCAAATTGAAATAATATTAATCGAAGTACAAGTACAATTTGTATCTTCGTTACTAAATACGCTTTCAACCACGCAACGAAACGGTGAATATAGAAACTAATTAAGGAATATGAAATGAAGGGTTCGAGTGATTAATCGATGGAAACTTTCCTGCATTTTGCATGAATAACGGGGGAACAAGTTGAATCGATACAGACTTGAGAAACAAATTCGCAAACAAAGTTACAGTTAAGCAGAGAGAAGGGTCTATTATTCGAACCCTTGCTCCAATAAATGGAATCAGCTCTTTGGGTGACTGGTAGTGAGAATATTTCACGATCGTATCGGTCCATTGATGGAAGCTTTCAGATAACTCAACGAAGCAGCAGACAGACGGGGACGATGGAGAGTTCTCGTTTACGAGAGTTACTCTTGATTATATGAAATGAATCACACATCGTGTTGGATGCTGTGAATACATCAGTCTGCGCAATGCTCGTAGCTGTACGGATAAATTAGAGTATCGTGCCTTAGCGAATAAATTTTAATGGAAGTGCGTCACTGCCACTTCTGTTGCGTCCCGCAAATCTGTGATAAGAATATCTTGTCCGATGACTCGATATAAATGTCAAAAATCATGTGAACGCGATGCACGGCACACATCCCCGGTTACAGTAATAATTTCGAACGCAAGTTGTGGAAGAATAGGGTAAGAAAATACCTATACCGTGATATTTAGAAATGCTCTAATTTTAAATAACTTAATTATCTTCTTTCCCTTCAAATTATTATAAAAAAGATAAACGTTTTTAATACAGATGTGGCAGTATAAATAGAGCCTAAAGTTTATTTGCTTTTTTCAACGTAAAAAGATGGAAAAGAAAAGAAAATACTGTGTGAATAAATTCATAGATACTTCTAACTGGTATTTTGGAGTATTTTTACGCAAATCCATATTTTTTCTTTCTTTTTTTT
This sequence comes from Bombus vosnesenskii, assembly GCF_011952255.1. NCBI lineage: Eukaryota > Metazoa > Arthropoda > Insecta > Hymenoptera > Apidae > Bombus > Bombus vosnesenskii. Next base: position 4,018,832 of record NW_022882938.1, read on the forward strand.
TTGGTAATATAATAAAATGAGAAGAGTGGAACCTCGGAAATTCGGAAGAAAATTGTTTTATGTACCAAGTGTTATAGAAAGCACCATACTTTGCATATTTTTCCATAATATGTGCATTCTGTACAACTTTGCACTTTCAAATTTCCTATAAATGCATAAAAATCCGCAGTCTATCTCTTCCACTTTTCAAAACGAAATTTTTGCTTTCGAACTCTATACGTGGTTTTACTGTAAAATGCGCCGAAGTTGCTGATCGATCACATCATAAAAATTGCCAGAGTTCAAAGAATTAAAGTACGTAAAGATTTGAATCATCATCTCTATTTATCAGAATGTTTACCTTCTTTACATATTACTCGCTCAATATTCAATAGCTATGACAAGACAGAGAATATTTACATATTTGTAATCCACGATTCGCCGTTAATAGTTCGTGTGAGTTCGTTTTCGTCGTGAGTCAAGATAAATATATTTCCGGAATTTAAGAGGATGTCGAAGATATTCTAAGCTGCGGCGGGCAGTTTATAGTTAACTATTGTGACGAATTCATGGCGTCACAACGTACGCTAAGTATTATGTAACGGCGCTACGGCGTGCATTATAGTGTTGCAACGATTCCTTTGATCACATTCAAGCTATGCACGACTTAATACGATCAAAAACCCGATATAATTAATTTATTGATCTATAAATGAAGTCTATGGAACTTACATTAGCTTGATACAGTGATAAAATGAAATTAGGAAACATTTAATCAACCGATTTGTAGTACCTACTATTATGTATTGCATAGTGCAGTAATATTACTATCTACTCTAGTATTATCGCATTATCTAATGGCACTATCAATAGTGAATCGTATTATATACTCTGATCGCTATTAAGCATCAATTATGTGACTAATGTACTCGATGTATACATTTAGATACTATTCATGTAATACCTGAATTTGCAATTCACTCAACGATTGATTCTATGAATTAAAGTTACAAATTAGAAAAATTCCAAATTTTTTCTCTTTTAATATCAATGTTTATTTAAGTATAAAAGTGGAAATCTGTCTGTCTGTTTGTCTCTCTCTTTTCCTCTAAATTGAGTTTTCACTGGAAGTTATTTAAATGACTGTTGCATTTATATTTTCCACTCTAGGATAGTCTCAGAGGAACATAGCAATTTCTTTTAAAAACGGTTATGATCCCATAAAACAAATGGACCGCTACAGACTCATCAAAGATACTTTTATTAAAGCAAGAATTATATGCACATAAATGTTCCCATAACATTTCTTACTTTCTGCATGAGCTGTCGTTTATTATCTTAAAGAGAATAAGCCCGTCCCATATCAGATCGAATTCTAAGCCTCCTTAATGGTCCATTATCAAATATCCTCTGTCCCACCCTATATGTAATAATCATGCTGACATAAACCTTATTTTGATGTTCGACGAAGATGAATGTATAAAGAAGTGTCATACCTCAGGCCCTAAACTCATCATCGACATATACAAATCACGCCACTCTTTGCTATTTCACTATAACTACAAAATTCTGAATTATAAATGCTTTTATATAACATGAAATAATAAAAAATTTTGAAGATGAATTTATTTCTCTTCATATTATAGAAAACTATAATATATAAAATTATTGATGCATATATAATATACGTATAACATACATATAAAACTATTGACTTTTCCTAAATTTCTGAATTCCATGTAATACGTGCATGTGTGCGTATACATATCTTTAATTTTGTATTGTACAACTGTGTTATACAAATTTTAAATATTTGCAACTTTTGTAATAAAAAATTTAGGATATTGGTCTGATCTGGTAATCCAATGTCTCCTAATTTAATACTGTTCCACGACGGTCAAATTTCCAAATAAGATAAAATCGTCGGTTTTATCCGATTCGTAGAATAAAAGCCCGCAAGCGTTTCTGAATCATGTATTATACGAGACAACAAAGGTGTGGTTTTCCAATTCCTATATATATATAAAAAGAAAAGAAAAACGAAATTGCAATTTATTTATTAAAAAATTCAAAATAACGGTCAGCTATATACAATATCAAATTGCAATGAAGCACAATTGAATTATTTGTTTCAACTGAAAATTTTCTTGTTTTTGGGGTACAGCAAAAGTATAGTCCATCGCAACAGTGCATCACATATCCGTACCTGTGTTTATCCGTCCTTCCAGTATTTACCCGGACAAATAACCCGCGAGCAACGTTCGAAGAAAGTTAATTTTCCGTTTCGATATTAATCGTCGACTGATAAGAAACTAAATTGCATCTCTAACTAATCCAATTAAATTGGTAATGGAATGATGCACGACGAAATTCGATTACGAAAACATCCTTTTGACGCAATGAATGTGACGATAAGTCTAATAGCGGGATTCCACGGACGCAGCCAGTAACTAGCATTATTTATTTTAATTAATGTCGACGTATTGCAGACACAGCCTGCGCAAGAATGTGGCGTATGGACCACATGGAAACATATATCAGTTTTTCGAATGAACCTATTGTAAGAAAGTCGTAATGAAAACGGTGAAAGAGTCAAGCGTCATGTGACATTTGAACCGCATGATGTATATCTAAATTGGTCTCCGTTCTTTATTACGTATGAGGAATAATTCAATCTCTAACGGCGTTCCGTCGTCATATCAGTCACTAACGTAATAGTAAACAGCTGGAGGGAACGTGAATTTACACGTGCACCATGCGTCATACTTTCCACGTAATACTATCGTAATAATGACATATCCTCGTGACATGGTATTTCGCCAGAACTATCCTTACTAACGAAGAGCTGAAGTTTGTACTGACACGATATACATAAATATGCACAACGATATATATATGTATATATATATACGTAAGTGTAAATACATAATGCAAGGGGAGAAAGTAGCCTCTATCCGTGTATTTTATTAAAAATCCGAGAAAGTGCACAGAAATGGAAAATGTATTCAAGTCTTGCAAGTGTGTATCAAATTTCCATGAAAAATTAGAAAGTGATCATTTCGTTTACTCTGGCAGTTCTAGAGTATCAAAAACAGTACGATGGACCCTTGCGCTCCACATGGTATCCATATTTGATAAGCACAGTGGGGAATACATGTTTATGTATGCACCGTGGATAGTACCGGTGGAATTTTGCAGGCTCAATTTAACTCGTGTCCGGTGCTAAACGACAGACAAGTTTCACCGATGTATATATTTGGGAGCCTGTTGCTCGATCATTGAAAAATGCTCTCATAATATGATACATATGACGCATAGTGAAAGACTGCAGCGAAAAAAGAGAAAGCATACGTAGTAGCATAATCTTAAAACGTAATATAAATTTATACAGAAACGTTGTTGCTTTTAACCGAGCAAGATATGTAATATTGACAGAACATAAACGTCGTTATCACACATTATATTACACTACATATGTAAGCCTATAGATAATAACAATGTATGTCAACACTCACGTTCCGGTAGCTTTTTGTTGTGACCAGAGTGGAGGAAACACTCAGCACGCGGGACACTTCATACCATTTGACAACGCACAGAGCACGGCAGCTTACCGTAGCCATCTTATTCGTATCGTCCGCGAAAAACAGAGCACTGCGTGAACAAGTACTGTGAAATCGTTCTTTTTCACGAATCACTTAACACCGAACACTGATAAACGAACAACCGACTTCAAGCGACTACCTGCGACGATCGGGCGGCATCGCTTGCCGGCTCGTCCCTGCGGCCCAAGACCACGACCTTGCGACGACCAATAGCGTGACATGCGCGAATCGCACTTCGTTACTTACCATTGGTTCACTAACCTCCGACCAATCAGCGCTTCGCGTACCCATCTGCGCGGTATATATTGAATATTCAAATCGCGGATTTTATTTCTATTGACAATATTTGTATGTTGAAATGATTTTAGTAGTAAATAAATATTTGTTGATATATAATGGCTATTGTGTTGGCTATATAAACTAACCTAAAAGTTATATCTCTAAGTATAATGATTCCAAACAGTATTTGCACATATCCTTATTTTCCAATGAAGCTTTCCATACCCTTATCAGGCTTCAGATATCATTTTCACAGCATTAAATTTTTGTAGTCGTGTGAAAGTAAATACCATTAAATGTTAATGCCCAATTAATTAGTATGTAGATGATGCAGTAAATATAATCGTATCGAGTCTTGATCGATCGATAGTGACCTACAATACGAAAAATACGTGCGCGCGGCAACTCAAACGACAACGATCAGATTGCGTCCAGTCGGTGTTAAACTTTGAAATTTATTTTAACCTTGCTAAATTTATAACTCTCGTTTTGTATCTCGAGCGACAGAGAATCGTGTCCCAAGTGAATTTATAGCTTTTAGTATTTCGACAATGTAATCACATTGATTTCGATCGATACTTTCTTACCGAGGTTATGTCTGCTATTTATCCAGATGATTTTAACTATACTTACTACGATTACTCTTTTCGGTTCAGGAATGACGACTTAATCTCAACCACTTCCTCGTGGCGGAGTTTTGCTCGTATTATTCTCGTTATCTTACTACGAATTGGTTTTGTTCTTATACACATTGGTAGCGTACCAGTCAACAACGTCAATTTGATTCTATTACAAAACATCATTGACTTTTGTTGGGTAACGATAGTCTATGCACTTGTTGGAATTGTCATCGCCTACACAGGCGACATAAAAGGTTTGCTTGGCGAAGGACACTGGATCGGTGACGAAATCGTCGATAAGGATGAAATTATAATCGGCTGGTCAGCCGTATCAATTGCTGCTGCAATTTTAACTTGTGGAATCGTGGGTCGGACGCATACCATCGGTTACCTTATCATAGGATTTTTGTTGGCTGGATTGGTGCAACCGTTTCTAATTCATTGGATTTGGACGCCACAAGGATGGATACGAACAAACGTATTATTGCAGCAGGAGGTGTATTTCCACGATTATGGCGGCTCCGCAGTTGTTCACCTTGTGGGTGGATTGTCAGGATTCATAGGTTGCCTGACTCTTGGTCGAAGGATACTTCGTCTAGATGCTATAGATGACGCGAGCATCGCTGTTGGTTCCGCGGGAACTGTTTTTGCTGGTCAATTATTCGTGTTCATTGGTCTACAGGTAACATTATTGAGATATAAACTTTTTAAAATTTATTTCGAAACTTGTATGAAAATGATACGAATTATTACATATATTATATTTTGATTGGGTTTAGAGTCTCGGTATGTTGAATATTCAAGCACTAAGATTCGAAGTGAAAGCCAAAACACAGAAAAATATCTTTGTCAACAATTTACTGGCCGCGAGTTCGTGCAGTCTGCTCGTTGTGGCTTTCCATTTCTTTATTCCTCGTGAAGAATTTAATCACTGGACTGTAATGAGATGTGTGCAAGCTACTGTAGCCGGTCTGGTGGTAATATCTGCTGGACTGGATATTTACTCTCCGATGATGGCAATTGGTTTGGGCACGACCGGAAGCATTATCTTTTATTTGGTCTCAAGGCAAGTGTTTAATAGTGCGCTTGAAGATTATTGTAACATCGTAGCTATTCACTTGGTCTGTGCTATTTGGGGAAGTTTTCTCGTTCCTCTTTTCTGTATCAATGAACATGATGAAGTAAGAATGATTTTGTTAAACTTTATGTGGCAACTGATCTGTTTAGTCACAATAATTGCTTTCGTTGCAATTACTATGATTCTTGCCTTCGGTACCTTACACCACTCGGGCTTGTTGAGAAACAGATCGGAATATTTGAATCATTTAAGAGCGAATGTAGCTGAAGGTAGGACTCGGAGGAAATCACTCCTGGAGAGATTATTCCGTGCCGACAGAGATCCCGTTTATCTTCAACCGGGAACAAGTTCCGGTGAACCATTATGAACAAATTCTGGAGTTTCTAGGTATTAAAAATAATGTATTAACGAAGAATATCACGGACCATGTGAAACAAATGTTTAAATGATTGATTTATATACAATGAATTTTTGTACCGATTGATCGAATTATATATCGATTAGAACAAAGAAAAGGAAATTTTATTGTAGTTTAAGTAGAGAGTTATAGAAGACTCGGTATCAAAGATTTTTAACTTTTGTTTTATTAGAACTTACGGACTATTCATACAGTTATTACAGTATTTTACAATAGAATAATTTTAAGTTAAATAATTAAAGGTTCTATTAAAGTCGTACACATATTCTACACGCGTCTTTCTTTATTCGTACAATGACAGCTTTTCTCTTTTTTTGCACAGCAGTCTGTTAGAACACCTACAAAACGTTACCCTTCGCGCGTTGATTGGTATAATTTACAATTCAAATGCGCGCGTAATTTAATATTAGCAATATTTTATCGCTGGTTAAATATTAGACTGGCTCGCACAATATTAAATATGGAGATAATTATAAATCATTAAACGATCTGAATACTAATTGCCTAACAATTATAATTTTAACAGTAGTGTTTAATAGGAAAAATTAAGGGAACTTCATAAATTATAATCTTATCCATTTCCGGTAATCTTGTTTAAAGAAACATTTTTAATGTACCTAAACTGCTAAACCAACGATGAAGTAGTGCTAATTACCGAAGGACCTTTTAAATATTCGTACTCGTATAATGAATTCCCCTATGATTTTTTCCGATTTCGGTTTGTCACATATTATTGTCAGCTGGCAGAAATCGGACAATTTTTGCCACCGCCATACCGAACAAAATTGATTAATATTGACTCTAGAGATTCGACGCTGCGATTGGTACAATAATACAATTGTATATACAACACTGGTAAAATGGCACGATTTGACAAAACAGATCAATCGCTTAGTATTAATATCGTTATCTTTAACTATTATTATATTAACAATAAACTTTGTACATGATTCGTTAAACGTCACGCGACACAGTTTAACGGCAGTATAAAAATGAAAACAAAATATACAAGGGGTAACATGACACTGATAAGGTAGTATGAAAAAATATAGAACGTTCGTCATTGATACGTGGCTTTTTTAAAAGTGCATTTCCACGGAGAATGACCTCATAATATTGAAATTGCTCGTGTTGGGCCAGATGTATGTTTCATAGTGTTCATCGTCTTTCTTTTTCAAGACGATCAGACAATTATATTTCTCAATAAATATTCATAATCGTGCTTCTTATTTAAGTAATAAGAATTTTCTAAAAAGAGATATGTTTGTTGAAATTTTTAGACCGATAGGAATATCAATATTGAAAGAATACTAGAAAAGTAGCATATCAAAGACTGTTGAATGAAAATCAATGAATTAGATCTATTGATAGAAGTAATAAGTAATTACTACATCGTACGATTAACAGAGATGATCATAACTGATATGCTTGTAACAAACCATTATCATCATTAAGACTATCTTGTGAATAAGACGATTTTATTCACAGCAGTGCATTCTGGTTTCCACGACATACAATTCGCTATAATACGCCAGGTATTAAAGTTTCCAAAAATCTTTACGATTTTCTTCAACAACGAATAATTCTTTTATTTTGGAACATAGAATCATCATTAAATCAGAATATGTTTGTGTGCCTTAAACGTGACCAGTTATTGCGAATAGGCAGTTTATCACTTCTCCACATAACATCATCGTTCGCTGAGAATGAGCAACCACCATTCTCGAAATAGTTTCTTTCTTTCCTCCTTTAAATTTTATTTTATTAACTCATTATAGTATACCTACGATCACATCAAAACAGTACGATACATAAATGTACAAACGGACGCGATCACACATCTTTCATCGACCTTTCCATCGGCGGTACCAAGAATAGTATTGTCAAAATATACATAGAATCATCATTATAATTTTTTTCTTGCTTTTTTTCATTTTTTCTTCATTTTTTTTAATACGCTTACACAACGAGAATTAATGTACATCGTGTCTCTGAGAGGGTAAGTGGGCGGGAAGAAAGTTCAAAGTCCCCAAAATATCTCACACTCGCAGAAACGATCCTGCAATTAGTACCAGAAGTAAAGGACTGACGGATCGTCGATCAAAACATCAACGTACTCAATCTATCCACATTGATCATTTTCATGAGGAAATAAATCTCTTCAAACATTGCAACGATCTGGACAGACGTCTCACAGAAGTCAAGTATCGCCTTTTTCCAAAATACCGTTCTTTTCTTTTTTTTTTTTTTTTTTTGGTCGCTTTTAATTTCATTCGTTAAAGCATTCTCTGGCCTTCTTCTCTTTACTACTCAAGTTTCAAGAAAGTTATTATCCTCGACTCGACAACTTGTTCGTGATTATCATTACGCAAATCTAAAATGTGCGTTTGTTTGTGGTCTTTTGATTTATTAAAATATTGTTGACTTCACAGAGTCGAAGAGAAACACGTTGTACTAAGATCGAAGACAAATTTAACTTGGGTATAAACGAAGAGTTCTTTTTTTTGTTCTTGAATTCATCTTTAGTAGTAAAGATTAGAACGAAAGCGTCCAATCCTAATAGACGGATGATGGCACCAGCGATCGGGCTGTATTCTCCTAATAACCATGTTTTCTACGACGCAACAACGATGACAATAATAATATAACGTTAATAATAGTGCTATTGGCTTAACAACGATCGACAGTCACGGTCGTGTTCACCGTGAAACCGTTTAGTGACTAGTTTCGCAGGCTCCCCACCGATCTTAGGCCAAACCACTGGGATAGGCCACTTGAATGGTCCTTCCGTCGAGGATTTGGTGTCCAGTGGAATATAATCGAATGTACAATTATTTTACAGATCTTCAGCTAGTAACCGGTGAATTTCGTTCACCGTTGAGATAAACAGTTCAGAAACGGTGTCGTTTCATATAATCGACGTTTGCTAGGTCATCACCGTGTCGCTGAGATCTTCCTTCAGCCATTGTGGGATCGTTCTCAGCCCGAGCCGTTTTAATAATTTCACTAGGGCCGTATTATGGGATAGATAATACCTCTGTGAACAAACGAACGACAGATTCAAGAAATCATTCTTTCATATTACTCCTGTCCGCTTTCAATGTTTCCCAATTTGCTATACAGTACCTGTAATAATTTGTACGATTTATCCTCCATCGGAGGATACTGACGGCCTTTGCTCTTGCCGAGGCATTTCGTCCGATCCTCGTTGGTAACTTGACAAAAGAATCCCTTCTTTGGGTCGTACCTCAAGTGAGATGAGTAATTGAAAGCGGGCGTGATCTTGAGGAATCTTTGTAGCTCGTGTAACGTCTCCACGGGATTTTGACGGAGCTGCTCCCCGTCTATGATGTGCAATTGTTGAGGCGGATAGTAGGAAAGCCATCTTTCCAGATGCTGGGCGTATTTCCCGGGATTTAAACATCTGTAACAGACTCAAGCGAATGATACTTGCCGCATTTGTCTTCCCGCGCACAATTAATATTCTACCGCAGACATACAGTCCAGATAGTCTACACGCAGGTCGAACTGCATTAGCAATTTAGATCTTCGCTCGTCTACACCCCGTACGGCTATTACGTGGCCGGATAATGTTATTATTTGCATTCAACTATTCAAGAACTTTTAACGACTCGTTATTCAAGCTCGAGCAAGCACTAGGGGCTCTCGTGCTCGTAACAAACAGAAATTTATTCGTGCGCTTGCACAATGTTGCAACCTACCTATTTCTGAGATCGCGTAGAGGTTTCGGTGCGGTATCGCTCGCAGTGATAACCGAGTGAAAGGAATAATTATTCGCTACAGGATCGCCGTGGACCCTCGTGTGCTGGTACCACGAATAGGCACGCCTGGCTGGCGAAAGCAGTATAGTGATTAACTTTGCTCTCGGTAGAAGCGCATGAGCTCTGCGCGGCACCAATTCACCGTCGAAATAGGTCGCGGATTTTTCGAACAGATACCGTGAACTCTCGTTTTTCGACGCTGGAAAGAAGCTCATATACCTGAAGAGAAAATAGAACGATAAGATAAGAGCAGATTAATTAACGAGATTCGCGTATCTCTGAAATTTTTCCTCGAAACGAGCAACCGGTTTTCGTTTTTGCTTCGTCTTACTTACCAATCGAGACCCTTGTAATAATTCTTTCCATTGAAGAACTGAATCTCCTCGAACGTGTCAGGACTCGGCAAATTGCTGCTTATCGCCGGATGAATGGACAGGAAGGTGTAGAGAGCGGTAGTGCCAGTTTTTTGGGGACCAATTACCAGGAACCTCGGTAGCTGATCGCAGGTTTTATTCCTCGACCAGATCTTTTGATGCCTTATGTCGTCGCAGGGATTCTTTAATATAAATGAGAGTTTTTATAAACGCCTCGTTACTACGACTACCAATTATCATAACTATAACACAGTTTCACATAGCAGCAACTTACGCCCCACACAGGATCAGATTCTTCGGGATACAACTGAAAATATCTCTCTGCGAGTTGAAGAGGTGGAGCGCTGGATAATCTCAAGTTCGTCCAACATTGAATAAATTTAATCACCGATTCGAAAGTGTATAGCGCCAGACGATCGTTCCCATAATTCGACATGTGCGTCATAAAAATATTGATCTAAAAGAGAACAGTGGAAGTGCAAAGCATATTTTGGAAAAAGTAGATATTGGATTACTTACAGGATTGTGAACGATGGTCTGGAACAATTCTCCACCCTGTATCGATTTATCCAGTTTGTCCCTTCCGCCCGGATATCTATCGATGAAGATCGTGTGTGTGAAAAGGCCACAGGTTTGCCTCGGTAGGACCTTGCACAGAAACAAAGGAAAGAGATCGTCACGCGTTTCCCTTTATCGTTGATTTCGTCGCGATTTATAAGAATCGTACGCCCCAGGGAAATCAATTTTTTATTCCTCTTTATCTGCTCGACTGGTTGTTTAAGCCCTAAGCGAAAGAATCTACGAAACAAAGGATGTTTTGCTGGCAGCTTTATCGCGCGTCGATCCATCGATTTTTGTCTTCAATGCTCATCCGTGAACTAGCCTGTTCTCTAAGGCCAACAGTCGCGCAAGTTTCGACAAAAAGTCAATCTACAAAGCACGAAACTACGAAACTACCGATTCATTCGATCACGAATTCGTTTATTGCTTTTGCATAGTTTCCCAGTCGGTTGCCGACTGTTAACGTCAAACAATTGGCATGTTCAATGTTCGAGCTATGTGGGAAAAACAAAGAGAAAAAATTATTTAACTCGCTAGCTGGTTTGTTCGGACTATATTGATTGGTGAAATGTGCTTATGTACTATATAGATACTGGCAACTGAAACTATTTATATTAAATTTTCTTTGTGATTAACAAAAAAAGAAAAAGAGAAAGTATCGGGGAGAAAAATAGTGTTTGCAGAGGGAAATGAACTTTAATCCTTCGGAGTGGATTATTGAAATAGTGATTAGGCAAGATTTACCATTATATTACGATGAATGAAGCCTCTTCTTAATCGAGCAGGCCTCAAATGGGGATATTCTTCTGTGCTAGTGACTTTGATGCTCCATACCCTTTTCCACGCCTCGTATAGTCCTTCGTGAACCGGATAAACGCCGGAATGATGAGGACTTACGCTGTAGCCGCTTCCTGTTGGGATTCCGTGATCTTTCGCGAATTGTTTGTTCAGTGCCATGTCCAATTGTAGATGTGTTACATTCTCGTAGAGATGAGGCTGTTGATGATTCCACATGTGGGAAAACCACGTAAATCTGCAATTTAGAAACGTAAATCTCAATTTTGATAAACATTTATCAAATTCTACTAACGATCTCTATTTCATTTAAAACCACTCACTTTCAACCAAACGATACGAGTTAATATTCATATTTTCATAAAAAGAGCGAACAAGCGTGATCTATTGATTTCATCGACAATCGAAAATGTACATAATCGATCTACGAATTTAATTGCCGTCCATAGGAAAGCAATTACTGGAACAAATCGCGACAATTCGCAAACAGGTGCAACTTCCGCGGTCTGATCAACCGTGACACGTGCACGGTCTCAATACGTCAATTTGCGCCAATAGTGAATCTTTTTGCGCTCTGTTTACCACCCGATTCGCGCAACAACTCTCTGCCAATTCCATTTCCGTTTTCACTGTGCGCACTGTGAAATGTATTCACGAGTCGTTCTTAATCTAACACCAGTATTCTCTAAAAAACGAAATCACTTAATCGTCGTTTCAATACAGAAAAGAATCGCAGAAATTACAGAAAAGAACAAATAAGTCTTTTACATTACGATTAATTGGATTTACGAGCAATAGTTTCCCTATTTATGGATTCGCCACTGTGTGAAAGGCACATAAATGTTAGGAAATATCTCGTTTAAATACTAGTAACTTGAAAAGAAAATATACAAAAATAATACATACCTGTCTACGTTCTCCAGAAGCATATCGTCCCCCAGATTCTCTTCCGCGGAGCCGTGATGGAAGTACTTCCCAGAAAACCCCAAGTTGAATTTAAACCCCGGAACCAGCGCCTGAATCCTCTGTTGAGTAGCCAGCAACGCCATCACGTCGTCCTTTCTCAGTCTAGTCCTTTTCTCACCAACGAATATGTCGTCGACGTCAACTAGTATCATCCGATTCAAGCTGAGGCTCAACTGTCCATGAGACAGATAGGATAGTGAGTCGAGTAGCAGCAAATTGTGCAGCCAGAATCGTAATCCTCCGCCGAAAAAGACCCTCTGAATCCCGTCGTATCTGCCGTGATCCTGTGTAATGAAAATCCAATGTGGGTCCGTTAAGGCTTATCGCGTTTAGGCTTATCATACTGTACCGTCACTCTGATCTCTGTCGTTTAGCGGGCGAAGTCGGATTTTTTCTTTTTTTTCTATTTGTTAAAGAGAGGATGGGGGTTTGAGAATTAAACGAGCCAGCACGAAGTACCTCGTTTACGGAGAGCAAGCTGATAAAGCGAAGCCTGGTATTTAATATCGATCAAATTCCTTGGGTAATTCTAGCGTGTAAAAAAGACACGATGAGTGGCGATTAAAAAAGAGGGAGAAAAAACATATGGAAAAGGAGGAAGAGAGGAAGATTTCGAGAGGAAGTTAAGGTTCGATTTTTAAGCGCATTTCCGAAGTTAAACGGGTTATGCTATGGGAGAACGGGGAACGCTAATCTTCTTTTAATCGCTTTCAACAGCGATATATTCGATTCGAATAGCAATTGTATCGTCTGCCGATCGTTATTCCGAATGGGACTTTATATTTTATGAGGTGGTAAGGTAACCCCGTTTGTTTGAAACAGAGGTTTTTCGTCGCAAGATAACGGGTGTTTAACTCTATGAAAGTTGCAATCGATCTGACAAAAACGAAATTTGCATAGAAATATTTTTAAACAGGTACCTCACTTGTTTCTTGTAATAGAAATTTTGCACTGCGAGATGGCGATGTTTAACTCTAGGGAAGTTGCAACTAAACTGACAGGTCTGAAATCTCTTTGAACATATTTTTAAACAAGTACCTCGCAAAGTTTCTCAACTAAAAAAGGAGGCAGGAGAAGAAATGTCTAACTGTTAAAACGTTCTAAATTTTAACTAATCAAGTCAATTTCGTTATCCATAACTTCTTTAGTTAACTTTGAAAGTTTGGACATGAGGTTTTGCTCGCATATTTCCAAAATTATATAATTTTCACGAAAACGAATATAAAACAATCGATTTGTTCGAACGTCTACGATAGAATAGTCCGTTAATTTAACGTTTAAAATTATGATCTAGTCGTCTCGCTGTAAATAAGCGTTGGTAAGCTTATAGAAATTATGCAAGAGCCTTTATCCCATCGATCAAACGATATTATTAAATTAGATTCTCGCGCAAAGAAACGAGTTACTTAAAACTGCTCTCTTCTTTTTTTCACGGAGTTCATCGGACGTTGAAGACTCGGCTAAAAAGAAAAACGCAACGTCGCCTATCGATCATCACACGTGTCGATCGCTCGTCACGTAAAGTGGGAATTGTTCATTGGCTGCGGTGAAATTACGGTGATCTCCTTCCATTTATTTTTCATTGAACGCGAACGACCGCATGCAACGTTAATGGGTTTGCGCGTTCGACGTGTTGATGCTTATCGATCGGCGCGCGTGTAAGGGCGCGTTAATTTCAAAGATGTTTTACTTCAACGTGTCGCCCGACCCCGTGTAATAACGCGTTCGAACAGCTCTATTTTCCTCGAACGTGATTTTATCTGCCGTACATTTCCAAGGGAAACTCGTCGTGTACGAAATTCGCTGTTTTTTGATCACGATATTATAATGAATATTATAGGAAATTTTGTAGTTTTAATGCAGGATGGTAAAATATAATACAACGTGGTGATAATATTGTTTTTGATATTATTTGAATATTAAACACGTTTCTTCGTTGTTTTCAATGAACATAATTGAAATATTAAAATTGTCTCCTATTTAGATATACCATAGAAGGAAAAAATAATTCTTTGGAAAAATAGAATTATTTTAATTATACACGATCATCTTTTGCATTGTTTGAATCATCTGCATTCGATTCGTTATAAAATCATATAACATTCCATGTAGTTTTATAACAAATCTATCTAATCATCAAGCAGAAAGTCACGTTTTTCTTTATGGTTCTGTTAAACGTCGTTGGAAGATTATTTCGAATTTCAAGCTCGTCAATTACATGGGAAAATATGTGCAACTGCAATCCTTACAATTAAATTAGATTGGATTCTATCCGTTCCCTCTTTGTTTTTACATTGTGTGAAATTGTCAGTAAGCACAAATTTATCGAGTGACTAATAGATGTTAGTCCTTTCGAATATGAAGCTGTGGAAGGTTTAAATAGCTCGATTGGCCAGAGAAATTCTCCATCAAACGAAGAGAATCTAGCTTTCGAATCGGATCGGGGGAAATTCGATTCTTTTCCTACCCGTGAAAGCGAACGTTTCCATCGATAATCTTCTTTTCGCCAAACAAAGCGGACGCTTTATCAATCGAATTTCAAGCTCGTTTGCTTCAAACGGCCATAAAGAAACTGTCGAGACGTTGAAAGGAGCGATTCATCGGCGGCTTCGTGTTTTTCCAAAAAAGATAAACGAGCGCCTAGTGATCGATCGCCGAGATACGGTTCGAAGACTTTATCTCTTCTCTCGGTCGTCGCTCGCTGACTATTCCAAATTCAAAATTTCATTGACGTGGTTTGCTGTAATGACATACGTATCGGATTTTCGCTGACAAGTAAAATGGTTTCTTCAAAAATTCAGACTTATCGTTTAGTGGTACATGCATATCTATTTATACGCACTCTTTTACGGATTTCTTAATGTCCAAGATGTTTAATTTCATTTTTAATCTGCTGTTAATCTTCGTACTATCACCTTTAATGATCAGAGCTGCGCTAATGGCCAATCATAGTTTTTACAATAAGACGATGTCTCTATGTAAAAACGCATTTAACACTCCATCGCAAAGTTGTTATTAATCGTGATTGGCACAGCGATACTTTTGTCACTCGAAGAATCGCATATTTTCAGAAAATAGCTGAGAATTACGATCGATGCTTGTTACACGTTTTTTCGAGAGAACCTGTCGTTCATCAAAGATGCGGCTCATAGCCGTGACGCATCCTGTAAGCGAAATATAAATTGGCAGCGCGAATAGCGACAAACGAAGCAGGGGCTACGTCGATGCTCATTAATCGAATGAACCAACGGCTGATTGGGTTCTGATTTAATTACCTGGCTACCTGTGATCCGTGAATCTCCGGCCTACCAGCCGTAGCTACGTAATGGGGTTATCAGCGAGATTATTATTGTTGTTTACTGCTAACAAGCTCCGCTCATGGCGACCGTTTCAAAACGCAAGCCGGTCAACCGAGAATTCCTGCCTGGTTCTATGGCAATTAACAAATTGCCTGTTAGGGAATATCTTGAATCGACGGCGAACACGCGTATGGAGATGTGTAAGTATACAATACGAGAATACATTTCGTGGATCAACAAACAAATGTTCATTCAATGGAACATAAATACATACTGTAATTAAAATTTCTTTGAGAGAATCGTCAAGAAAATTTTTTACTTAGATAGGTTAATCTCTTTTACAGACGAGTTGATTGAGGTCAGAGGATGATTATTAGCTTCTATTCTTTTCTAGAAAAATTATACATACATTAGTGTCAAAGTTAACTACTCGTGAAAGATTTTCATACACTCGGGAATATTTATTCACAGTGATATTCATTTAACTTGAATTCAAGGAAGACTAAACTTTAAGAAGTTAACAGTGGTTTTTCAATGTCTTTCCAAATTTTATTCAATGAGTGCTTTATAAGTGAATGATTTTTAATATATTAGGGAAATTTTATCATAATCTACGGACTTTTAAAGATAATTGAAATAAATAATGCTAGGTTACTTCCAAACTTCCTTGCGATACAAAAATCGCTAAAAGCGATCAACTCGACGATCTATTATTTTCTTTTAGCTACCAGCCTAATAAATCATATCGCGTTTCTAAAAACTCGTTAAAACCTAGCTTAATAAATATTTTCTCCCCTAACACGTCTCATGCTGGTCACAAAAAAGATACCTTTTCTATTTTACCATTTGATGTAGAACAATTCGTATAATAATTATACGAAGATACATCTTCACTTTCAATTGTATTTATTTCCTGTATCGTATAGTTATAAATAAAAATATATAAATTTTCGTGCATAGCCAAGTAAGTTTCGCGTTCATGAAAACGCAGTGTAAAATGTGTTATTGTTAGTTCCTACTGTTAGAACATTGAACTCGATTGTTCGCAAAACAGAAAGGAGAACTACGGCAATTGGATAAAGAATAGAATCACCTTCCTCTTAAGAAACTCTTTGTCGTCGTATATCTACAAGAAATTCATTGTTGTTTAGGAGGAAGATACAAGTCGACGATAGGAAAGATTTATTATCGTCGCCGGAAGAACTTAGCAGAACACTGGCATCCTGCGTCGTAAATCGCTTCATTACACGCAGACTTTGTAATACCCGAGAATTTTGTGTAGACAGAGCAATTGGGTGACACTGTCGAAGCGTATAAATCATTCGTGTATGTTACCGTATTTCAGCTGGCCTAGTCTTAATTTCTATCGTCGCTAAGCCATTATTTAATCGTGACTGCATATATTTTCAAAAAATAGCTGAAAATCTTTCACTCTTATGACCGTCGATAATCTTCGTAAGTAACAATGGCTTCACGTTACTTTCTGACGATTGTCAGGCATGCTTTCTACGCGCAGAATTTCTATGGTTGTAAAGGTTCTAAATTTACCTCCACAGTGAGTATTTCTACGGCTGTTGCAGTCCCTAAATCTACTTACATCCGCCCACTACTAGGGTTGCACGATCCCTAAATCTAAGTGCTCAAGTGGCACGCAAGTGCCACGGTGTTACCTGCCACATATAGAAGCACAATTGTAACCTTGCGATGTAGATACTTGGATACTATAGATACTTTTTGTCAAATATACTTAAACGATCATTGACGAAACTAAGATTGTTCGAAAAGTTCATATAAATACATAGACGTTGAAAAATAGATAGGATTTGCCTTAAATTATTTTTAGATTATCTGGACACTTTAGCGTGTCGTGTAATAAAAGATTATCACACGATAGAACTGATGTTCCAAGTTAATATGCAATAATTTGAAAGCCGTGTACATAAAAGTTGTTGTGGAAGGTTGTGAAACTAGTTTGATATCTGAGGAGATACCATACTTCAGGTTATTTAATACCTAAATTTTGAACGAGGTAAAGAAAGACTATCCTGTCATCGTTCTACGTTATTTGTCATTAATTATAATAAGTAGGAGCTGAGAATCAATTAGAATGATCTAAGATACAAATATTAATAATTAAGAAATTTAAATTATACCCTGCAAATGATACAGTTGAGATTAGAAGAACGACGACGTAATGAAAGATCATGCAAAGTTGACGTAAGACGAAGCAGATCCATGCACGACTACGATGTGCTCGGGCAGAGGCAGATGATATCACGTCTAGACCGTTTGTTATATTAGACGAATATTTCCTGTTTGCGTGGCGTGGGGTTTCTCCGCGTTGAAGAAGATCCGCTGTCTTCTTCGCGTCTACATTTTCGCGTTCTATACATCACCGGTGCTTTCATCCGGTGCGCGCTTGCTTCCGGCCGAGCCTTTACAGCGCCGTGGAATCTTGCAATCGCGAATTCCGACACGAATGTAAAACGGCTGATGAAACAGCTTTACGGATTGTCTCAGGCCCGCTTGCACTCTGCTTCGTCCCTGTGATAGTCTCCTTTCGTTTCCTTAATTTTTTCCTTTGTATCTTTACAAGCTTCCTCTCAGCTCGTTTAAACTCTAAATTTTTCTTGTTTTTAATATTCTTCACGCGTCTCGCCTTTTTCGTTTCCATTCCTACCCACATTCTACCGATATTATTGTATTTTACTCTCAGCTTTGTCTAATTTTCACTATTTCATATCATAGCTTTTTGGTCGTTTTTTGATCCTGTTTAGTCTGTCCTTCTTTTCATCCTTCTTTTCATTGATTTTCTCATTTCTTTACAGTTTCTTATTCCTTAGTTTCGTACTCTCTGTCATTGTGCCGATGGTCCATCTAAAGTTTACAATCTTAGCGTTAAAACTTGCTCCTTCTTGCTAATATGTTTCCTGTGACATGCGTCTTGTCCTTCTCGTTTCCATTCCTACCAATATTTTATTATTTTTTTAATGTACCTTCAGCTTCGTGTAACTTGCATTATTTCACATTATTCTTGCTACGTCGTTGCTTGGTTACTCCTTTGACCCTCTTCCCTTCATTTCTATAATTTATTCCTATATTATCCCACTTCTTATTAACTTTCTTATTTCTTTACAGTTCCCTATAATTTTAGTTTTACAACTCGCTCTTCTTGTATATTGCTAAAGTTTTCTACTCTTTTTTCGCTTTTGTTCTAAGAAACTCTTATTATTTTTCCCTTCTAGATTCCTGTCTGCCTTATTACATTTATTCTCGTATATTCACCTCCTTCTCTCATCTGAGCGGCGTTATTCTCTCCTTGGTACTCTCATTTGCTCTCTTCGCTTCTTATCTGTGTTACATCGAGCCCGGTACTTCTCTTCATACTCGACACCACCTCCTCACCTTTGTACCTGCACTCTTCCATCTTCATTTTCGCAGAAGAGATTCAAGGCTCCGCTTCGTAGGATGAAACTGGGGTGGCGTGCACGCGACTTCACATTTGTTTTCGTTTCCGCGGACTAACATTTCTCAAGAAAATGAGAGTCGCGACGAAGTCTGAAAGGGTGGCCCGGAGGCGGGGTAGTTCTGAAATTTCCATTAATATCGCAACAATTCTACCGTATAACTTAATATTTGATTTAATTCGAGATTTCCGTTTGCACGTCTCATTCCGTTATTATCGTAACATTATTATATTTGCCGTTTGCGTTTTAAGCTCCAGCGATTTCTATATTAAAAGAGGGATTAAAATGAAAAGTCGGCTCTGGAATTATTAATTCGAATACTCTTATTCTCCTTTATTAACAGGTTTCTTTCCTTAGGTGTTATTTTTTATGGAAATTTCATTTCCATGGAAATGTGCATTTGTAGGTCTAATATTTGTTTAATATTAATGAATTTAAAAGATTACACGATACAAAGATACGAAGATATAATAATAGCGTTATATGTTTCAGTTATTTTTCTCACACGTATCAAAATATTTTCCAAAGTTCATCATATTCCTGCACATGTTTCTCTGCCTGTTATTTTCTTCCTTTTCTATTTTTATACTGATTAGTTATCAAGAATTGGACGATTTGCATTATCTTCTTTCGATGTTCATCAACTCAACCCTGAAGAATTTAATTTATCAAAATTAAACTGTGTATGCCACTACAATTGTTCCTGTGATTTCAAATTCCCTATATCGTCTAGATTCTCTTCACATTCAAAAGTATTATGTAGCGACGATAGTCAGGGAGGAGTTTCGTGAAACCAAACGTTGTTATCGACCAGTTTAGTCATTCCATCCTCTACTTGGTCCCGAGCAAACTGACCAACGCACGGAGGTCAATAGCAACGGATTCCAGTATCGTGTTCTCATCTCCGCAACGTTTACCGCGTTCAGACCACGTGGTATAGATTCTGACAACATTCGACAGAGCGAATCGGAGATCGGAGGCAGCTGTTTCCATTTCCGCGTCAAAGGGAATTAGGAAAAACCGTCGATGTTGGACGAAAGGTGTTAATTAAAGGTACATTAAACGTAGACCTCAGGAGAACACGTCACGTTTCCTATGTCTCATAAAGGAACAATTTTCAAATTTAATATAAAATAAAAATGTTTTATAGTTTCTGTAGCTTTATTTGATTTCGTCATTAAATACGTATTTGTATGTCTTTGCCACTTTGTTGAACGTCTAAAAAATATTATTAGTATTTTATTAATTCAAGTAAACGTGAAATATCATTACGAAATTATCAAAATGTATAAGAATTATTATCTCATTTGGGACGTTACGCTATAGAGATTTCATGTAACCAATATTACGTGGAAAGAAAGTTTCGAAAGAAAAGCGTTCGTTAACGAAATGTATGACCAGGCAAACAGTGGAACAAAAAGCGAGGTGTATGGACAGAACAACGGGACGCACAATCGCATTTAATTAAACGAAATTCGCATTCCGCCGTTACTTTGTACGTTAACAATGCAGGTATTAATTAATAATCCGAGTAAGAAGCGGCTTTTTTCTGTTTGAATTTTGTCTGGCGTTACGAAACTTGGCATCGGGTCACGGCTTCTACAAAAGATCAACGTTAACCCCTTACCACCCCATAAAATAGCTCGGGGTTGGAAAGAAGCCTGATGCACGTATATTTTTCCTGACCGACTGAGAAAGGCTGGGCTATACCTCTTTTGTAGGTTGTAATTAATATTCCTCGCAATTATGTTAGCGACTCAAGGTCGGACAAAGCGGCCCAGATTCTGATGAATTTACGGGATGAGAACGAAGAGAGCTTTGCTAACTGCGAGAAGAAAAGCGATAAACAGGAGGCACGTTAATTAATTTGCTAATTAGGAGAGGCAAGTTAGCGTCGATCGATACGAGTTAGAGATTCCACTGCACCCCTTATATTCTTCGTGATCGCGCTGAAAGACGTTTCTTGCGTTCCATGGTGTTTTTAATTTTGGCTCTTAATTCGTGTAATTTAAATTGAGGGCGAACGTGGAAACCTTCTTAACCTTCGCAAGCATTGAATACAATGAAAATGAATGCCGGTTAATACAGAATTAAAATTTAATATTACGTTATTCTGCAAATAATACAATTTTCCTGCGAGCTGAGAAATGGAAGTCGTCAGAGAATGGAGGATTTTTAACGAAATATGCTACGTACGAGTAATCTTCGCTAGGATTCGTTCCTCGCGTATCGACTTTTCTTTGTTCACATTATTTTAAAGGAAGTGAAAGATGGAAAAATTACGTGATTTGCTTCACGCTTGTAGTTCTACTTAATTCGTAGTGAATTGCAAATGATACAGAAGAATCTTTGCTTAGGCGAATTCACTTGCAGGAAATAATTGAATGACTCGACAATTGAAACACAAACCGCTTTAATCGCGTTGTCGTTCGAAAATTCCAACGATTCTCTGCGATATCATCGAGTTTACGAAACGTTAGTTATTCCGTAATCTTCCCACGTTCCACTTGTAATTAATCTCGGTCTACACGAGTAGAACGAGTCGAAACGCGGAAGAATGCGATGGATAGAAAAGCATGTTGTGAATCGTGTGTCTCACCTGAATGACAGTCGCTAGAGGACTTTTATTGGCCGGGTAGTCGAGGCTGTCCCGATGCGCCCAAGCCAGCGGCTCGTAGGTGCTGTGATTGGCCTGAAAAATGGTCCAGTCACCGCCAGGAAGTGGTCCCCAGGCTGTTTCTCCGGATCTGGTTAATCGCAGGATAGGGGACGCCGCGTTCAGCTGTGCATCCTGAGGGAGGAAAGACCGATCTCATTTTGTCTGTTGTTCGAATGCTTGTCGACAATACGTGAGTCGTTTCCCGATCCTTTTTTCGCTTTCCCGTAGCTTTACGAGAGAGTAAAAATCGAAAATATTGCTATCTCCGCCTCGAGTCTGTTATTTGCGTACCAAGAATTGTTCCGTTTGTCTAAAGAGAAAAGATTACAAGATAAAGAGAAATATTCTACTTCCGTTTTTAGTCGATCACGTTGAGATACAAAATGATAGGATGACAATGACAATAAGTTTATAAATGGAGCACACGAAACTTAATCACAAACTAATACTAAAAGATTACAGTGTAGGTGAAATATGGAAGTTAATATCGAGGTTACTGTAAGTAGAATGAGTAAGTATCAGACAGCCGTGGCATAATCCGCACTGCGTCGACTTTTCGGGCGCATATTTCGGAAGCATATTTCCTACGTATAGGAGACCATGCATCATTAAAGTCGTTGGAAAATTTCTAAGTTACATAGACTCTTATGATAGAAGATCGATACTATAGTCTACTTTACCGTACGTCAAACGACACTGATCTTCTGGAAACATATTTTGTATCTTTAAGAAACCACCCGTGTGTGTCTCGCGAAACTCAACATATATCATTTCGTCAAATTCCCAAACTACGATTTTCATACTTTTTTCAGAAGTCTTTCTAACGTTCAATACGCAGGTCGTTACAAATATCGCAAACACGTGTACAAATGTCTGAGGCTTACTTCTCAAGTTGCAAACGATTTAACTTTACGTTAGAAATATACCGAACCAGTCGACGAACTTATTCTGCGTGTTATTCGCATTTATCTCGTTTCGTGTTGCTCTTCTTCTTTAATCTAGTTGATAATCGACGATTTAATTTTTAATAGAGGATTTGATTTAATCAGTAACATCGATTCATAATCATCGGTTCATTTAAGCTTCGAAGGAACGAAATTCCATGTTCGCTAAGCTAATAATACTTCGCCGTAACCTTTCGAAAGCTAAGAGAAACAAGAAATGTACATGCGATTCAAGTAAATCGCGTGTCGTTGGAACGCTGAAAGAAAGGAGCAAATCGTAGGATATTACCGGCAGTAATCGCAACATGCAGACACGCGCGATTTCACGCCGCATGCAAATTGATTCACCGTGGCAACCTTTTCCCGCGAGCCGTCAAAGCGGCGTTTGTCGTATTGCTGCCGGCAAATAGCGTTTCCAGTTTCCAGGTATTGATGCTTTTATTACAACGTTTCGACGGCCTTTCTTACGAAGCTTCCTGGCGGCGTAGCAATTTTTCTACGAAATAAACTTGCAGCCGTTTCGTCACGGCAACGGAGATTGCCAATCCGAGCTCGCCACGCGATCAGGTTTCCTCTCGTCTTGTCCAACAACCATCCCAGCTCAAAAACGTTATCGCGACAAAATTTATTTTCCGCCGGCCAATAAAAACTACCGACACTTCGTGGCCTCTGTGGACACGTTTCATTTTAGAGAATTGCTTCCGCAGGACGTGATCGTAAGATCGATCGAGAGAATCCTTTCGAATCTTCTTCCAGCGTTCGGGGCAAGTTTTTACGCTTTTTGGGAAATCGTAGTTTTTCCTTGTCGTAAATCGTGACGAGTGAATGTATTTAGACGCGTAGTATTGTAGCTTTAAAAATCGTAAAAATGAAAGTATAAGATGATAGGCGAGAGAAATTAGAAATATTGGACAAATTGTAGAACTGTCTTTAGTCAATTACCATATAGAGAGTGTACTTTCGCCTGTTACTTGCTCAAACTACTAGGTTGTCCGAAAAGTGTCTCCCTTTCCCAAACGTGTTTTTTACAACAGTGCACCTTCATAAAAACGTTAAACCAAGTCTGTGAAATGTCGCTGCGTTTGTCTCAACAGAACAAAATGGATCGTACGTAATTCGACAAAATGATATAAAAGAAAAAACGTTGTGCGTCTATTATTTCCTCATAAAACGAAAGAGACAATGGTTAAAATGGCAATATCTTTGGTTTCAGTTATCTACATTTCTTTAGTTCTGTTTGATATTTAATCTATTTTTCGAACGAACCTTCAGTCTGAGATTAGTGTGCACAAACAGAGGAAATCCCTTCAGCTGTGCGCCGACGAGACTTTCCTCGCCGGACGGCGCGAAACCCACGATGCCAACCGAGTACTCTCTGCAATATTTGTCTAGCAATTCGCGATTCCACTTATCCATCTGCAGGTACTTGTTCAGGTTCTCGAAGATCAGAACCCCGTATCGACCTTTGTCCAGGTTTGTCAACACGGGTAGGGACTTGCCAGCCACTTCCAGTTTGTATCTGAAATCATATTTCGTTTCACGTTAATTCGTATTTTTTTTACTTGTATAATATTGTAAAAACACATCTTACATCGGTGTCTACACTTTCTTTCGTAGTAGTAAATGGTTTTGTTAAAATACCGAATTTCTCCTATTTTCTCAATTTTTTCCTTTATCTCCTTAGTTGTGTCTATTCGTTTTCTATCAAGGATCGAACGTATCTTTATAATTTATTATATTTATTATATCAGCAATTGTATATTATTTTTTATTTTTAATTGCAGTTAATCGTTTTATCGTTATTTGTTCGAAGATAATATTTGGTTGTCATATTTGTTGGACTTTATTAAACTCGGGACTCTAGCATGAATAAACCGATTTCCTATACTATTTTCAAAAACACGAAAGATAGAACGAGAAATAGAGCGAAATTCGTTACAAAAATTCCAACTATACAATTCGAGAACCGTTGCACTCAAAAAGTAATCTATAGCCTCACATACAGACCAATCAAAAAACATGATATGCCCCAATCAAAAAACACGTTATGCATCACTTCTCTATATATATCAGTGGAATACAAATATAAAAATTAATAAAAACAGCGACCATAAAAAGATGAAACGATAACTTGCTATTCACCGTACCAATTTTTTTTTAATACCTATTTGATTTCATTGTATTTAATGTAATTATTCGTTTTCCAGATGGTAAATTTAAATACAACTATATAATAAATTCAAATACCGATCGAATTTTACATTTGTAAAACAAATGTCGTTTCCTAGCATCGAACTGTAGGATTATAATAAAATATGCGACACTTCGTCAAGTTTTAAAACATAAATCGCCAAGATCGTTCAGACGTTAATAATAAATTGTCGATTACCATTGCGATAATTGCGAATGTTTATACATTTACGAAGAATTTAAGGGTGGAAAAATATACATAAGTATTACGCGGAACGTCGAGCAAGTCGAGAAGAATTCATTTAACTGCAATAGGAAAGTTCGAGGCGAGTCGGTGGAAAAGAATTCGCCAAGCTTTTACGCGCAATATCCTCGTGTCAACGATTCCCGGAGGTTCCGGCCTCTGGAGGATCAAGAGTGACGAGACTGGAATCCCTGCCTTAAACTTCTTCCACCGTTCCTTCTGATTCCCTTCGTGAGATTATGCAACAAACCAAAGACCGCCGCGGAGTTAACGCATCCCTCGAAACGGAATAAACGTCTCCTTCGTCCCTGTGTTTGCGTTTCACCCTGCTCTTTGCCACCCTTTCTGGCCGAGTCTCTTTCGTTTACCAGCCATAAACCATTTGGCCAGAGAATATTTAGACACGGTTGTCGATTCGTGGAGGATAGGCCTGGCCGATACTCGTTACGACAATTTCAATCCGCCTCGATGCTTGCTATCGGTTATTTAAAACAAGGACAAGGGTAATAAATACGAGGGAGAAAAAATGGAATATCGATGGAAAAAGAAGCGGCGTAACCAGATTCGAGTCGTTATTGTTAAACGATAAAACAGGGACACTTTTATCGAAATCCCATTTACGCGGCATCTGAAACGTTTCGAGAATAATAAAGCAATTACACGTATAATGTACCTTTACATTTTTGCTACGGGCATCCCACCTCTTCTCACTTTTTCTTTCTTTCTTTCGTGCTCTCCCTCTTTCCCTCTCATTCTCTCTCTTCCTCTTCCTCTTTCCCGTTCTCGTTCATATTCCCCGTGTTTTATGCTTTTTTCTTTGTCTCGTTCATTTTACCTCGCGGCTTTTTTTCTCGATTTTTAATAACGTTCGAACCGGGGTCCATCGAACCGTTCATCCACACGAATACCGATGGAATATCAGAATTTTTATTCGAGCACGCCTGCTTTTTATTCGGTCTGCTCGTCCGATAAAACGACTTTATCGTCGAAATAAACCGATGAGCCCCGTCGATCGTGCAGGATATTCCGAGGTGTTTCGCCAAGAATGCGACGAGGCTTTTCAAATTTATTGGTTACGCGAGACTGTATGGAAAACCGAAACGGAAAACTATTTCGAACGCATAAGAATTCGTATACATAACATGCAATAACACACAAGAATTCTGACAGGAATTTTTATTCACGACTTAAACAATTTCACAAATGCGATACAAAATAACAAGTTGCCGCAACAAGTGTAGCAACTTCGTAAAATAAATTTATTGTCCACCAAATAGATTACACTTAATCGCAGAAGTCAATCGACTACTTTACCCAGATACTTTAATTACAGCCTCCTGCCGCGCGTCACTCTTCCACGCTTCTAATTAACCAATAATCTCGCCATTAAACGCTTCATGGCTACATCTTCGTATTACAACCTTTCAAACACTTTTACTTCTTCTGCTCAATCGCGTTAACACGTTAAATGCGGATGGTTCCACGCTGGTGTAATGTCAGATCATTTCCGAAGACGGTTGACCCCACGTGGGTGTCATCAGCGTTCAACGTATTATCCTGTTGCAGTAGACGAACTCCTTATGTCCCTGACTCGCTTTAGTTTCGATCTTAATATCTTAGAAAAATCCTTAACATGAAATTCCGACGAAAGATAACGCGCGTCAATGTTCCAGAAATTGTTTAACGATACAAAACTACGATTCGGTCGAGAATGTCTCAAAAAGCACAGCAGGTTTAAGAAGGAAAAATTTCAGTCGCATTGAATGGCCATGCGACTTCGATCCTCCGCAGTTAATCCTTTAACCTTATCTGTCCACAACACACGTTCCAAGCGTTTTGTCCGGTGGTAGCTAAAGTCTCCGGTTGAATGTTTCGAGCAACAGTTTTATAACAACCTCGTGAAACTCGGTGTAATTTCGAACGAACACGCTGGATAGGCACCGGTTGACTATCAACAGTTTACGGTTGCGCGTGTTCGCGTGTCACGGCAGAAAATTGCAGTTAACTAATGAGTGAATGCCGGATAATTCAGCGTAGTAATCGGTTCGATAATTGGCAACCGCCCATTAACGACGGCCCGGCAATTTGCCGAGCTAACGAACTGTCATAACGAACTCCGACGTGGCTCTTTTGTTCTTGGCCAGCAATTGCCGCGCGAGGCAATTGCCGACCGTATGCTTGAAACGCGAAAGTATCCTCTGCCGGTGAGAGAAAGGGAGATTTCAACAAAGGTATCGATCGATTGGCTTAGCCCTCCCCCTCCATCGAAAAAAAAGACGATTCGCTGCAATTAGGAGTGTTTCGAAGTTGGTGTTGCGCGCGAGGATCGGTCAAGCACGCTCGTCAACGAAGATTATGTCCTTCCGTGGTCTGTACTGGTCGAGAAGCTGAGTGAAATAATTGCTTTCACCCCTTGGAGTTTGCTCCAGGGGGTAGAGGATGATTGGTAATTTGCAGATGGTTTGGGGATGGAGGGAAGTTTCTTTGGTTCTTGTGGTTATTGGGTTATATGGGTCCCAAAAAATTTTGATCTACATACGTAACATGATCGGCGTGGTTAGAAGTGTGAAATATACAATATACAAGTGTGAAATAATTCTTTTCGTACTTTGAATTCTTTGACGTACTTGAACCTATAGAAGGAGATTGCTTCGATGGTACCGATGATTATGGAGTAGTGCTGGTTTGAAGGATTTGAATAACATTAATATGAAACTAGTGCTACAAACATGTCAATAGATATTTTTTATACTTTGATTGAACGATGATTTAACGATGATACTATTCGATGGATCTTTATAACGTGATGAGGCAATAAGACTTGAAATTAATGTTCTTTTCAGTTCTTGTATTTCGCGAAACACGCGGCGATTCCAAGCGTTTGATCGACCGCGCGAGTTTAATCTTGGCGAATTTCGTTTAATTTATTTCGGTTTTCGTAAAATGTGGTACAAACATGCTTAATTGAATTTATTCGTCGGA
Source organism: Bombus vosnesenskii (assembly GCF_011952255.1). Lineage (NCBI taxonomy): Eukaryota > Metazoa > Arthropoda > Insecta > Hymenoptera > Apidae > Bombus > Bombus vosnesenskii. The sequence goes on from NW_022882938.1 coordinate 4,047,071, forward strand.
GCTCTTAATGGCATTCCATAATTTGTACGTTCTATATCTACGCCATCCAGATATGGAAATTTTTTTACATATTCACGATGCAAATAACGCGCACCGTGATGCAAATTATTAAGACCAGCCTCATTATTCACTGAATCCTGCATTATTTTAAACATTACCTGAAATTATCGTGATAATTGAATGCACTATTGATTGACACAACTGCGAGCGTACAGCGGTCGAATTTCCGTCTTGGCAATTAAAACGAAAGATAAAAAATAAAGGAACTACTGTCTCGTAATAAACTCCTGAACGAAGATATTTCAATTAAACACGGCAGTCAATCAAGACGACGCTCTTATCTGTTACGTTTCACCGAGTTTCATATTTTAACCTTTCTTGCTATTCTGGCGAATTACTCGCGTTATTACATGTAAATATTTAATCATGCAAATTAATATGTTCCACATAAATTAACAGTCGCTTCTGTAGCAAATGACGGTGGTAATGTTTTCCATTTTCCGATCAAAATTCATTAATACGTTTCACATAAAACGTTGTCCAGAATCTGGTTGAATCGACAGGCACTTTGTCCAAGTTTCGCCGTTCTTTTTCGATAACTCGAACGGTGAAATTCATTCAGCGATAATTTCCAAACATTTAAACGTTAAACGTTTTATTTTACCTCACATTATTGTAAAATATTAAAAAATGGTAAAAAATGAATTTTACTTTTGTTCCATCACGCTGTATAAAAATAGAACGGTGCGACGACAGAGTCCTATTTTTCGCTAAACTGCCGATGTTTACGCATTTATGGAGGACTTAAAATTGCTGAAATCGACAAAATACATAAATGACGCGCTAAAACATAAAATATTCAAAGCACTCGTGATAATTTTCAGTAGGTGAAATATTCTGCATTCTTCGCACGTTTTATTTTATATTCGGTGAAGTATTTAAAGAACAGAACAACGTGAGGACAGAGTTCTAGTTTTCGCCGTTTATACGACATTTGAAAGCGTACAAAATATGTGGAATGCACAGTCTCAAAGTGGAATAGTACGAATATTTGCAAACGAATATTACAATCTTGCAGACAAAAAGACAGGAAATGCACATATTATCTAAAGACGTACAAAGAATTCAAGATAAAGTCGTCGTTATAATTTTTAACAAACGAAACGAACCCCTATTTATGTTTCTTCGCATTTAGAAGAATACAAATTTGCTTAAATATTCACCATCTTTTCATCGTATTTACTCTGAAATCGTTTGAAACTCGTAAAACATTCGAACTCTTTAACCGCCTATTGATAAAATACCGTACAATAATTTAATTAAATGGAAAAATGAGAGGCTTTTTGCCGTCCAGAAACGGCTAGAAGATATTCTTCTTGGAGACATTCAAACTGGTATCGTATATAGCTGTGAGAGCAACATCAGGAGACAATAGTGGCCTGGAGGAGAAATAATTTACCCCTGGGGCGTGTTCCAAAGAAGTCGTATTCGCCTCGTAAATTCGGTCCGACGTGTGCCAACCCCGCCCTTCGTCCGGTCTGTTTCCCTCGAGCCTGAAAAGCTCGCTCCGCTGGTTCGTCCTGGGAAAACAACTTCATAATTTTCGGGGACCTTTTTGATTTGGCATCCCTCTGTTACGAAGAACTACGCCGAGAAACGAGGAAATTCCTTCATGCTCTTTGTTGTTCCATTTCTTTCATGAACATCTCGATTATATGGCATTTGGAGGAATTTTTTAAATTAAACCTTACCCTTTGATACATGACCTGAATACAGCCTTCTTTTTGTTCCGTGTACTTGTCAATATCTTTTATATATCTTGCAAATAACTCGTATCCATAGTAGCGAAGGTACAACATGTTTGATTATTTTCTGTGCTAACAATGCTTTGCCCGTTTCGTTTTACGCTTATTTAGGTAATGGGGTTTTGAAAATCGAGAAATTTGGATTGTATCTATTTTGTAATTTTTACTTGCACGATAAACTGTCTAAACTATCTTCTTCTAAATCATAGAAATTTTTTTACATCCTTTTGCACTTTTGTATTTCTGCAAAAGTACAATAAACTAACTTATTCTTCTTCTTCAATAATTTTCCATTTACACACGAGCAACGTTTATGCAGTTTATTTCACTGCTCTTTATTTCTAATAAAATCTACTCGATTTCCAAGAAGGTCGTTTAAAATTCTGTCTACGGTTAAACTTTCTACTAAGTTAAAGTTTCTACAATATGATACGTATCAGCGTTTCGTTAGAATGCTCAGTCTGCTGTGCAGATAGCTGTGGATATATTCGACGAGAAAACCTATGTTTTCTACGGTTTTCATTCTCGATTCTACATGTCACCCGATGGAAACACAGTGGAGATCACGGTGGTTCAGGATTGACAAACAGATCGAAGAAGTCACGAGGAAAGAATCGGCACGGCCGTGCTTCGGAGCTAATCCGATTCGCGAGCGATTCGAAACGAGGGATTCGAGAGTCAAAGCCTCGCGATTCTCGCACGCGTCTTGAATTTAAACGTGGAATCGACTTGCGAGCAGAGCTATTCCGCGCCACGTTCATAGACGTCCAGGATTTCACGTGTTGTTTCTGTATGGTATTATGAGAGAATCGCCGTGTTTCTCTTGGAAAAAGTTTCTCTTCGAAAATAAAGCTTCGAAACGCCCATTTCCTGCTCGGAGTTTTCTTTCAAGATTTGTAAGATTTGTCGATTGTCGCGAGCTACGCGGAATATCGAATTAGGTAAAAAGTTTTGCCGTAGAACCTTTTATCCTAATCGTGTTTTCCTTCGGATTTGCAGCTAATCGAATAGAAGTTAGTCATTGTGATTCTTTGTAAAACAAGTCACTTGGCATTCGAAATCTTTTTTTAAACTCTCTGCTCTTCGAGCTTGAAACATTGTAGTAGATACTTGAAATGATAAATCGTTTCATTGGAATTGAAAGTCTGCAGATTTTATTATCTATAGTCACTGCTTTATTCCAGAAAAGAACTTGAACTTTGAGATATGTAAGATATTTTTTTTAGTCTGAATAATAGATTGATAAATCAAAATATAAATTTCCAACGTCTTGGCGTATCGCTGTACTACGTAGTATCTTTACAGTCGCATAAATCTAATCTTGGAACGCTATAGTGGAATACTGCATTATCCTACTCATCTTTTTTTTTTTTAGCTATTTCCAAGAAAAATTAGTTTTTTATCTATACATTTTGCCAATCTTCCGATAGGAAAATATCGAGACTATTCATATAGAGTCTGTTTTACAGATGCTTCTCTCTAATATCCATTTATTTACTTGACAGTACCTCAGATTGATCGTCAATTTCCAATCTAACAAGAATGCGATTTCACCCTTCGATTAAACGGTATTAAATGTAAAATTGCATTGATTAGACACAAATCTCTTAGAAATCTAACTTACACAAAAACAAATGTATTATTTCATAGAAGACCCATGATGGTCGATCTCAGTATCTTCGTTGATAATATCTTCGATAGCCTCGAGCGATGCGTAAGCAAGCGGATACGCTTTGAAAAAGTAATTTTAATTAAATAAACAATACAGAAGAATCACAGGAGCTGAGTTCCCTTGCTTAAACAACGGCGGTAAATAACGTCGCGGAGGAAACGCAAGAATCGCAACGAAGGAAGCAACATTAATGCAACCGGAGACGCTCAGCTACAGAATAAAATTATTATTGTTCGTTCTGGAACTGTTCCCCCGTTACGCTGCATATTTACCATGCTTTCATATTAATAACTAGCTTCAGGTGAGAGTAGACAAGTTTGATGCAGTTTCAACGTGACGTTGCTAACGAAGTTCCACGCTTCTCGATCCTCGACTATCGTTGCCGTCGTCGTCGTTGTCGTCGTGTCTGGCTGAAAGTTTCCCTCGGAAAAGGAAAGGGAAACAATTTGTCCGATAGTTTCGCGAGCGTGTTTAACTCGAACGTTTTTAACGATCTCCTCTGCCAGGCTCTTTCGAATCGAACCGGAGACTCCCGGCAAAAGTTTTTCTCTTGCTCGTGCTACTTCAACGTTACGACCAAGTCAAGTTGATTTACATGAAAGAAAAACGCGGGTATACAGTGTTTGCTCGTTGTTTTCTGTTTCGTTCAATCAATTTGCAATTTTATCATCTACTGCAAGGGAATTTCCTTTGCTTATGAAAGAGGAAGAAAGGATTACGAGTGGAACGAAGTTTTTTCAGTTTGATAAAGTGGAAATGATTAACCTTTAACTGCTTTCACGGTTCTCGAAATATAAATATCGTAATAATTTCATTCTTGAAGGAATACGTAACGTCGGATGTCTTAGTAATCTTCCGTTAGCTTAAATTTCGTAATTTCTTTATAATATTATCGTTGAATGCATCGAATAATTGTAAATTGAAAAATATACTAAAACAATACAATTGTTCTACAATGTGATGAAGAAAGAATGTTTTATAATTATGTATTATTTACGACTTGTCCAGTGTACGATATAATATATAATACAAAGGAAAGATTTCTTTTAGACTGCAGTATTTGCATTTTATCGCAGTAATTTAGGCAAAAATAACTGTGGCTTACGGTACAGTACGGAGAGAATGAAATAATTTTTGTCGGAACGTTGTCGTATAGGTTAACCTGCTGCAATATACCGTGGAATGGCCGTGATATAGCTTCTGTATTATAAATTAATGTAATAGTGGCGCGTTGAGGTAATGAGATACGCTTAAGAAAGATTAACTATATGATGCAGACAGGTCTCCAGATTTTGCTGTATTTTAACTGCACACTCTACGATGAGTTATGATTTCAGCTTCACTTAAGACGATTTAGACCTCACAGATGCTCGTTGGAATGTAATTGTCGAAAGATTGAAACGTTACTCCTATAGCTATTACATTCTTTCCAACAATACAATCGTACCATTATATTCTAATTAGCGAAAGTTGTTTGCTGGCTTCTTTTTCTTAAGAAATTTAACTAATTTTCAACGCTAGTACTATCATTGATCGAAACCATCAATTTGTAATTCCTCACAGGAATTTTATACGTTCACAACGATGCATTTTTAGGAATTTGATCGATTCTTTGTAAAATACACGAAGAAAAGCTCGATTTCACATAACTCGCATATCGTTTACCGTAATCGACACAAGTTTTATATTTTAATCACCGATACTTTTCAGAAATTATCTAATACGTAGAAACTATCCAATAAGCAGACTCACGATACTAATTTACGTTTCTAATTACATTAAAATGTTTGTATTCTATCTACGTCACAACATGACTATTGTATCTCCTACTACTAACCACCGTATCTGAGTTAACTGATTATATTCGTGTGATTTATATCGTTGGCATCGTTGCCGATCGAATGGAAAAACGGTCAACGACACGACGTATCGTTTCCTCATCGCGAAACGCAACGCGTTTTCCCAGCGGCGATACCACGCGGATTCCTAGCAACGCGGCGGATGGAAATGTAAAAAGTGGAGTCGAAGTGCTCGGCTCGCGAAGTGATATCTTCTCGCCATTGTCGTTTTATTGTAAAGCCTTGGAGAGGGTTGACGTGATAGCGGGAGATTGTCACCGGTGCGACAGAGGTGGAACAACAATGGTCGAGATAAAGAAAAGTACGCCGGGAGGGCGTTCGAGGACCGTGCAAGAACGAAAGGACGAAACGTACAAGAGGCAAAGCAAGTCGGAGAGAAACAGACGGCTATATCCGTAAACGAGTGCAACGGGAAAAGAAGAGGGGAGAATGTGCAAAAACCAAGTTGGAATAGGAAGGAAGAATACGAGAAACGCGGAGGAGCGTGGAGGATGCAAAAACAACGGAGATTGCGGTGTAAAGAAAATGCAAGAAAGAAACGGGTGAAATGGTTCGATGTAAATGCGAAAAATATTAGGAGAACGGGAAAGTTCGAAACGTGAAACGTTGGATGTTTATAGTTTAAAATGACATAGAGCGATTCCAGAAAGGACTTAGGTGCATCTTTTTGGCTGCTGATCGCCTTAATCTTACGATCAAGATGTTCGACTGTCTTGTAAATGAATACGAAGGCCTTCATAATTTATTCCATGGAGATGTTCTAAGAAATTCACGTAAGAGATGGAGTGACTGGAATGCGCGCATCAAGTCGGAGAACTCTTCGACTTCAAATAAATCCTGTTGCACCCAGGATTAATCAAATGAACGGGACGTCTCAATAATTTATCGTAATATACATACTAAGATGAGAAACGAAGGACGAGAGAACGAAGAAAAGAACGTGAGAAGAAGAAAGAACGCTTGAAGCGAAGAAGATGCTTTCCTGCTGTTGGACAAGGTGAGCAAACACGATTTACTCTCAATACTTGGAAATGGACTTATCGTCTGCTAGCTGGTTGATGTCCTTCCAGAGACCAAGAAGAACGAGCCAGACGAGACAAACGAGTATACTTCTCGTCAAGAGGATTTGCAGAAGGGGCGACGCCAACTCTGAAGAAGGATAGTACCAGATGAGAAGAATAAGAAGATACGGCCCAGAAGCGAGTCTGGCCAGGTGATGGAATAAAATTCTCGACCCTTTTAAAACTCTGACGTAGGAAATCCGTAGCGGCGTGGCGTCGACGAAGATTCTTGAGAATTTGATCGAAGAAACCACGGCGTCCGCTTACTCGCAGCTATTTCGAGGGGAATCGATCTGTCAGCTTCTGCAAGCAGGATCGTTTCGACGACGTCGTCTTCTTCGCGGTTCGTAAGTCCGGTTGGCAATCTCCAGACGACAGAGAATTCGCTTTAGGGGAGCGCGGATGACACCAATTTCTCTCTTTAAATTGGAATCGATCAGGTTTGAAAATACTCTCGGCTCTCTTTCAAACGAACGAACGACCAAGAGACGACAGAATGAAATAGGTATTCTTGAATCTTTGAGTCGAAGAATCTCTGTCACTTAATCCCTTGTTTCAATGTTGAACTCCAAGTTTCATTCTCTTTTGTTTCTTTCATTTCGACGACACGGAAGGTCATCTCTTCTGTTTATTGAAGGTTGCTTTGATGGCGATATATCGCTATAATTAACACGTTGATTAATTACGAAATGAAAATACATGCGAATTACGAACAGCTTTCGAATGTTATCGAATGTAAATATTTAGGTTATAATGAAATATCGAATGTGATTTGAGTTACAGAATATTAGAAACTTTGTGGAATGTTGCCAAATTACGTTATATACCAAATAGAAGTAGGATCATACGTTAAAGACGATTTATTAACCTTTAAATTGCGAGAAGATTCTGCATTGTACTGGGTAATGATTCATTCTTTCGTGAGGAAAATAAAGGGTGAACGAGACGGGAATAAAATCGTTCACGCGTGGATTGTGTGGCGAACTTTATGTCGCGGCCTCGTTGATGATCCTTATCGGGATAAGAGTCCAATTACGATGCGAAACGAAGCTCGTGGAGGAAATGAATCTGACGCGACGGTCGCGACTGGATGATCTTATTGCCTCAGAATTTTTTCCACGTAACCTTCGCATCTCAATGAATCTCTTTACTTTTTATCATTCTACTGGCTGTTCTATGAACTGCGTTCATATTACTTTATCTTCATCTAATTCTAACGAAAATCTAACTCGAACGTTAGATGCAAATAAAAAGTGTAATAAAAATTATCAGCGTCATGAAACCATCAAAACTACATTCAACGATGAAAATTACAAAATTCAATTTTATTATCAACACACTAATTTTACATTAAAACTGGCTTCGGGAAGAAACGGAAGAATAATAAACGAATAGTACAAAAAGAAACGGAGAAACTCAGTGAAAAATGTATTTACATTAACGGCCCAGGAACCAGTAGAAAAAAAATTAAAGGTAGCTAAATTTTGATGAAAGATTAATCCCCTAGGAAGCTGAACTCTTTACAAATACTCGAAACGAAAAAAAAAGGAGAGAGAAACGGGAAAGAAAAAAAATTCTACGTTCCCATCCAGTTTCTGGTTGAATAGCGTCTAACACATATTACCCCCTTTCCGGAAGATTAATCGCGAGAAAAAAAAAAAATCGCTGATTTTTATGAATGTTTCGCATCGCTAGTGGAACGTGGCGTGAAACGCTGAAAGGATCCAGACCAGGCCAGATAATCATCTTTAATTATTCCACCGTGCGCGTGTGTAATTTTTTCTGAAAACGTCCGACAAAAAACGGGTGGAAAAAACGAGAAGAGAAAAGGGGGAGGGGGAAAGCTGTCCAGGGAATATTCCGTTTCACGTTTGTGCTGTGTCAGGAGTCGAAAATTCGCAGGACGAGCTGCTGTTTTTTCTTCGGTGTGGACGATGAAGGAGAAGCCGATAAAGTCACCCCCGCTTATGCTTTCGGCCTTTTCGTGACTTTTTTTCGCCTGTCTTTCTCTTTGTTCTCTCGAGACACGCGACAAGAAAAAAAAAAGAGAAGAAACGAAATGGAATCCTCATGGACGGAAGATTAAAACGGGGATCTAGATTCATAAAACGAGCGAGAGAAAACTTGCTGGAAGATTTAGAATTTCAGGTAAATCTCTTCTCCCTTTTCCCTACGTGCTCTGTCAACTTATGATGTACGACCATGCTCGCAACGGCAACATATCAACATCTGGATGTCATTTTTAAAAAAAAGAATCTTCATTTCAAATGTAATCATTTCAAAGAAAAAATGCTCAATAATTAAAGCACAGCTACGTGCGTTCTATCGACTTCGCTTGCACGGTGGCATCTGAATATTCTTTCTACAAATATCTCCATCTCAAAGGTAATCACCTAAAAAAAGAAAAAAGAAATGTAATACATTTTTTATTTGCTTTTACACTTTTCTACTTAACTTTACATTTTTTCTACTTGGTAATTATCCTGCATAAGATATCTCTTTTAAGAATCTTATTTTTGAAAGTGTGAATATCAAAGACAGAAAAAAAGTATTGCACAATATTCAAACATTTAACGTCTCAAAACAACGGTATTTCTCTTTTTTCTACTAACGTTTCCATGTAGACTCTAATAAAAAATTCATAAAAAAAAAAGTCGCGGATGTAACGTCTACAGAAAACACAGGAAACATTTCAACGTTTCCATCGACACTTTTCACCGGGTTTCTAGCGAATCTATCACAAATCTTCGTTGTTTCACTCCACTTCTCTTTCCAGTCTATTTTTCTTGCTCCCAGGAGCCAAAGAGCAGTTCTGTGGAGCCTCTTGCAACCCCTAAATGGTCCGTCTCCACCTAATCGTCAACAATAACGACCAAGTTCTCTCCCGTATATCCAACTTTGTCTTCTTCGATAGTTACGAAGGCTAACGTTGCGATGTAACGTGACAATAGGCAATGTAACAACTTCCCTTCACGGCTAAATTTAATACAAAGCCATTAGAGTTGTGAAAATGTCGTAATTTACAATTTCCCTGGTATAGGTTTACAAGAGTACGTCTTTAGATAATTTTTCTATAATTTCTTCGAATATTCTTGCAAAGTTGACGAAAAGTGTCTTATTTCTCTCTTGCGTTATAATATCTTTTTTCGTGTAAAATCTTTCATTTTTATTTCTCTATCGATTTCCCATTTCTCCCCATTAAAGTATTATATTTCTTACTAGCTTTCTTTCACAATCCTCACAATGCAAATCATTTATCAACCAAGTTCTTTACTAAATAATTCTTTATTTATTCCTTATATCCTATTCGATTCTTCGACCATACCACGTAAAATTAATTTCCAACAACGCTACAATCTTCCCGAACAAATCAGAACTTGTCGAGCCACTCAAACTTACATATTTATAACGTCATTCTGTCTCCCGCCTAACTAAACGTATTATCGCTGAACTCGCAAAGTTTACCGTTTTCCCGACGCAGTTTGCTATACGATTAATCGGCCAAGGTTTCGTCGATGTCTTCGACGTTATCGTCCTGTCGATATATACCGAGGCTGGCTGCACGTTTATCGACGATGATGCAAATCACGTAACGTGGCTGCGAGACCACGTTATGAGGAATAGCTCGAACCGATGACCGGGGACAGCTAATCGATAGTCGCGTATTTTCGAACCGGTTCGGCCACGGGCAAATTTACGACGACTTCCCCCCCCCCCTTTTTCCTTTTCCTTCTACCACCCACACTATCTCTCTTTTTCATCCATCCCCTTTTTCCACGTCGCAGAGGTGAAATTTTTCGAAGCGTCTCCTTTTGTTCGGGGACGCGGTAAATGAAGGCAATATATCGAGAAAATCGAGACGCGTCCAGCGTTCGTTCTAGATAGAGGAGCTCCGATGTGAGTTAAGCTAACTTGGACGGAACCGCGAGTCACGTAACTTCTGATGAACCGATTGTTCCATTTCGACGGTTGAATAGCTTCGAAGAGAGGAATCTTCGAACCAGGATCGAAGTTGCTGCGTTGGTTAACGGCGAGCATCGGCTTTTTGTTGGAAGAGGAAAAATATTTTCCGATCAAAAGGATCGTCTCGACGTAGATATATTCCTTCGTAGTTACTCGTAATTTAGTAAAAAGCATCGTTACTCGAGCCGATACGGTGATAAAGGCATTGTAAAGAGAGAATTTTTATACGAAAGATTAACAAGTGTTTAACTTTCAATATCGCAGATAAATTTTTAATCGTGTAACAACGCCTATAAAATTTCCATGATAAACCTCTTGTCTTTGGATTCCATACGTTCGGTTCTTTTAGATTTTAGGAAAATGTATCAAAATTCGTAATCCATTTATCAAGCTGATTAATATATTAATAGTTGCGTTTCATTAAAGTGCCAATGAAAATCCCAAATATTTTGTACGACACGCACAATATATTTATGAAAGGCTCGTGCACTAACTACGCAGTAATTTGTAATTTAGGTTTATAATATTTCAGACATTTCGTGTCTACGCATCGAGGACACGGTGTTTTAATCGGGCGTTAAACTAATTGCTACGATTAATTTGTCGTGAAATATGAATTTGTTGTGCATAAGAATGAACATCCGATTTATCGTACGATCACGCATTATTTATTCCGGCCTCGTTCGCTGTTTGATTTACGTTCCATTACGACGTGTCGTCGATATTTACGTTCGTTTCGGCTTTAAGGGAAATAACGGCTCGTGACAACTCGTGAAACTTAACTTTTGTTCCACGATAGGTATTCGATCTACCATTTTCGGCCATGAAATTTCATTCTTTTAATGATATTACGTTTGAATGTCGTTGGCATTCCGATTTACCTTTTTGATATTTAGTTGATCACAATCTGATTTTCCGAGTATATTCTACGTGACAATTGACAGTCCAATTTATTAATTGTATCGCGCTGTTACGAGAAAAAGGATTAACTATTTCACGAGAATGTTTCATATAAAAATATACCAGAAATATGAACAATCTTATCGACCTGTCATACCAAATGTATCCTAATCTTAGTAAATTTTAAGTAGAACTTTATCCAAGTTATTTGTTATTTACTAAAAACAAACACATTTTTAAAATGAAATACTTATAAATCAATGACCAAGAACGGGATAACAAGAATCGTAAAAAAGTCTCTAAGAAGTAAGCAATACCAGCAACATAGAAAACAAGTCTGATTCTACATTTGAGACGAAGATGTTAAACGAACAGTATTATCCAATGGAATATCATTGAATCCAACCTACGTCTGGAATCCATTAAATTAATAATTAAGCAATGTAATTACTCTGTTTTATCCACCCAGAAAACTAATTTCAAGTAAGGTTGTTCGAGTAAAAGGATCAATCAGTCGGCCATTCAAGACTAACGTATGAACATTTATTAAAGGAACAACTCGCTGAATACCAATTTTATGGATCGCCAATAATCAATACAACACGTTTTACTGGATAATCTTAGATTTTTATCCGAAGGAATAGGTTGCAACATTAAAGCCAACATGTAGTAAAACCCGAGTGATTTCGAACGTATTCGTAACTCCTTGGAGCTTTTTTAAATATACTTTATATAATATAATATAATTTTAAATATATAGAAAAATAAACAAGATAAACCTGCTCGACCCCATGTAACTATTTATGACTTTTTATTAATGGGCCACCTTAGAACGAGCAGTTTATAATAATATATTAATAAAAGATATCTGCAATCGTTCGAATACTTTCGCGAGCTCACGCGGGCGTAGAGATTTCAGAAAGGAAATAAGAAAATTTTAAAAGCCGTTGTCGACGAGACTGCGAATTATCGCGGGACATTTGTCGCTTGACAGTGACGTAGTCGCCGTAGAGTCAATGAAATTCGGTGGCAGATGAAAGGGCCTTGATCGAACGTTGAATTAATGGAATTGTCGCGCGAGAGCTGAACCATAGAATCGATTTCCTTTCCCCTATCTCGCATTCTACGAAACGACGACGCGATTTTGAATTACGCGCTACGGGACCGGGCAAGCTGTTCTCCTTCGTCACGTTTGCGAACATGTCGATCGATTAGCGAACACCTCGGGGCCGCCGAGACGATTCGACACCGTATGTCGTCCCTACGTGATTTGCATCCTCCTCGATAAGCGCTAAACAAGCGACGATAACATTTGATCGCCGTTGCGACTTGGACAGTTAATGACGGACTGTGTACCGTGACAAGAGCCGGTTAACAAGCAACGGAGGCGGTTCATTCAGGATGGTGATTGGATCAAGGATCGGTTCGATTGGAGAGTCGATGCCGTCAAGAAGGATGGATACACGCCGTTCCGATGAATTGATGAGTTTCAGGGATCGAGGCACTTGAATACGCAGGAAATGTGTTGGTAATTGTGAGGTGTAGAGAATTTATGGAACGGTTTTATTCGTGTTACGGGGAATTTCGTGTGTTGCAGTTTGTGAACATTGCTGCGATGCTATTTCATTGGAGAATTCTTTCAATGTGGAACGATCGGGTTTTATAAAATTACGATTGTAATCGTTTTTGTAATTACGTCTTGTAAGTGATTTTAAACAATTTTAATTTGGACCATCTTCTACGATATTCAAACTACATATTTTCAATACCAATGACCTCGAAGGCCACATATAAGTTGAATCGTCAGGAACAATATATCTATGACACGTATTGTACGTTCAAATAATTTCGATCACCAATATTCCACTTTTAACGTCCTTCGTGTGATTTCTAAATGACTGTGACCTGCAATTACGAGACCTTAATGATCCCCGATGACCTTCCGCGATTTTCCTTAAACTCTATAATTTATATTTCAATTTTCAACTTTAATTCATCGAAAATTTCCTCCAATGTCCTTCGAACATATTTAAATAACTACACGTTAATTTTTCACGAAAATTCTTATCACGTTCTTATCAAAGATGAAACAAAAGAAAAAGCAGCTCACAGACGAAGACAAATTCCTGAGTGTCTTATCTAGACCCCTGTCAGACACACACAGGGAAAAGCACGTCGATGTTTGAAAGCATGGGACCTTATATAAACTCAGTTAAAGCCCATTTACACCATCACGGTCCCCCATGGGCTGAGAAAACAGCGTACGTCGAGCGAATTTCGATGAGACTATACCGCGTAGGAACGAAATGGATGATCGACGCCGACTTCTAGATTTCTTAAACGCATTCCGCTTGTTCGCGGAAACGAATGCACGAAGGGACACCGAGAATTATTCATGAAGGAACATTCTGCCCATCCCTGATCTACACCCTTGGGGAGCGGCGAGTCTCGGTGATTCGTGGGAGACCTGTTTCGTATGCGGTGCCCTACACCCTTTTCCAGAGACATTTGTATATCTCTGATATTCAACGAACGACAATTTCTCTCCGAGTAGCTGGGAAATTCGCGAAACGGCACCAGCCATCTCGTCGGAACTTTATGCCGGACGATAGCGAATGAGCTATTCTGCGAATTGCTAACTCGCGATTAGGCTGGGAAAGTGTTCATACAACAAACGACAGTCGGATTTAGTTTTATGTACTTAAGCGGTGTTTGAGTCGCAGCATTTTTACTGCTTTGTTAAATTTAGTCGAGTGCGAAGGTCGTATGTTTGGTGCTAAGAGATTTGGGAATTTAGTTTTTGAATTATTTGAATTATTTAATTAATTGTTTTGAATTATTTTGTCGTTTCTTATCACTGTAGGAACAGTAAGTGGTTAGTATATCACAGTCAGGGTTGATCTATGATTAAAACTGCAAGACATACGACGTAAGATTTAGATCACAGAAATTCGTTGATCAATTTTTGGCTCAAATTACGGTAAGTCAGTTTATGCAAAAGATCCGTTCAAGAGATACCTTTCCTTCTCCTTTCGAACATTTCACACCCTCTTAAACAGAGAAATTCCGCGTCCATCCCTGAACAGTAAAACACTCCACTTTACGTCTAATCGATTTTATGTATTACGTTCGATCAAACACCGCATCCACATCCGTTCGAAAGTCTCAATGGGATGGATAAATTTCTGAATAAATCATGTCACTGTCAAGGACTCGAGAAATGCTTCTATACCAGCGATGCAAGTTCCTTTACGCCTTCAGGATCGTATCTACGGGATTAGCTGATACGCGTATGGAAAAGACATCAGGGATAACCCCCTTGGGGAAACAAGGTTAACAGGAAGAGGGAAATCGCGAGGGAGAATCTTGCTGCAGGCAGTAGATTGGACAACGTGGATTATGGCCGAAAGAAGAGCCTTTATGAAGAGACCTGGGAAGTCCAGAGGGATCCAGTAGTTCATGATCTCTGTTATCATGCTGTGCTCCCTTTGGTTTAACCCCTTAACCCTCAATTGGTACCATTGGGTCACGAACCAACTATATTGCAGAAACCTAATGTTTTGGATTAAATTATTTCATTTGGGAATATTTGATTTTAATTTATTTCTTGTACTTCGAGTGGTGAAGAGCATTAACATTCCTGGTTTAACATATTGAATGGAAATTTTTTCGAAATTAAACAACCTAGTTTAACTATGATTCAACAATATTATTAGTCGTGGATTAACTCTCAATGTTGTACTGTTGCGATACTAATATTTTTCCATTTGCAGGAAAATTAAATTAAATATACAGAAATGTTGCGAAGTCGTTTCAAGTCTCATACGATGTAAGGGCTTAAGTGGTATTGTTTCGATTCTTTCCAGCACTCTTTCTTGTTTGCGTTTCTGCTACCTACAGCGACTGTGAAATCATTAATTGAAATACTTGGCTTCGTCAACATGTTTAATTCGGTTTGGGTTAGGTTTCACGCGGATGTTTCTTTTTTGTTTTTGTTTTATTTTGTTGTAGAACATGTTCGCGTAGTTGTCGAGGTTTCGCTGTCGACGAAGAAAAATCGTGTTGCAGTTGAAAGGATTTTTACGAAAGAGAATTCGTCAATGCTCGTTTCCAACGATTTATTGCGTTGCGAGTGGCAAACGAGAAGAAACTTTTTACAGAGAGAATCTGCAAATTTTTGGCAACGTGTTTTCGGCAGTTGAAAATAGTTGCTGCACGCTCAAAGTAAACATTGACGATTCGACCATCGATAATTCGCGATTTTTATCGGTGGAAAAGCCGGCGGTATCTTTGTCGGATCGTTCAAACGTTCCTCGCGGTACAGAAAAAAATACCTTTCAAAAATATATATCCGAAACACACGTATGAATGAATCTTTTCTATCCTTTATTGCTTTAGAGATATCCTGCATATAGCGTTGTGAAGGAACGAGAAAAAAGGAGTGGCAATATATTTCAGTATATTTTATCTCACGGTTATATATTTCTTCTTAAAATCTAATTTTAATTGCTCCAAATTTTCGCTTAAGATGTGTCCGATAAAACATAGAAGTGAAAAAAAGAAATAATAATTTCGTCACAAATATGAAAATCAGGATTCTGTTAAAATACCATGGACCAAGACAATAATATCGTCTTACTAGCAATTTTTATTCTAAACAAAATGAAACTTTATATGCATCAGTTTCATATTCCATCATACGAAACCAGGTGCACCATGGAAAAAAATTCCAGACGCACCTGTCTTTCAGCACCATTCCACGATATTTTTCCCCGGTGTGAACGCAAATGGAAGGAAAACAACTAGTCGAGCGGCGACTTCCTGTTCCTGCTCGAACACGTCGGATAATTACACCATCGGACTTGGTACGCGCCGGTGAATGGTCAGGGTTGAAGCCACCCTCTTGTTCCGGAATGTGATCGTAGCGAGACCTTATTATCCCGTTCAGCCCCTTTCACTTGTTCGAGCCTATGTAGAGGGCTGGTTTTCGAGGGTCTGTGCCACAGGGGTTGAATACGTTCGTGACTGAATGAAAGTCGTCGAAAGGAGGATCGAACGTCTTCGTAGAATTCCCCAGGGGTTAAGATTTCGAAGAGGGATCCAGGTGTTTCCGCTTCCTTTTCTGGATTTAATGGTGGCCCTTGCTGAGCCGGTGGTCCCGTAAGTGAGAAAAATTGGCAGGACATTGAGATCCCTTTTGTCATTCGATTTCTTCGATTGAATTCTTTTGGCGAATAGCGTTCTACTTTACTCTTTGATTGGCAGTTTATCGATAGATTATTTTGGTAATTCTTTTCTGCAGTTAATATATTGGAGAGATTTCGAAGTTTGGAGGAGAAGAAGAAGTATTCTTTAAAGTTTTAAGTTTTTAAGACCGGCTAGGTAACTCGAGCGTTTATTGAACGATGAAAAGTTTGATTTTACAGAGTTCGCCAATCTTTTATTTCTTTCTGGAAATATGTGAACGTTGAGACAATAATGGTCTTAGAAGTATAAATGTGGAAAAATATGAATATTCATGTTCCTAGATCAGCATTTTACCGAATTTAAGTCAATCTTTTTCACATTATTACATTATATCACGTCAATCTATCAAATTTATGGAACTTGTTTATTTTTATTCTCCTGGTTTATGCAACACTACCGTTTATAGCAGTAATTTTTGAATTATTTTCAGCATTATGCACGTATAAAATATATTAAAACGCCCCAAGTTTCATAAAATACATATTCTCTCTTATTTGTCATCTACTGTACAGTAGTACGACCTCTTCCACAGTCAGACAGAAACCCGGAGTGATTTCTTTTCGCGACTCTCGCGCAAATTCCGGTCCAATCAAGGTTTCTTGGCTCCGCTAAACGTCTCAATTAGAAAGTCAAGTTTGCAGAAACGCGTGGTCGCGAACCCGCCTCAGGGGCGTGACAACAACCGTCATAACTCGGACTAACGCTAATTTAAGGGCGATATTTCAATTCTCAGATGACACGGACAAATTACTTCTCCGTAGAAGCTGGTTAGATGGAAATTAAGTTGTACGCAAGTGGCGCTTTCGTAAATGCGAACGAATTTGCTTCTCTCTGTTTCCGGTTTCTCTCTTCTGCGTCTTTCTTCAACTCTATCCAGCCAGTTGCGCGTCGTCTTTTTCGCTTTATCACGAGTTAACTGCGAGAAGCGAGGTACAGTCATTGGCCAACAATATTCGCGAAAATTAACGTTGTCGTAGCTTCCTCCTCGGCTTCTTCTATGGAACATTTCGCAACGAACTAAGATATTAACCGACACACGAACGAGTTAGCCGTGGAATTTTATTTTTTCCAGTAACCAAAGTATCTCTGCCCGCTTCACGCGAAAATTATTCGAATTTAAGACGATCAGGCGAGCGAGCTTCCTGTATAACATTCGCTCGACGATATTTGGCCACTCGACCTCCTTCTACTTGCTTTTCTTCGGAATTTTGTTGCGGAAGACTTTGTTGACTTTATGGGGTGGAACAATCGTGACGTTTGATTTATTGGTTTATATATGATAGGGAGAGATTACAGTATATGTTTGGGTGTGATTTAGTGCTTGAATGACTAATGCTCTGCGTGAAACTTTAATCATGCGATGATTATAAATAAACTACTGAAAATATTTCTATGAATATAATTCAACGAAAATGAAAAGAAGATCGCTTGACCTACTGCAGGTTATAGAAAATACTACACTCTGGATATTTTATACGTTTTTGTATAATAACGTGCATATCGTCGAGGTTCTTACGCGGTTTAATTGAAGAAAAATGGCCGAACAGTGCGAGTATCCGTGGAACCGTTTAATGAATTTTAATCGCGAACAATGCTCGTTCATGTGAACGGCCGAGTTAAATGGCACGAAATTAAATCGAACCCACTAAACAGAATTTTTTACGACGCACTTAAAAAGCGACGAAAAAACTGTAAGCGGGCGAAAGTTAAAGCTCAAACGTAACAGTCGGTTTTTTTTTTTGATCTTCCGCCCTTTTTCGCATTTTAACCGTTCTTTGCGTGCACAAAGAGCGCAGAAAATTTAAGCCGAAAAGCTTTTTCAGTCGACCGCTGGTTTTTATTTCGTTCCGCGGTCCATCGTAAAACTGAATTTTCGACGCGAATCGCGCGCTCTCTTTGTTTTCAATGTAATTGATAAATAGAAGTAATAAAATATCGTTGAAAAATGACGTTGTTCGATGAAATAATAGAAACACGCACGCATTGCCCCTCGAGTGGGATAGGTCCGGGACAAAGGCGCCTCGAAATGGAAGTCACGTATCGATCGAATCTTTTTCCTAAACAAGCGAACGCCGAAGTAAGAAACTTCAAAATATCCCTATTCCAGCAAGTCGAAACTTTTATTTGGTAGGAAGAAGTGCGAGAGTACGAATCCGATTGAAACGAACCGTTTTTAAAAAAAACATGGAGTTGTATCAACGCGGTCAATATATTCTGCCGAGTCAAATTTTGCTTATTCGTTAAAACTATTTGCCAAACATTACGCTAGTTATTAGTTCTTAAATATTAGATCGAATCGAAAAACAGCGAAATGTAACAACAATTGCTTCTTCTTATAAATAAATAAAATTCTAACTATAACAAGATTAATAAAATATCAATAAAATGTCACTGTGTATTTGCTCTTTAAATAGAAAATCATATCTCGCTTCCTCGCCTTAAATCAGCAGCTTGCGAATAAAAAAGCCTTCCTTTACTCGCTGTAAGTTCCATTTACCGTTTCCGCACACCTCGCTTCATCCTCAATCGGATCAAATCCTGCAACTCGCGTTATACGCTACAGAATCATGAGCCTGCACTCACGGATATCTCATCCAAGTGTGAAACCACTTAAGCGGACGATTCCTTAATTATTTTGACCGGCTGAGCCGCTCTCGTAGACCGGCGTTATTGTTTGACTTTCTAATTAGCCGCGCAACTTTGCCCAAGAAGCGCGATCCAACAAAACCCCGTGGAATTTCCTGGACTGGCCAACTTTTCCATCCCTACAGTCGTTCTGTTTCAAGGATTTAGGCGGCCAAAACCGAGGAAAGTTAGTCCGGGCTGCGTTGCCAGTAATTTTCAAGTGGTACCCATCCTGAATCGGTGTTTGTCCCGGGACGTTTTTCTCACGGGATTTCGAGGTAAAAGTTAAATTTCACGCGCGTCTGTGAAGTGCTCCTCTGCCCTCTGTCCTATAAATGCGAGGAACAGACCACACAATTTACAGCATTTCCCCACTGAGCATTCTGATATCTACACCTCATGGTCGTGGATAATATATGGAACGATTTGGGTATTTTATGGCCCGGTTTGCTGGGAACATCCGTGTGCTCCGGGTTTGAAGCGTCGTTTCATTTTTCGATCAGCGATGTTTTTTTGACAGGTGCATGATTCCAGAGATTAGGTAGGGAAGAACGTAAGTTTTCGGGTTTACTGGACGACTCTTGCCTTCGATGGCAATTAAGTTGCCTGTGAGAATGTGTATCAAGTAGCTTAATACGAACAACGACGTTTGTACTCACTGGGCAACCGTTGCTTTACGCAACTTAATGCGCGTTAAGAAATATTCTTAAATGCACCTTGGAATTTTATTTGGTGATAAAATTTATTTTCAACTTGGTGATAAATTATTTTCTTGAAAAATTAAATATCAATCTCTTCAATGGATTCAAATCAATGGATTTCTTCTTTACGATATCGTGGACAGTTTCCTCGAGCATTCGATTAAACTTGTAACGTAATCAAACGAGAGTACGGATTCCGTGCACGTATGAGAAATTTCAAGCATTTAAACATTCTTTGGAACATTTAGCAGCTACAACAGATTTCTGTTTTTCAGATCCACAGAAATTAGAATTTGTATGAATATCCGTGGTCTGCCAATTATATAAATCCATCGATCTTAGATTCGAGCCAATGAGATCTATACAATTCCCAGAACACTTTTTCAATCGCAACCTTTCCACCGCCAAGCCATCAGCGCGAAGCTGAAGGAACAAAGAAAGCTGCTAACAGCCAAGAAACGAGTTCTCTTCAAGGAGAAGGAAGACGAAGAAGACGAAGAAAGCGGAGGAGAAAAAGAGGAAACGCAGCGACGGTAGTATGTTTGGGGCGCTTACGACTCGACGTTTCACGGGGCGAAATTACGTATTCCCGCGAAACTTGCCTTTCCACGGAAACTTCGGTCCGGGGCTATTCGAGATCTTGATGGACAGTCGTAAACCTTTCCACCTCGTGGAAATAATGACCGCTCGTTCGTTTCTTGGCACGCGTCTCTGCAGGACGTTTCGCAATGCTGCAAACCAAGCTTTCCTCCAGTTTGAAGAAGAATGGCTGCTGGAAAAATTTAGATAAAAGCCAACGGAACTTGCCCTTCCACTGGTCCACAGGAATCTGTCAGATGGTTTATTCGACAAGCGACGTTCCTATTACGTGAAAGTGTCATCCATAAATATCAGGATGCCCGCAGAAAGTGAGATTACTCTCACGCGGATAATTGGAACATTATTAATAGGAGAATCGTAAAATTTATAAAATCAAAACAAAATTAGAAAAACACTGGAGCGTTGGTTTGAAATTCACGCGAAGATTACTGGAGATTAAGCGAACGAAATCACGAGATGTTCTAAAGATTTTTAATGCGAGTGAACGCACGAAGTTTCATAAGCTAACGATAAAAAATTGTAGAAGGTAGTCGGCCGGAATTTGAACTTTGATCGTAAATATTTGACATTGGAGGAATAGGGGTGTCTTAACGACGCCAATCGACCTTGCGAATGAAGCTTAAGGCTGACCCTAGAAATAAATTTAAAAGAGAAGTGGGTGGAAAGGGGCTGGAAGGAGGAATTTAGGGTAGTGAATTTTTACGTTGAACTGCTCGGTGCTAGAACCGAGGATTATTTTCTTGATCCCAGCTTGTGACGGAGCCGTTGTTTCTGGGGCAATGTTGGATATTAAATTATATGTCCTTTCTGGGATATAGCGAAGTTTGTTACATGAAATGTAAGAAAACGATTCAGCTTTTAGAATGATCCCCAACTCCTGAGTATTCTTGTCACAAAGTTATTTTTCTTACGACCATGTAATTTTTTTGTAAGCAATCCAATTTTCACTTATCCTTTTAGACGATAAGATATTTGAGATGGAAAGAGTTAGTGCGACACCCCGTATATATAGTACATTATTTTCCAATTATTACAATTTTCTGATAGATTGAAGAAATATTATAGTTAATCCTATTCCATTTTAGTGGATTAAAAAGATAGAACCTTAAAGGGATAGAAGGTCGTCTTGTCTGTGGAATGTTACCAGAGAGTCGGACTACTCGTCACATTTTCATCATTTGTTGCAAGGGCATCGATTGAAAAATTTGCTATGTTAATTAATCCTACGTTTTTAATTCTGTGTATATCAAATTTTCAGGCTAAAAATGTATCTTTCCATCCACTTTAGAAAGCTGTTTAGAAAGTTGTTCCTCGCAATATCCGCGACTCGATTCAATCCAGATCCTTTGCATTTGTAACTAACTATTTTGTATTGAGATATTCCGTTCCGTGATCTTTGCAATGTGCATTTTTCTTTTCTTTCGAATTTCCGATAACTGCATAAAAACCCAGTGATAACAGGACGATAATAGTAGTAGTAAAGCAGCAGAGGAACAGAATACCATCAGCTGGTCAGAGGATAGGAGAAAGAGAGGATAACATTCTCGGAGAGCTTTGAACCAGAGGCCACGGCATCGTCAGCCGCCAAACGAATTCGAACTGGAATCCTCTTGAGGCCACGGCGGATCGTTTCGTGGAAAAGGTCACTGACTGACTGATATTCCAGGTCCATGGAGGCTTAAGGACGGGCTTTATGAATTTCTCGTGCTTCTCCCATCGCCTTGATCCCCTTTACATGCTTGCCTTTCGATTCTCGCGAGTTCTCTACTCGATTCCTCTTCGCTGCAAATGGGCTTTGAGGTCGATCAACGTTAGATACTGAAGGGAAAAGGGAACGTTCTCCGCCTGCAGCGGATGAAGAGAGTCTCTGCAAGTGGTTGCACGAGGACGACGACGACTCGGTGGTCCGCGAACGCCCGCGGTGCAGATTATACGACGAGGAAGCGGATAACAGTTTCTAATCTCGTTGCTTCTTTGAACCGTCCCAGCAATTTCTTCGTGCAACTCACCGCTGTCTTCGGGGAACAAGCCAAGACCCACATTCTGCCCTCGTACTTTCATTCCTGTGTACGAACACGGAATTTATCGATCGAACGAGGTTGTAACTTCGAAAAGCCTTCTTCTCTTCGTACTTCGATTTAAGGGAGCAAGAGCAGTTTCCATGGATTAGATAGCGTGAGAACTGCGAGTAGAGAAATTGAGGATTCGAAGGTTTAACAGGTTTACAAGTACTCCGCTGTTATCTGTATGTGGATAGGAGTAGTATAAGTCAGACGTTATATTCAATTCAAAATGTTGCAATTCTGCTTTGTGAAATTAGCGTGATTTTTCGTATCTCTTCCTTTTTAAACTTTCTTCTTTTCGTTATTCTATATTATGTTTTTTTACTTGGCCTCTATGCGATGAATTTTAACTATTTAGCGACAATAAAAAGCTTACAATCGTAGTTCTCAGACTCATTGCACTGTCACTCTGTTGTTCGAGTGCATCCTTTTTATTCATTGGCCGTTTCTTGCAACATTATAAGAAATCGAAGGATTCGGAGAGAAAAGTTTGAAGAATATTCTGACAAAGAAATTACAGCGGAGATCGCAAGCACCAGAATTGCCTTCAAATTGGCATTAAAGGATAGTTTCGATAAATATCAAGCGGCTATCCGAAAACTCGACGCCGTACGGGCTACGCCGCAACAATTTACAGTACAAAGCTTTCGTGCTACCGGATCATTCATCAACTGCCATGAAACTTAAAAATTTCATAAAGTACTTTTTACAGTCTTTCAACGAGACTCTTCGACTTGTAAACTCTCTTTCTACTTGTAAACCACTCGACAATCGCTATGAAACTAAAAATGCATTCAACAATAAATAAAATAATCATAAACATAATAAAATACATTATCACAAAAAAGGGAAACTCTTTAACTTGACGAAATAAAAGTAGAACCATGAAATGGCTACTCTTTGCGATGGCGTAATAAATTTTAAAGAGGCCAAGTGTTAGCAGATTTTTCTCCCTGTTAGAAAAGAAAAAAAATTACGAAATGTACGGTTGGAACAATTTGTTTCGTAAATCACGGGAAACGAATAAGAAACGAAGATGCAGATGTTGAGGGTAATAATAGAGGAAGAAGTAGGACGAAATTTCGAAGAGAAGAGCCAGCGATGTGCTCGAAAATAATTGTTCCACCGGCGGGCGGATCATTTTAAAGGATTTTTCGCTCGTAAAATGCCTGTGCTATGGAGGCTCGAATAGCTGACGGTATCGCGGAACAAAGGACAACGCGAAGAGCAAGGCACCCGATGAAATTCCGCTTTCCTCGTTGATCGTTGGTCGTCTTGGTCGCTAGATTAGGAGCTTGTTTCCCTCGTGACTCACGTATACGTTGAAATACAGCATTCTAAAGAGCATGCAACTATCTCATCTTCGTGTTGACGTCAAGAAGAAATACGAATCTGAAAAATTTCTGTAAATCTATTTCGTTTGTACGTTACTGTACGTCTGTTTCAACATCCAACTTTAAAACATCTTCATCCAAGTTTTATCTTAAGGTTTATTCCGAAGTATCGTTCAGACAAATTGAATTATTTGAATTTAAGCAGCTTTCAGTTGAAGTTGAGTTGAAGTTGAAGTGAATGTTCGAAAGCACGTAGTTACGTATACGTGTGAAATATTAATCACAATAAACAGGAAGAAAAGACGGCTATTATCTGAACATAATTTGACCAAACTGTAAATTCCTATAATTATCGAGTATTTAGAAAAATAGATTTCTACATCTTCCGATATTATACTCCGTTCATCTGCAAACTTTCATACTTTCATTTCCTCGAGAAAGACATCTTCCGTGAAATGAAAAATTTCCATCTTAAATTTTATAGAATTATTCTACCCTACTTTTAATAGAACCAAGAATCTAATAGAATTTAATCGACCAGGTAAATGAAGATCGTTCCATCGGACTATAGAATTTATTCTTCGTAAACGAAGGTTGCCATTAGCGTTCTTCGAAGAGTACCAACGCATGACAGGAGTAGAGACGAATTCGGAATTATCTGCCTTGCGCATTCCTAGAGAACGCCTGCCGGTTCTACACGCGTAACGTAACTGCAAGTTGGATTCGTGACGTTTTGGAGGTGTATTAATTACGCGATTTCCTTTCTGGGGATCGTCAACGAGACAGGGTGCGCGTAACCGCGAGTAAATTTCGCGAGACGCCCAGACAATTAAGCTGTCTTGCCTCGTGAGACAGTTCAGGCACCCTTCCGTCGCGAAATTCAGTCGAGGACAAGTCGTGCCAAGACGTTCCACGAAGAACGCTCTACAAAGGGAGAAAACCGTGTGACGTACATTCCATGATGAAGACGATATCTCGAAACAATTGAGGACTTTACTGAATCTTCGTGGCTGAATCGTACAAAGATAACTAACGACCCGGCTAGTTAATTCCAGTGGCTCAAGTTCGTGGATTTGCTGGATATTTTATAGTTTCCAATTTGCAGAGCGGTTTAATTTTAAAAATACTTCAATGACAAGCTATTTATATAGACAAAACAGCCATTGATTTAAAGGTTTATAATAAACGACTAGCGATCTATTTCTGTAATTAATGGAAATCAGAAATACGATAAAATTTTCACAAGAGAATCGAAATTTCTGTTGAAAATTCTAATTATATACCGAACGATAATGTTTTATTTAAGCTTCCTGTATATTTAAGTAATCAAACTCATCAATTGCCACTTTACGTTTTCATCGTTTCTTCGGGAATATTTTGAAATATTTCCAAGGGTGCACTTAAACCGTCAAACGTTAAAAGTTGTACAAACTTGGCCATGCTGTTCGCTAATGTTGAATCGAGACAGGCGTTCCTTCCAGCCATTCTGCTGCTTGCTACCGGATACTAATCGCATCAGCGCTTCGAGAAGCAAACGATATT
The DNA here is from genome assembly GCF_011952255.1 of Bombus vosnesenskii. Classification (NCBI taxonomy): domain Eukaryota; kingdom Metazoa; phylum Arthropoda; class Insecta; order Hymenoptera; family Apidae; genus Bombus; species Bombus vosnesenskii. The sequence goes on from NW_022882938.1 coordinate 4,072,443, forward strand.
AGGTGATACAGTGAGACGACGTTCTCCGGAATACTGGAGAATAGGAAGTCGAGGTTGATTGCCAGGACGAGCGAACGAAGAAGGATTTCACGAACGAATGGCGCGGCATCGGACGTAATTGAGCATGGCGATAATTATTACGGTCCTCAGCCTCGTTGAGTGGATTCGATCAATTTCCACCTCCATCCGCCAAGAACTAATGAATCTTCTTGTACTCTGTTTCCACGGATAACCGTCTTATAACGCGAAATGTTACGAATTGTTACAGGAAATCGTGTTATATCAGAGCAAATATCATTATTTTATGAATAATATACATATTTCGTATACATAATACAAGGTGAATCACAGAAACATTCGTACTTTCATAATTATTGATTCTATTATCGTATTCGACGATTTGTCTAAATTCCTTCTAAATATTATAACGAGCTGCTATTTCTCGATAAATGATATGTTAATCGAAATATTAATTATATACCGCTGTATATTGCTATTGATAAACCACAGAGTGTATACTATTAAAGAATATCAATCATCTGAATTTAATGATCGCGAGGATACGAATATTTGTGTGACTCGTTATACGTAATACAACTCTGATGCTATTCACTGGTAATCTAACTATTTTCGATTTCATCGAGAACAGATAGTTTTCCGGTGTTAGATTTTGAATTAACGGGACAACCAGGTGAAAAGGACGAAGGGAAAACGCGGATAACCAGAGGGTAGCGCGAGACTTTTTCAACGGTTCGAGCTGATTGCTCGGCTCGTTCGGGATAATTAGGTGAAAACCACGGAGGGCATTTAACCAGCCCGTTGGCCTCGGAATTAGTTTAAAATACGGCCTCTAATTGGCAAGGGCCGCCCTTGATCTGCTCGACGTTTCGCCCGTAATTTGTTTCGATCCCTGATTAACCCGTCGGTGGATCTGTTTCTGGTTTCTGATTTAATCGAGCGCGGTGCTTAAAATCGAACGCTCGATTCGTTTTGCTTGATAGAGTTACAAGAGGACTGTATCAAAAAAAAAAAAAAAAAAAAAGAAGAAAGAGGAAACAAAAGAACATATATGGACGCTAGGATAGTGTATCGAATACATTTGATGGATATTTCGATATTTTATTTCTACTACAGCGCTTTTCTTTTTTTTTTCAACTATACTTCGTGCAATCTTCGTTTATAACCCCTGGTCGATCCACGAAGAGATTTCCCTTTGTTATTTTCTAGCGAATTTGGGAAATGGGATTATCCTTCGTGATGGATGCTTGTTCGGTTCAGAATCATAACAAAACTAATTTGATTTTTATCCAATTTCTTAATCCTATTCTCTATTGGTAAACATAATTCGAGAAAGTCTACATGAATAAAGTAAAATAATGTAATGTAAAAACAAATTTATAATTTAATCTCCAATATCGTTCATCAAATTTCGCTTATTTTGTATTAATCTCACCTTCGATAAAAATTTTATCACTTTCTTAATTGTACTCGTTAGATATTATTTGAAAAAGTTTACTCGAATAATATTCCTCCGCAACTTGGCAAGAATCCAATCCTTGACAAATAAAAAGAGAAAAATCACGTAATATTTCCACGCCTACTGCAATTTATAATTTCCCTGTACACGGTGGTCGTGATCACACGAGCCGGAAAAACCAAAAAAAGAACAAAAAAATTCAAAAATGCATGCATATTTTCATAGGCCTGGAAGAGCAGCCACGTCGGAAACCAAGCCGGCAGATACATATTTATTTCGAACGGAAATCCGCGAAGTCCAGCCGCTGTCGCTCGTACGTCATGTCTCGGGATGCAGGAACAAGCATCACGACGAGCACTACGAAACGTAGTATATTTATGATGTTACGTTCTGTGCCGTGTGTACACTGACTTGACACGACTATTACCACTATCATTAATGTCTTTTGATCTGATTCGAGTGAAATAAAATCTAAATTTATTGTCCAAATTACGTAAAAATTGCGGTCACGTGTTTCGGATAATTGGCAAAACCGTCTATGTTTTAAGGGGTGTGTTGATGTTTTCAAAAAATATAATAGCATTTAGAGATTAGAGAAACTAAAGATTAGGGAGATTGAAAATTAATCCCTTTACTACTTTGCATTTGCAATTTCAATTATGGCCGTCACAATTCGGAGAAAATGCTACATGTATTTAATATTTAAACAATATTTTCTTGTCCATGAAAACTCAATTAAAATATATAGGAAATCAATTAAAATATCAGTACTATGTGACAGTGACGTATATTCATCCCCCAAGAACTGCGCATTTTTTCTTCATACTTGGATTTTTATGTAGATTTATATCATTGAGAATGTAATTAAAAAAGTAAAATCTTGGTAGAAAATTCGTTTGCTTAGCAAGCATCATAGAAGGCGTTATATTTACAAAAGCGCGCAGTTTATTAACGAACACGATTTCACAACATTCGAAACAAACGATCCTGCAACCGATCCTGGACATTGCATTTCATTCTCACTTTAGATCTCGGCTCACAAACGCCACTGTTCATTTCTGTTTTCCAACGAGCTTCGGGGCGCATAGGGTGTATATCAAGGACAGCGCGAAGAACAAAAATTGAAGCGTTGTCGTGAGACGAGGGATGAAGCGGCGGCGTGCGTACGGTAAAAAAAAAAAAAAAAAGGGAAGGGGAAAATGTACGAAAGAGATGGTCGATCAGCGTTTTCACCCCCTGGCGACGGGCCGTGGAACGTTTACCCTGTGTCCGCTCTCGTGTCGATGTCACGGGTAACGAGTGTCGCGGCGCAGACTGCATTAATACAGGGAGAGGGATGCTAAAAAATAACGACGAAACGACAGGAGGGGAGATAGAGGGGGCTGAACTAGAGTGGAGATGCACGAAGGGATGGACCCGATCGATATCACCTGATACATTGTTTTCGGATAAGAAACAGGATAGCTTCGAGCATATCGATGAAATAGTGCGTGCACCACTGTCTATGACGCGTTTGATATATTGGAGGATATGCGGCTGTTTAAACAAGAGGAATGCATAAATGATAAATCCCCCGCCAGTTTTTGTCTTACGTTCTGTTCCACGTGTTTTATCGAATGGTTTATGCACGAGAAGGGCGGTCTCGAGGTAGTCCGTGTCACACGGATTGAATTTCTTTTCCTTTATTGCATACGATACTACTGACACATCCTTGGGATCTGCCCTGATAAAATGATTAATAACTAGGTTTGATGAAACCAATGTTTATGGAATGGTACGGGTAATCGGTGTAATGGATGAATTGTTGTACGTGGCAGCGCTGGGCGAACGTCGCGCGTGATGGATAGAGTTGTCTGGCTACGATCGGAATCATTCTACTCGAGCTCTGCGCGACGCTCGGGCCATGATACTCTTTGCTTGTTTGCCTCGCTTTTACGATCGCGAAGAGTTGTAAATCGAGCTGTGTACGTAACCAGTGACTAGTTTATGGGAAAGACAATTTTTTTATTGACGATATAAATATTACTTTTCTCATGTATATAGTGTTAAAGAAATAAAAGACTATAATTTTGAAAAATTTGATCATCGGGGTGATCAAAAAATGTTGTAAAAGTGAAAAATTAATATCTTTTAAAGTAAAATGTAATTTTACATTTGCAAGTGTTCGATAGTTAAATATCAAATGTAAATGCTACAATCAGTCTAAAAAGATCTACTATAGAATATTGTATCCGAATTGAAGATTGCCATTAGTACGAATGAAATATTGTAACAAGGTATGACACATTATTTGCTCATAAGGGTATTTAATGTATCTTCCTTTCATTCGAATACAACATTCACCGATATAAATTATGTACGTGACATGTGTATACGATCAAATTATCTTGTTGTACAATGTGTAGTGTAGATAGAGTTTCTATTCATGGTTGTAATTTAGCCGCATTATTTATTGTGATCGAGTAAATTAAGCTCGTTAAATATTCCTGCAAGTAGATACAAAATTACAGTTTACACCAAAATTATTGATTTGGGGACCTGTGGTGATTAAACATTACTGATGAATGAAAGAGCTTTTCGGGTAACACATCATTCAAGTCAAGTTTCTATAAATAATCTACGTTCCCTTGGATAATAAATATCTGAATATACAAGAACACAGGAGAAAGATAAAAATGTTAACATATAAAATAATTATGATGTTTCTACTGTTGTCTTATGAACCGTTCCATCAAAATTTTAATATACAAATTATTTATCATGTTTCGCCATTACACGTAACATAAACTTGCCTGACCATAGATTCATTCTACTTGGCATTTCTATGTCTATGCTCAATGCTTTTAAACATACGCTCCCGAGAAACGCACGATTTCAATAAAAATCCGCAAGAATATTAAGGCGAGAAAAACGAATGCTCCCTCGACCAAAAACCTTTCCAACCGCAATATCAGCAAACACGACCTTTCGGTGGTTATATGCGTAGTGGGTCTTCGACGAGAGAGGTCGAATTGCTTGGTCAAACACAGGCGTGCCCTGTCCAGTCGGCAATCTCCGAAAACAAAATTTCCCTAGCCAGTCTATAACGCGGCTGAATGTTGTCCGGCGAGTGGATAGCGCTTGGCCGGCACGGTTGCTCGCGTCGGCCTCGATTATCGATTATGAAATTGCACCGGATAAAGCAAACGAGAGGCTGGCCCTGGCTCTTTCTCTCCCTCTACCTCCGAGCGAGGGGTGGTTCTCGCGCGCGTGTTAGTCGGACGTGTACAGGTGCGCCGGTTGGCTTTCCGATTATCGGATGACAGGCAGACGACAGTGTGCAACGCACACACGAAACACACACGAAGTGAACGTGTCTCTCTCACGCCATCCGACTTACACATCCCTTTGTCACGCCATCCGTTCGCGTTACACCACCGATCCGTCCCGCTCGAACACACCATTCTACACGTGCATACATACACAGAGACCACGCAACTTCCCATGCTCCCTGTCATACTCTCTGCCCCCGTCACTTTATCCACCTATGACGCTTCATCCAGCTCTACGCAGGGGTGGCTCTGTATCGTTAGCCCTATCCGTCTCTATTTGTTATTTTGGCAGAGTTTCGGCGTTCTTTTAATGTTATGCAATTTTCTGTACTTTAGGGGCGGCGAGAATATTGGGAACAGAGATCTCGCGAGATTGTTTATCGCGAGTGATTTCGTTATATTTTAGAATTCTTTCGCGTCTTTTGGATTGAATTTAGAATCCAAATTGAACATAGAATCATTGAGTCGTAAGCGTTAGTGATGCATAGAAGGATCGAGTGTTTGAGACTGCGGCGTGAAAGAAAAGCGTATGACCAGCTAATATTTTAGAGTAATTCAGGAAATCGCGTAGTTACAATACATAGCGAAGTATAGTTGAATATTTACATAGGTTGAGATTAGGGTGTGAAAGAGAAGTTCATTGTAGTCCGAGACTTCTAACACAGACGATCGAATATCTCCTGGGAATATTTAGGTATATTTATATTAATAAGTATACATTAGATATGTATTTCGTTTTAATACGTTTTCTAATAAAAAAAAAAAAATTGCTAAATAATCCATCTACGGTATTCGTGTAGCGAACTGGTCGTGTTCATGGTAATTTCTTGATGTCATCAAGGCTTGGCTAGCCATCATGTTGCATTAGCCGATCGTTATTGCACGATTATCCAAGAATCTGGTGAACTGGTTCTGGCTCAAGGCCTCTGTTAACTCGGTTCGTATTAAGGGCTTTCATGGCGTTAAATTCACCCCTTGCTACACCTTCTCTGTAATTTTTTTCCGAACCACCGCGAGCGATTGATAGAGGTCGACTTTTAGGGGGTGGTTTCTTTTATTTTTAGTTTCTTCCAATAGAAATTGCCTTTATCCAGATTTTTTTTGGATTCGGAAGCTCTGTTTGTATAAAAAAGACACGATTCTATCGATAATAAATTCTACTACGCCTATTAGGTTATTTCCGATCAAAACTCGTTTTTCTTCTTAAAAAATTTCTTATCGGAGGAAATATAATTTAATTCTTGTTAGTATGACAACTACCTATATAGTATCAGTATATATATGTACCGATTTCTCGTTTCAATTTTATTCTAATGATAAATTCAATTTTATAGTTTGTGATAAGATTGATCGCGTCAGCTATCATATAATGCGTAATAATAACGTGCTTCCACATAACGTATTATTGCTCCACGTAATTACATCCACAACTAATTCTCAAAATGACCAGATAAATAAATATAAAAATTAAAGTACAACCTTGCTGTCGTTTAAAGTTGCCGCTAGTACGAAGGAGTTTAAATAATGGCAAGACAACACGCGAACAGGCTGCAGAACATCTTAAACGCGAATTAAATCGAGTTAAGATCAAGGATTTTTAAGCACGCGGCTACTTAGCGTGCCATTTTGTCTCGATTAACTAGAACGAGTTTAACCAGGCTCGTTAACAGCAAAATTCCCTACTTTTCTTATTCTCTTGATACAGACTGTACCTTGTTCGTCGCAAACTCGCAATCCTCGATAATAGTCACATAATATACTGGAAAACGATAAATACGTGCGCGTGTGTCTTTAATTATTACAGAGAAAGGAAAGGTAAAAAAGAAAAAAAAAAAAAAGAAAATAATGGAGATCACCATCAGAGAGATAACGAAGTCTATTAGGATACGAACAATATCTTTTTCTACTGAAACATGGGGGAAAAATTCCCTCGTTTCTCGTGCGAAACGCTAATGAGATAAAGTTTTTCCAACCGCGACGAAGCGTCTGTGATCCTTTACTCGGATGGAAAACAAGCGTATCTCACTCGGCATATCAATGAATTTTGCTAGTAAAAACTTCGACCACGATAACTAGGGGAAACTGTCTATCGGAAAATATCGTTCGGTCTCAATGGAGTTACTCCATATTGCCCTTGTTTCCCTGATATTTACTTGTTAATCAAAAAGTATCGATGTTATAGGAACTCCGATTGCATGCAAAAATGAAATATGTTTCAAATGGTTAAAAGCGGTGTAAATCAATCTATCGCTAGCTTTTATAAAACAGACATTTTTCTACATTTATTATCACAAAGAGTCTATTATATCTTGTACCACGACAGAGACTAAGTTAGAACTCGATCAATTTCGAAATTGTTGAAAGTTGAACTAGTCGAGTGAATTTAAACTCTCAATATCTTTACGTACACCGCTGTGATCTCCAATCTACCAGATATTCAGATGTTTGAGACGAAAGATTCGTCGTACTCACTTGATTCGATTGGAGACGAGTAGTTCAGCTATGTTCTTGCCTAGCATGGAATATAGCGTTTCTACGAAGACCAAAACTTTTGGATCCGTCCTCAAACGAGCCTCGCTACGATGATCCGGCGCCGAGGGCAATCTCGTTGCGCCTCTCAACGTCGAACACCTGATTGCCGGCTCTGGTCTAGTATCTCGACGAATCAGACTGAAACAAGATAGAAAATGTTCAGCTACAGTCGATCAATGTAAGATCTTTCGTGGCTAGACATGTTCAAAACAATGGATATTGATTTATTCGTTGTTAAAAATTAATATAGTACAAAGTATAAAAGGGTATAGTATTCTTTCGGGAGTTAATAACTTAGTTTGCCTGCAATATCTGGAGCATCAACATACAGGGTGTAATAGAACGCGACCCATTTCGGGGTTAATCAATCATCAAAAACAATGAAAAAAGTTTGTATAAACATGTGTTGCATCTGTCTTCGTTTACGAGATATAACAAAATTTCTGTTTTGATTTTGCGAAAGATGTTCAGAGTGACCACCTTGCATTTCAATGCAAACCTGATGTTTCCCGAATTTGTCGAAAAGACTTAGGTCCGAACCTTAGTATTTCAACATTTTCAATAGGTGACAGATGGAACATGTGTTTATAGGAATCTTTTTCATTGTTTTTAAATTCTACAATCAGCTCCCGAACTACTCCCACGCGTTCTGTTACACACTGTGTATACCAAGTTGGACGAAATCCTTGGTAACATTACAATAATATATAAATTTATTGAATAAAAAGTACGTTAAAATATAATATAATACGTGTTTCTTATAAATTTATCTCAAGAATGGAGCCCAGTTTTCTGTTTTTTTTTTTTTTTTTCAAAATTCCACTATATTTAGCACGAACGCCTCGTTATCGAGCGTTCCGCTCGAGGAACGAGCCATTTTTTCTTCGCGTAACGAGGATAAAGAAGACCAGTGGACGAGATAATGTCGTCGTGTTAGTTGTGTCGCACAAAAGCGGCCGGATTGCTCCACTTGGCATGAATCGCGCGGCATTTTTACGATTACCGATAATCCGTCTGTGTCTCAAAGAAGCCGACAGAGAAGATTCGTTTCGTGGAGAACGATGAAAGAATTCCTTCATCGGGATCGATCGTTACCGAAGCCTGAGTAACTGGAAGCTTTTGAGAAATGCGCCCTTTTCAGCCTTTCGTCTTCAAAGTACTCCTTTTCACCCTTAATCCAGATTTCATCAATCGCATAGATGGAACCATCCGTTTCTGATATGCTTTAAAAGATCATCGGGATCGCCAGATCTTTTTAGATTTTAGTATGTAAATCAGTTCATAATGTTTGGATCTCTTTGAGGGGTTAAACTCCCGTCGAGTTTGAAAATTCGTTGAAAACGTAATGGAAAATAGAAAAGACGAGACTGAATCGAAAAATAGTTTACGGCATATAGTAAAAGGAAATTGGATTCATTCAGCGACGAAGAAATTAAAACTATAAAGGATTTTTATCATCGAGGGGTGAAATATCTATTGGATTTTATAGACAATTAATTTATTGCAACACACTTAATTCCGTGTAATTAAGATTGGTATTAAAAGGTTCATCACTATAACGGTATATATCGATCAAACAGTACCACGAGATTTAATCCTTTATCCGATATTCTATCATCATCCTCAAATGAGATTAACGTTGATAAATGGATTAAATTCTACTTAACTATGATCAGGATTTTATTTGATTACGAAGACCAAAATTACAGTTGATTGTAGCTTCCCACTTTAATCGAAAATCTAGAAATTAATAGGTACTTGTTCTCGATACATTATTCGGTATCAATAGTGCGCTAATACAATTTAACAGCGACTAGTAGATAAAACAAAATTTAAAGTACTCTAAAATACGGCTGCATAAATTCCAAGTCTCGAGGTGCTACAGAAATTTAGTTAAGAATATGAATTGCTGATATCTATGCAAATTCATATCTTCGCGAAACACAACTAAAGAAGCGGAACCTAAATAGACTCAACTTCTCGATATTATAACAACAACTTTGTTTTAAATAACTTATATTTACCTATAACACGCACTCTTTATCTACCATTGTTCCAATGTCCCATAAATATATAAATTTTTGCATCCGAATTACAAATCTTCCATCGATTCGAAGCACTCAATTCCGCCGGAAGTTTCTGCTTATCCACGATACAGCATCCCATACGCCAGAATTATCGCGGAAACATGTTGTTCGACTCTGGTCAGCCGTTCAGCCAGCGAGGATACACCGTTTTTACATTAATGTCGGTCGTCGACGATGAAATGAAACGAACGAACGTAACAAATTTTCCGTGCCCAGTCTCGCGACACGAAACACTTTAAATCGCGACGAACGAGTCGAGAACGAAAAATTCTCCTCTCCTCTCTCTCTCTCTCTCTCTTTCTCTCTCTGTGTTTGTGCGACGCTGTTTCGAGCTTAACGGTGAAACACAGCACGCCTATTTCCGTTCGCAATTTGCCCGACAAAACTCGTCTTGATGTACGTGACCGGTGGCGTAATATCGCGCTGTTTGCCTCGTAATGCCGGAGGTCCGGTTTATCGATCACTCTCGACTCGACTGTGACTTTGTGGCGAAAGGGTCGATGGTCAATGGTTTATCGGACGAAGTCTCACGCCCGACGACGTGCTAATTCCACCCCGCATAATGCATCGTGCCCTTGCACCCTATAGTTGCGAGAATTAACATCGGTTAATAGGTGAGGAGATTCTAAGATGCGAAGGTTCTTGTTTAACCCATCGGTAGTGTAGCTCGAGAGACACTTGGTTCAGATGTCACGTACAGAGATTTAAAAATTATAGCGGCGTACATAGACATTTTGAGAACTGTAATTAATTTTGTGTAGCAGTAAACGGAGAATATTATTTTATAGAAAATAGTAGATGATCGATTTTTACATTCTTGGTTCTCTACTTAACAGGAAAAACGAGGGAACAACGTAATAAATGTTATAGAACAAATGCCAAAGCCGACGATTGTTTCCTTTCGTCCTTATAGTCTGATTCTACTATCTCTCCATTTTATCGGTTCGTCACATGTAGCAAGAGAAGGTTGTTCTATACAAATACGTATTATAAATTTCGTACCTTAAATTTCATCATAAGTGATACAACTATTAATGTTTCTTTAAAAGGTAGGAAGTATATCTATTTTTGCCCATTTTTATTATACATCTGAGGTGTATATTATTATACGTGTTGGTTTATTATTAGACGAGTGATAAAATTGTAATAGTCAGTGTATATTAAAGTTATTTTAAATACAAGTACACAGATAGTGTATGCTGGTCGTAATCGTCGTTCGCTCAATATTACCGTTCAACTCTACGCTCGCTGTTCGACTGTATGAATCGCTATAATGATTCGTCCTAGAGAGCACGTTCGTCTATTTGTATCGACCGGTGATATTGCAAAAAGTTCAAATGTAACTGCGGTTGACGATTCAAAATAACGTTGGCACTACAAGGCACAACGATATGAGTCTCTCCCGATTCGAATCTTCCGCTGACTCATGTGTCGCTACACATCTGATAGCAGGAAGCCAAGAAATCTTGACTCAAATACTTGGATTACTTTCAATTTTTAGAATAAAAAGAAATCATATTTGGCAAGAATTACGTGTTGCAATGCAATAATTTATACACTCCGATTACTTAAAAATTTCAAAATAAAAAAGAAACGAGTGTCTCGAATTCCGCGTCATTAGGCGGAAACGCAAGAATCGTGCGGACTTCCGAGCGGTCCAGAATGGAATCGAATCGCCACCGGCGAAATCTACATCCATAATCGCCGGTATGAAATTCAAATCGAATCTTTTGTGCGATACGGCACTCGGCCCCGCAGCCCCGCGAACTTTCCGCACAAGTTTTCCCTTGAAAGGAGAAACGCCGCGGAAAGTATGCGGCGTACACTTCGCGGCCAGCATTCAGGGCGTCGTGAACTTCGAATATTTGAAATACTTGAGGCACTTCTTGCCCGGGAAATTATAGAACGCCCTTCTATGCGACGTCGTTCGATACACGCTTCTATCAGAGGCCACTACTATCATATAAAAATACGAGTATTAATCCTACGTTGAAGTTCTACCGATAATAGTCTCTTTCCATAGCTTTTGAAACGTATAATGTGAAATATATTGGTACGAAAATTTGTTTCATTTATGGAACATTGATTTTTTTAAATATATAGAATCTATCTTTTCATCTATGAAACAATACTTCATGTTCAATCAGACGTCTTAAGACTGGAATCCAGGAGTGTAGAAATAATCTGATGGAACTTGACCTAACGAAATGTGTTTTAGCAAGATTTCCGCATGGTATAAAAAATACGCTTATAAATTATTTGATATTAACTTTAACGTCGTAACTAAAATTTGGAATCTTGGAGTTATTATTGGCAATACGCTAACAATTAATAACACGCACACATTATAAGCATTGTAACTATTTCATCCCGAATTCTCGGATTCTTGAAACGCAGCTGCACTGACAGAGACTCGAGAACTGTAATCCTACGATATAAATCACTCTTCCTTCTTCGTATGAAATACGGCTCATTAATCTGGCAATCTTGTTTAGTCAAACATTGCAGCAAACTTGGAAGAATGCAGCGTTACTTTCCACGATATCTATCTTACAAAACTGGTCAACCGTTAAAAATAGAAGGCCACGATTATAAACCAATGATAACTGAATTTAACTTTTAGCCACTCGTTATCAGAAGATCTGTCGCAGATGCAATTTTTCTATACAAAATTTTTAACGATTACGTAAACTGCATTGAGCTCTGAAGTTTTGTCAACTTCCATACACCACCGTGTTTTATCACACCATCAAAATTTCTTTGTGTGAACACTGTCGCTTCCCAATTCGAACACATCAACACCATAAAGAGAATACGCGATTAAGCGATAACATTTACAATTCGGTAGATTTTTGGTTCTCTATTATCCAAGGATTTAGGACTTCAACGCATAAATTATCGGATATGCGTCTATATCTGTTCCCTTGTATACCTTCTTACGTTAAAGAGATTTTTCCGTTTTTTCGAATAAATTAAATTCAATGAAAAATATTCCATAATACCAAATAATCCATGAAAAACATTTCATAAAATTTGGTTTTGAAGTACTTCGTTTCAGTTTGCATTTGGTAATTTAGATAGGTAATTTAGAAAATAAATTAAGATTAAGTATCTTTTAACGCCATTTCGCTGTTTTAATAGGCATCGAAAAAATTAAATAACTTTTTCTAACGTTTGAATAGTTTAAAACGTTTCGTACGATTGTTTCCGAAACTTGTATAACATCACACTTAGTTGCACATCTGCTACACGTTTTACTAGCGCGTCCTTTAATCTTCCTGGTAAGCGTTCTATGTTAAATGCAGAATTACATGAAACTAGACAACTACTACTGTAACATTACACTTGCACCGCGTGTTTCTATGAATAGGTAGCATTACCAAGAAGGTAACTAAAGTACTCGTACAATCCTCACTAATTTTATCTCAAACAAGCCCTCCAATCCACTAATATTCGAAACTCCGAACGTAAACGTTGGACATCCGTTAAAATCGTCAGTTAAATAATTTATCATCATGTTCTAAAGATTTCAAGCCACAAATGAATACCTACTGCTCGATTGAATTACCACCGAGTATTAATTACTGTCGAGATATTTTCTCCAATCAACTCTGTTCTTCATTAACCCAAACGAAAATCAGTCTCAAATATACAAGAGAAAAATAGTTCGTCAAACACCAGCTGCGTGACTTAAACTCTATGAAAGAAGAGCGGATCGCCTGTAAACTTCGATAATCACAACACTGTACGATAGACATCCATAATTCATAATTTCTACACTTTGAAACTTTTATTATACGCTAATTCACTAGTAAGATTCACCAATATTATAAATTGAACTTCAGTCGCTAACTTAATTCCTCGCATTTATATTCACGCAAGAATCAAACACAGACGCAAAAGTATACCACAATCTAAGTGTATCAAAAGCGGTATACGCACAGGAGAATCAATAAGAGAATCCATAAACCCCATGGCGCCACGAGTTTGATAGACGACAGTGGTGCGACTTAAACTCGATTAAAGAGGAGCAGGTAAACCGTAAAAGCTCGAGACTCAGCTTCATATCCGGAAAGATCCATGAGCGTGGTTCACGTGTAAGCTTTCGAATAGGCCACTAATCTGGTTCGAGAGATACGGAACCTCATCCTATCGTGCATCACGGTGTGGCTGTACCTGGCGAGTAAGCCTATTAGCGTTGCAGGCTTATTAGTGGATGCCATCTGACCCAAATTCCACGTTTCCATCGGCTGGACCTGGTGGATATACTTAATTCGAATTTACGATAATCGTATCGCGATCAAGCGGTAGACAAACGCGGGAAATTCGAATTCCCAAAGTATCTTCGAGATAGTTTGAACGGAGAAGAATCGTTAAAACGTATTGGTTGACGCGTTATGATACGAATATTCGTTAAATGGGACACGCGCTCGCTTTTCTGCCGGCGTTCCACCATGGCGGAAGCTCTTTATTATCGTCGATGATCGATCGCTCCTGCTTTCTACCCGTAATTGATATTACCTTGATATTACCTCGAGTCGAGCCGTTTGCTTTCTCCCTTTCGCTGTTCGCTGCCTCCAGCTATTCCTCTTCGCGTGCAATTTTTAACGAAGAATTATTTTAAAGAGAGGAAGGACCGAGGTATTCGATAACTAACTGTGTTTGGGTATTTCCATGAACGAACTGGCAGGTATTTTGAATCGAATCTTAATCTTTTGTTGTTGCGTTATTTACAAGGCGGAATTCGAAATCTCTGTTGTTTGACAATTGCTGATTTCAATAAATAATAAATTAATGTTAACCTGTCGACGAACGATCTTTTGGTAACCACTCTATCATCGTGACAGTGTACCAAATAAAAAAATGCAGGGACATTAATTTGTATTTAGTAATGCTCGGTTCAATGAATTTCGAGAAAAAGAATTTGTGGTTTATTATCTTCTCAGATATTAACGTGGAAAAAGAAGAATTACCAATTATTATAAACAGCTTGTTTGATAGTAGTACCATAGCGTTTATACTGTGATCATTATTCAAGAAGAAGTTCGAAAGTCGCTCTATTATTCTACTCAAAATAACCAACGAAAAAATACAGCGAAACATTAGAAAATTCTACGTGACCCATAGCGAACTTTAAACTTTGATCATCACGCGGCAAGAAGTTCGAAGAACAACTGACCTTCGAGCGCTAACGGTGAATAGCCATGGTTTCTTGATGAGCATGTACTTACAATGTACGATTGGAATTATTCAACGTGTACGTCACGGAATTCAACGCTTTAGTTAACAACATAGACCTCGATAGTATGATTACTTAAGGTGGTACATCAACGAAATACCTGCCTCCTGGGTTGCATCAACATCCTTGTAAATCTCCGGTAAGAGTTTCCGCCGGCTTACTCGCGTTTCTCGTTAACTTTGCAGCCCCTTGTCAATAATTACCGAGCGAAGTAACCAGCGAACGGGAAATTTTCTTCTGGTCTGCTCTTCTCTGCCACGGAACGCGTTCGTGCGTTTCTAACACATTCACCATGCGTCTTTCCGTAGGGTAAGATCGTCCGAAGAACGTATCTACCGATAAGTAATACGTCGAGGCCTGTGGATTGGCATATTCGAATGTTTATTCTTTGGATTGTTTTATTTTTATATTTTTGCAATTATTTGGAATTATCTGCAATTATTTTTATAAACAGTTTCGTTGGTAGTTTAATTTTCAGCATTTACTTATTCCAATGTTCTGTGTAGAATATCGGTACGTTGGAATTTGCGATTTTTTTCATTTTTTATTTAGCTATTGTGAAAGGAAATCGTGACTGTAAAAAGCATGGCGAAATATTAAACAACAAAGTATTAATACGAAACACATAACACGTCATAAAAGGGATAACAATATTTCTGCTTGCACTCTGACAAACGCATGCCAATATTAACCCTCTGTTGGCAAACTGGGTCGTTTATGGCCAAGCGCAATTTCCTTACTGTTTCGGGCTTCCAAAAAATCCAACAAATTCTGGAATGTTTATCAATGTCTCTGCTATATTGTACAACCATCTATTAAAGTGCAGTGTTCAACACGTTTTTGGAAAAAATTGAAATTGCTTTCAAAGAAATTCAACAGCGAAATTTCAATAGAGTCCACAGAATTATTCGAATGTCATACGTTATTAACTAGAAGTTTTAATTAAACATCGAACTACTAAAGAAACTATCGTGATTTTCAGGAAGTATAATCGCAGTTTATAATCGTCGTAAAAGTTAATTAGTTGAAACAAATATTTCCAACAAACGTAGAAATTCTTTCCACGGGAGACTCAAGGAGGAAATTCCACCCAGCGCGTCGACAACATATTGGAAATACGGCGGGAGCTGATTCAGCACATTAAAATAAGACGAAAAGTCCAAATAAAATCCAAATAAGTTGCTTCCCAATCTTCAGAGAGATTACTCGGAATGCACCGCGTAGACAGTCGAACTTGTTCGAACAACTTACACGAATTCGTCTGCAACTTTGATCGTCGCGTTGACGAAGAGTTTCAACATTGCCAACTGACGTTTAATAAACGAGAGATTAAAAAATCATTGATCTAAGCAACGTCTAACATCACGCAAAATAAGCCGTAACTCGAAAACAGGATCGTATCCAACATACGTTATACGAATTTTTCTTCTTGTTTCAGTACGTTCAATCAGTTACTTATCGTACTTCTCACAATTTCTCACTTACCCTATAGTATAGTTCACCAATAGAAGATTAATATTCCAAATATAACGTGGATAAAAATTCAATGCAAACCACCAAATACATTCCGATGAAATAAAAGTTTCAAATCGTAGAACTTTGAAAGAAACTACACCGACTGTATGGAAGCATCATTTTCCTTTGCCACCCTCTCGAATTCAATCGGGAATTCATGCGCAAACTCAGCCAAACAGAAGCTCCGCCAAATGTATGTATATTCTCCGATTTAATATCAGCCCTGGAAGGCGAACGCGCGTAAAATCGACGCGGCTTCGTTTCTATTGATGCGTTTAGAGGCGAGTCAGCCTGTCGGAAACGAGGTGTTTCATCGAGATGGTAAGAGAGCCAAGCCAGGCTCGGTATATAGATTCGTAGAAACGAGAAAACGAAAAAGGAAATGGCGAACGAGGGATTGATATCAGGGCAAACTGGCTGAAGAGTAATTCGATTATCCGCACGAAAAGTACGGAGGCGTTGTTATATGAGGCGGTAACTCGACGCGATCTACGACGCACCCTCGCTCTACGCCACGTTCCAAGCAATACTCGATGTAATTTAATCGGCTGTCGATAGGCGACAATGGCGTCCCTCCGTAATCTAAAATTGCTTCTCGAGGACTGCCTTTATTAGACGTCCTGTTGTTTCCGTGTTCGTCGTTATGGGCATCCTTAACTTTCTCTAATATATTTAATAAGTGAGACTAATATATTTAGTAAGTGAAAAGCTAAGCGATGGGAAGGGCGACGAGAGTTGTAACATAGTTATATCAGATAAATATCTAGGTTGAACGGCAAATTGCAAGCTTACAAAACAGCCGAAACTAGAACTTTCTAAGAATCATCGTGTGTGCACACTGTCCACATATTTTTTAAATATTATTGTCTTTATTTGTTGCACTGAATTTTACATACCAATTCTGTTTCTCTTATATATCTTTTTCCCCCTCAACATTCTTATCATTCTCATTCTTAGTCTTGTCCTGAAAACAAAAGAATTCGAGAGACCAATTTTAACACGGGTTGCCAGATTCGATAGAACATTCGTCGAATGTGCATATTTGTCTGAAGATGTATAGTACAGCCTGTTGTTGTTCGAGGTCTGGCGATTTTCTTTGGCTTTCCGCGAAGCAATGTTACAGAAAAAGAAATAGGAGTTGCCAGGTTATTTATAGAGCTTGGAACCGAGCTTCACCGTCGGCTATCCGCCTCTCAAATTAATGGAAGACGGCAGTGTTGAGTATGAATTATGTCTAAACTGGAGTTTCTTAAACTGGTTTGCTGAAGTGGCGTACATAAGTGGGTCTACAGAGCTTGATAGAATATGATGGCTGCTGCGGATGGTCGGTAAAACGAGAATGGTTTGCACGTCTGCACTTGACTAATTGCAAGCATCAAAAGGTTTCTTCGGTATTTAGCCTGACATTCAAGGAATTTGTGATACGCTTTGCCAACATATGTGAATCTCAGGCTTCTTATTCTTCGTTGCTTCAATTTATACTTCGGTCAATGAAATATCATTGAATATTAGACCCTTGATCATAACGAATAATTTTAATCTGAGATTATAAATTGCTATTATAAGGTTCGTTATACGTTATGAGAACGACATTAGGACAACTAGGGGAGTCTCGTCTAAGATAGGATGAAGAAGTAGAGTAATCTAAGGTCTCGCAATAGCAATTAAGAGTTAAATACTTTAATTCTTACATAAACGGTTATAACACTCAACGAATTAACTCATTAGGAGATGATATGTTATCTAGTAACTTGTAGATGGAAAATTGAATACAATATATATCTTTGATTCCTAAACCCAGCTTGAAAACTACGACCGAGCAACCGTATATTTTTACGTATAACTCGAAAAGTAAGATCATTCAAAATGTTAAACTTTACAACGTATTTCAAAATCATCGAAATTAGATAGGAAGTAGTCGTCCGACGAATTTTGCCAAAAATTCTTTTTCCAAATTTCCTGTGGTTTCGCGTGGAATCGTTACGTTTTTCTGTCGATGCTCTATGAAAAATCGAAAAGACACGCTGCTCATGGTATCCGTCGCGTTGCACATTGCATCAAAATCTAGCCGTATTTGTTCTCTTCTTATTATTATAGAAAGCTATAATGTATCGAACAATTCTATCCTACATTTGTGATACACTGTTGATAGCAGGGTAAACATTTCCTCGATGCCAAACTTTACGTATCTCTTTAAAAATTCTTTACATTAAACTGAGGTTGACGAACGACGAATCCAGCTTAATTTCGAGCAATTGACGCTGGCTGAAACAGACGGAGTCTGGATTCCACGAGGCTGTTTTAGCTTTGCAACGCACGCAACTGCAAGGGGGCAGCCTCGTTGCACGGTGACGACATTCTCCGCTCAGGTTACACGGGGCAAAACGTTCCGCGCGGAAAGTACCGATTAGGATCCATTAGCATCGTGTCCCGGCCCGAGAAATTCTCGTGGCTCTAACGAGAAAGCATGCACATGGAAAATACGCTTGCCGTGGCCTCACTTCTACGCCACACACGTGTGCATCATTGGATAATTCGAATGATTAATCGTCCACTCCCTATATCCCTTTTCCTGGTTCGTCGTAAATGGTAAACGCGATGATACGGAGCGTGCCGAGGGAATCCTCTTTCGTCAAGAGGACGAGGATCAAAGTGATTATTAAGCGTTTAACCATTTATGGCAGGTTGAAATGTAAAAGAGCGTAGAGATCCTATGCAATATGCAAAACTAGACGAGATATCGAATGTAAAATGTAAAAAGCCGTAGATTGTAAATAATAAAATTGTATTTCTCAGTACACTCTATCAAGCACGATCTGCTTTTACTGATTATTATCAGAGCTAGTGTATACGGTTCCTCGGTTTCATACATGTATAACGTTACCAGGATTATTGCGCATAGTTGTAGTATCGCGAAATTGGATCAAACAAGCAAAATAGTACTCGCAAAATTTTCCCAAGTGTTTAAACGTGTCATAAATAAATTTGAAAAATTCTATATAATAAGCTGTATAATATACCATTTTAACAAACCATATAACAACGTATATGCGTAACACGATATATTACAACTCGAATAACCGTAGAGTAAGTGGAGCATACTGAAAAGCTTGAAACTTTTAATAGTTCATAGTTAGAGAGCAATTTTCATGTACTCGAAAACCGATCAAAATCACTCGAATATCTCAGCTTCAATCGCGCTCAACGTCCAATAAATTCTCTATAACCAATAACGAAGGTAAACCAACGAATAAAAGCGAAATAAAACATGCAGCCGAAAATCTCCATATGCGGGACCACGATAATAAGCGTGTTCGCAATTCCATCAGGCTTGCGAGCTTCCCAAAGTCGTTTGGCACGAACGTCGATGGACAGTGAGCACAACGGGTACCGCCGTAAAGTCTCTATTTCTCGTTTCTATTCTGCGTTTACTGCGGTTGGTCCGAAACCGTATTATTCCAGTCTCATCGTTGTCCGCGGTTTTTACGAGCGTCCCATATGCGAATTCCCGCTTCTATCAGCCGCATCACATTAGCACGCGTTGTTTTCTGCGTCTGAAAGAGGCTGAGGCGCGCATACGCGCGAGGGTGAACGAACCTCCGCGCAAAGATATACTGTTACCGTCACGAAACGCGATACGCAATTCGTTCGCCTTTAAAACCGCGGCAAGAACGTTTCTGCGATGCTTAACCCCTTGCTCTTGGGAATCGTACTCGTGGAAAAACTGGTAGAAGCGGTTGTTTATCGCTGCAAGTTAAATTTTCAGAATGCATCAGGTTAAAGGGATTATTTTTTCATTTCTCGCGCAGATATCGCGTGTTCATAGTTACAAACCGCTTTATCTCTAATTGGTGTTCAAGGTCCTTCGGGAGTAGTTTGGGAGTACTGGCCTTGTAGTAGAGTTTGCAGCCGTGGAGCAATTGTAATGTTTCGAATTTAGGGAACTCGAGGAGTTCCACTTGATGCTAAACTCTGTAAAGTTCTTATGCTTGTGATGCACGAATTTCGAAGTGTCACTTGTTGATTTAATGAGATTGCTGGATACGTGGAAATGAGAGAAGTAATAGTTAATATAATATCGGCGAATAAATGGAAGCGCACACCTTACAGCTAGGAGCAAACTCGTAGATTACGGAAAAAATGGTAGTAAAATCGACACGGCAGCATCTATTTTCGATTGAAGGGCGCATAAAACGCGATCGAGGAACGCTTTTAACAAGCATCGTCTTTCGTCCTCCACTCACGAACGGTATCGCCGGCGGAATTACGAAAGTTTTTCCCCACTCTTCGGATGTAAAAAAGTTTCGCCAACAATGCTCTCCTGGCAAATTACCGGAAGTACCGCGAGCATACCCACCCATCCTCGAATCCACCCGCTGTATCCGTTTTTTCGTTAGACCAGTATTCGTGCTTTTCCCTCCATTCTTTCTCTCTTTCTCTCTCTTTTTCTTTTTTTTTTTTTTTTATCTAGTGTCGATAGCTGTTCGACAGAAAACGTACGCCGACTGGTTGCGAGCTTCTAGCTGCAGGATCCTGCAAACGATGGCAATGCACGCGAGTCCACAGCTCGGCGGCGCCAGGTGCGATAAAACCCTGGCTGGACTTCTTTCCAACGACTACAGCGTTCTCTGGATTTCGATGCAGAATGGTGGAATAAATCTGGCGATTTTGCTGCAACTACACGCGATACTCGTAGATCAAAACCTCATTAATTTCTCTCTCTCTCTTTCTCTCTCTCTCTCTCGGTATGTTCGGAATGGTAAAGGGTATTTTTAGCTTTATTTTGAATATGTGAGATATTTTATAGCGGAGATGTGTATACGTGAATGGCGCGTTTTGGATGCTGCAAGTGGAAGTTTGAGCGCTTTGTGTTTGAAACGGTAATTCGAATTTGGGAATTCTGTATTTACTTGTCAATGAAATATTTCACAGTAGCCATTCTTCGGCCAATTTCCGTGAAAGAAATTTTATTTAATTTCCAAATCTTGCGATATTAACTGTAACACAGCATAATATAATGTATCGATATTAGCAGATGTAAAGCAACAGAGAAGTAGCAATTTTGATTATAAATTTTATTATAGAATTCTATCGTATTCTGTTATATTGAAAAAAAGATGATAAAAGCTCTGTCACAAAAATAGTTCGCACCATAAAAATTCCCCCTCTTAAGCAAATATTCTGTCTGTTCTCCAAACAAAATAAAATTCCATTTAAATTTACTCTTCGACACCTCTCGACACTGCGAAATCCACGAAATACGATACGTTAAGCAACTATTGGATGGAAATTCGTCATCGAGAGGTGAAACCCCCCAGTGAAACCCATCAAAGCCCTGGGGCGGATGTTTTCGGGTTCAGAGCCTGGAAAGCGCTTGACTTGCGGTGATAATCCACGATCGAGCCGAAAATGACTGGCTCCCTTGGTCCAACGCGGTAATTCCAGCTAGTCGACAATTTAGGCACACCGAGGTTAATTCGATCTTTTGTCGAGCATTCTATCTATCTCTCTCTTTCTCTGCTGCTGCTCTCTCGACATCGAAACGGTGGCAATTCCGCGCAACGGTAATTCGGTTGGCAACTCCGCGGCTCCCGATCGACGCATTTTCGTATACACCAGTGGCTCGAGTTATTGGATTACGGCATTTGATCGGCTAGTCGAATTACTTGACTATTTGCACAGGCTTAATCGATAATGACCCCGTAGAATTTGTCGGTCCCGGCGCGGCTTCTATCCCGAGCGTTAATGTCGCCGAACAAAAGAGACTCTCGCAACGGTGAACGAGCAATGGCCACCATGATCCAGAATCTCGAATATCTTTTTTGATTAGTAAAATTACTCTATCATGTCCGTTGTATGATATTTTACCATTTCTGTGCTTTGCTTTCCATCATTATCGTTATTTTTAGTTTAGGGAGAAGTAATTTGGGCAATTGAAGGCAAAATCGTATAGCTTTTTGATTGCAGAGTTTGTTCATATCATGGTATGGTTTCTTGATTTAGCTTTGTAATTTATTAGTTCATTTTATGTTGTTGTAATCGAGTTGGATTAGGATTTCAAGGGTACGCTTTTATTTATTTTCATCTTTCACTTCTTCCACTTGTTTCTCTCTTTTATTTCCTGTTTTCATTTCTCGCAATTTCCAATCGACAAATAGAACAATCGAAATCGCGCATAATCTTCCCTTTTCAAAATAACGCAATCAGCAAGTATTCAAAGCACAATGCAGTCACTCAATTTAAACCACAACGTAAAACCCGACGCCCTACAGAAAGCGAATTTAATATATTCCGAATCGAAACACGATCCATTCTGCAGGATTGAAATATTCCATAAGAAAACGTGGCTCTACTCTCGCTCTATTCGAACCACCCCATCGTGAAACCACCTCGTCCTCCAAGGAGTAAGTAGCACGAGAAGCTGACTTCTATATACATACATATATACCAGGAACCGACTTCAATTCTCGAGTCACGATGAGAAGCAAGACTTTCCTGTAGTGGCATAAACGGTGAGTACTGCACCCTGGAGGCAGGTCACCGCGGACGAACGAAAAAGGGGGTTCGAAGTCGAAGAAATCGAGAACGTGCTCGACGGAACCACAGAGAACATAACTGAGGGATCGTAGTAGATGGAAGAGAAGTTCTGAACTTGTGGTAGTTCTACTACATTCGCTACCAAGGGGATTTTCACTCAGGATAAGTCTCATAAGCATTCGTTCGATTATGTCTTTACAGATACAACAATTGACCTGGCTGTTACTCCACTTCTATTTCATTCCTGACCCATTATCTCTCTCTCTCTCTTTGTTCTGTATATATCTCTTATCTACTGGCAAACATACGTATCGCTATACTCCTTATGCAATGACTATATTATTTACTACTATTTATTAACTACAGTAAATCAAATGTTATAAAATGTATTTATAGATACGCTGAAAATCCACTGCAGGCTATCAATTATTTAAATCACGCTGTATAGAACATTATACTGTATATTACAGAATATTCAGTGCAGAATACGTAAATTATTAGCAGACTGCGGATATTTTCTACAAATGAAACTGAACAAATAGAATGTAAGTAGATATTTCGTTTTACGAGCAAACTTCCTAACGAAAAGTTTTCTTCGGGAATTTTATCTAATTTTATATATTACGCACACTCGTAAAAATAAAAATTCGCAGTTTAGTAACTAGATTAAGATCCAAATGTTCGATCCTCGATTATAATATGATGATTATCTCGACTATAACAACGAATCATCTATTGCTATAATACTTCCTTTCTGACACAATAAACGTATACATTTAAATAAAACAAAAAGGCTGACGCGTCCACTCTTATTATCTATATAATTCTTTTACGTTACAAACTGTCGTACTGGGTGTGTTTCGTCTTTTTCGGTGAAATCCATTCGTAATTGCGCCTAGGTTGAAATATAAATTTCTGACCACGCTTATCCGAAGAAAAATTTTTCGAGTTACATAGAAACTTTGCTCTTTGTTAAATGTCGGCGCAATATCTGGCGAAACGAAAAGGAGAATAAATGATCTCTGTACGACGTCACCGTGTGTGGTTAGACAGAAAAATAAATATTCGAGATACTTGAACTGAGCCAGCGAGTAGGGAAAATACTAACAAACATTTCATAGACTGACTTTTACACATCACCTGATATTACTTTTCAGGAAAAAACTGCGCGTTACATGCATTCTTTTTAAATCTTTATCTCACAAATCTTCGTTCAAGTGCCCTACCATACGGCAGCGCCATAAATTAATTCCCGCCGCCTCGAAATCAGTTTCACTGGACATCGGTAAATTGCCGGATATTAACCTCTTCCCGCTTCTCTTTCATCCCTTATCAACCCTTCTAACTATCCCAGTCGATTACTGGTTACACGATGATCTGATCTTTCCACCGCTCTTCTGTTTTTTCTTCGCCCTTTTCTCCACCGTTGAAGAGGATTTTGAGATAAGTGTTGAGGAAAAAGCTTCGGTTCAATTTGTCGGCTGCCAACGTCGGTCACGTTTCTCGAGAAACGATGCGGTGGTTCCGGTCGCGAGAATTGTGCGGACACGTCGGAAACGAACGCGACGAAACGCAGTTGCTGAGAAGAATGAAGAGTCTACGGGTGGATAGGTGGCGACGAGACTTCCGCTGAGAAGAGAGTGAAATATCGACCCGACGAGTTCGAGCGTGAAAATCTATCAATTTATTGAGAAAAGGGGCCGATCTCGAGGTGATCGATCATTCGGTGATGCTACGACTCGTCGATGCTTTCGTAGAATTGTATTGGCTCGATATTTTGTTGAGCTCTAATGGTTTTCCTATGTGTCACGTACTGGTTTTTTGTTACTGTTAAATGATATCAAATTTAATGTACTTGAATCTCAATTAATTAATATGTAAATGCTATAATAAATGTAGAGATACTTTTTGTAGCTATTTATTACAGACAAAGAGTTTCATATCAGCGTGTATTCCATAGATTCTAGGAATTTAAAAAAAGTCAATTTAGAATCTTATTACTGTACAATGTGATTTGACGAAATAGTTATCGAATACTTATCATTCATATCTAGAATATCAATTCTAATAACAACATTCGCAGCAATGTGAAATTTTTTCCAAGTTATTTTTTGTAAGTTATTATAAACGAATCGTTGCGCGTTGATTTTGCTGAAATGCTGCTGGATTGATCCGCGTTCGCTTAATTGATGTTTGAGAATAAATAAATAATCTGGCCAAGAATGCTACGCTAAGAAAGAAGTTCTATCATCGATTAATCTAATTTCACTTTGAACTCGATATACAAATAAATTGATGGACGTATAGGAAGAATCTTGTCAAATACAGCATAAGACGAGTACAATGAAGAAGAAATACTCAAAGGAGTATTCATTGGATTGCCTGTGAATTGAGATCCAAGAATAGTCATCCGACAGAAACTGCTTCGAATCCTCTTCTCTATAGACACCAATTTCCTGTCTGAAAAGTCACCATTGAACGGCTTATAGTAAGGTAGACTATGGTGTCGATCTTCTATAGCTTTCGACTATCCATAATAGTCGATTGAACTCAAATTCTGCGCAGTGCTGTGCACAAGCATCGTCGAGATATTGATTTTAACAAACGTGAAATTTGTATGCTGTAACACGTAGATTACAATAGATGGTAAAATAAATTACGGTGTCAATCTTCTGTAACATCGAACAGTTCATGATATGTTCGGTCTATATGACTTAGAAATTTCACAGCCGCTATACGTTGATTTTAACGAAGCATGGTGTACCGTAGATACGAACTACAGTTGAGAACGGTGTGCCGGTTATGGCCCATTTATCCGCCGCTGTTTATCTTACTTGCATATCATTCTATCGTCCCGGTAGAACTTTCGTTTGCATGTTGCCACTTTATTACAACTTTTCGTTGTTAAATTGTAAAATATCTAATTGAGAAACGACGCTACGTCGATACGTATGTGCGTGTACCTATAGAACTTGAGACTATCGAATTATAAATGGTACAATTATCGCAGTATGACGTCTCTACTTTTACAATGCCAGTAATTACATTCTAGGTTTGTGGTATTTTTCTGACAATCAATCTAATCTTGTACGGTGTACTTAGCGAAATTAGGAAAAGGCGAGAAAGGAAAAGAAAATTTGTCGAGTTATTCGATCAAATTTTAATTCTATGACAATAGAGCGGTGTTGATTTTCTTTTTAAATTTAGCCACGAATCTTCTAAGCAATTCGATAATCTTAATTTGAATCCGGAACGATGTGAAAATTCTGATCTTGCTGTTATTATTCCTCGGTTCTCTCAAAGGAACGATTTAATACAATTGACGCAGTAGAAAAAGTCGAAACGAAGCAACTGCTTATGAGGTGACAGGCTGAGAGCGTGTAACGAAACGGCAGCATTTTGCTGCAACGTTTATTTCTTTCAATTACATTTGGCAGCTGCACCAAAACTCACCAACGACCGTTCTGGATTCTACACCGTTTGTTTATGGACTTCCATATATCAGCCTTACGAGCACTTAACAGAAAGAAATGGCCGCAATCTTTCGTCTCTAATTCAGTCACTTAACCATCGCTTATATTCCCTTAGTTGGGTAGACTCGTGTGAAGATTTTCCTGGAACGTCGAATGGCGAACATTGGTACGAATAAAATTCGACAGTTCGGCAGTTAATAAAATTCCCTTCACAATTCCTAAATCCTCCGAATCCTAGATTTTGATGAATAATTCCTCTGAATATTAATCAAGACCCTTGGATTATCGAAGAATTACCCTTTCCAAAATCACTTTTTAACGTTTCAAAGTAACCTTAATATCCATCATTTATTATTTACGTCGCTTTGGTGAATTTTCCTTTCCAAAATTAATCACTTATTGATCCTTCGTTTGTTCTCAGATTTATAATAAAATTATTTTTTTAGAACTATATTCTTCCACGTGAACTTGAATTAATGAGAAGTGTAACGACTGTTCCCAACAGCATAAATCTACTAAACGTGGAGAACGTTAAAGACTTTTTTCCTGTTGCATGCAAGAAAGTTTGTAGTGCGTGAATTACTTCAAAGAGACTCACAAACGAAGAAATTACAACAGCTTCGTTTTAACACTTCCTAAATTCCTAAAACTTCCTAAAATTGCTAATTCTCATTTAGGACGATGAAACAAAATAGTCGATGAATATAGTGTAAAGTACATTGAACGACATAAACGTTATTACCATTATCAAATATACAATATCACCAAGAAATAATTCTTGCAATTAAAATTTTATCCTAGAAAACGACGTTTGATACGCACCTGTCTGACACCCTTTTCCGGTTTTCAAATATAAGCTATCATTAATCAATTGGAAAAATAAGATGTCACTAGGCCAATCGGAACGTCAAAGA
The DNA here is from genome assembly GCF_011952255.1 of Bombus vosnesenskii. Lineage (NCBI taxonomy): Eukaryota > Metazoa > Arthropoda > Insecta > Hymenoptera > Apidae > Bombus > Bombus vosnesenskii. Next base: position 4,099,528 of record NW_022882938.1, read on the forward strand.
AAATTAATCGTTGGTTGGATCTGGAGGGCGAGAGACAATCGGTTTGATGATTTTCAAGCGAAAATGCGATCTGACGGCTGTCAAAACCGGCACACGGCTCAATCCAAGCCCGAATCGCTCGCCATGGCGAGATTCAACGGTAGGAAACGTTATTAACGCCGCGGTTCTGCGAGATGTATCAAAGTTGGGCCAATTAATACGTCATCAAAGGACGCGGCATGCTGGAACGGTCGCAATTTCTGAGCTCTCGAAGACGTCCCGCTGGGGCTACTGTTGCCCTGAACGCGGGAAACAGACAGACAAACGGTCCAGCGGGGGATCTGGGGAGCTGCACGATGAAACAATTAGGCGGAAATACCTCTAATGACGTACCACAGCTGCTGAAATTCGCCCGGCAAGATTCCACGTCGCGTTCCTCCTTAATCTTCATCTATGGACCGTCTAACGCAACGAAACGTGTCGTTCGGTATCTTTGAGAATACGTTCGATAGAGTTACGATCTCTGGCTGTGTTATTTATTTGAATTAGCTGTAGACATCCTGCAAGTTTTGAAACGTAAAACGTCGCGAGATAAGGAACTAGCGTAGCATCTTTCAATAGGTTCCTAACTAGAAGAAATTGATTAAGAATTACATCGTGATTCTGAAAATCGAACGAAATCTTAAATTCTACTCTGAGGAAGAATAATCTATCGAGTTAAGCCAAGATAAAAGATACCAAAGAATTCGCTTTTACGAGCGATCGTAATCATTTGTGCTTCGAAAGAACTTTGTCTGTAGAAAGAAAAAGATTTGAGTTTGAGAAGAAGAGCGAGTATTTTGAAAAGATTGGCGAATGTTTTGATAATCTTTGAACACTTAAGAACCAGTAAAAAATGTTCGCTATATATGGAGATAATGCCGGCTCAATTCAGCCAATGATCATCCCTCTGCAAGCTAAACTCTTGAAGAGAGGAACACGAAGAAGCAGAAGATCGACGATAAAATCGCGGCGGACGCGTGGTGTCGTTAAAGGGAATCGCGGCAAGTAGAAGCATCGCTTTATCTCGTTAATTTATTTCGCTGTTTACCGATCCCTACGTCGCTTAAAGATTACACGGTGGCGTCCGCTTAGAAAGCGCGGACGAGACGGTCGCAGCAGCGTGCAAGGTTTCACGGAGATCAGTCGGATAATTCTTTTCGACGGTAATCCGCTTGCAGCGTCGCAGAAAAGAAGCTTAGGACAACATCTGAGCGTACATTGAGAACGCTTTTCGCCCTTTAAACGGCGGATCAACCGAGTCGCCGCGATCAAGAACAATCAGGCACTGTCGTTTCGATTATGACAGCTCTGAGCCTTCACTCGAGTATCTTTACCGTTCTCAGAAAATTCGTGGAAATGATTATTTAGCAAATGACACGTTTGTATTCCTTCTTAATGATGTTTGTATGAAATAAAATCTTAACAATGTTCGTGTTAATAATACGCTGTGATAATTAAATAATTCAACCTACGTTCTTGCTCTTCGCTTATAATCCAGTAAACATTGAGGGTTGGTTGATGATGATCAGAATATTTGCATATAGTTTCCACCTTTGGAGAAAACTTCCAGCCGAGGACGGTCACATAGTTCACAAAGCTTTTTTAACCGTCGTACCTTTACGTTTTAAAATAAAGCCAGCATAGTAGTCGGATCGAATAGTCGATTCTTGTAACCAATCCTCTTATCAAAAACAGATATCTACTTAGACAATCATATAGTTCAGTTGAAAGATAAAATCAAGCCATCATAGTAGTCGGATCGAATAATCCGCTCTTTTATTCATTTATTTTATCATAGTACAGTAGAAGTTCATTTCTTCGAACGAACTTTTAGTGGAAGACCGATTAACTGAACCTTTGCTGATTGAATTCACTTATCTGAGTCCATATGATTTAAACGAAAAATAAATAATGTGGTGAATTGGTGAATTCTAATTATTTATTTATTTATTCGAGCCGTTTCCAAGATGATATTTTCATATATTACGGCGAAACTTCCCTCAGAAATTTTTGAAAATATTGATATATCATGTGAAACTATGTTAGAAATGTTATATCAAAAAATGGTGTAGCTAACGATACCGTTTCTGAGATGAAGATGTACGAAGTATGTAATTCAATATAGTTTTTGACGAATGTAAAGCATGCGTGTTCACGTAGAAGTTTGCGAGCGATTATACGCGGAAAAATATCCAAAAAATGAAAAAGAACCTATTCACGGGCCGAAAGATTCCATCACAAATATTTCAATTTTTATCAAGACGCAAGATTCCCGAAAATTTCCACAAGATACAGAAATCTCGCGAGTCGGTTCGCCTGCGCTTTTTTATCGATGGCTTGGCGATTAAAAGCCTTTTAATCAACGCGCTCTCGACCGGTTGACTAACGCGAGATCAGCTCGCACGGGCTGCTTGATAAGCGCGATTCCGGCGACGTGCCGATAATGCAAAGTTGTGCTCGAAACGGCGAAAGAGGACGAGGTTATCGGTGAAAAGGGCCAACCCTCCACGTTGCATATCGGCCGCGTTTACATCGATAAGTGTCTCGACGATCGCGCCGCGACCAATCGCCGCGCTGTTTGAATACCTAAGCACCTAAAAACGCTTCGAGTATCAACGTGTGCGATCATTCGAAGCACAGGACGATCACGTTCAAAGGTAGAAATCCACCCTTCCACCAATACGCCGATATGCACGCTAAAATCGTGGATAATCGGCTTCCAGCGGACGTCGCGTTCGTCGTTAACGTTCTATGAAAGATAATGATATCGTGGAATGGAACGGTGTACAGTTCTCTGGGGAGAGATAGAGAAGATAAAGAGCCTGCTTTGTGTGACAGAGGTGTGTGCAGGTTCTGCAAGTCTGGAGAATGGGTAAAATTGATTTTTTAGGGAAATGAAGAAGGATGAAGGATAAGATTGGTTTTTGCGAGAAATCCGAGAATTGAATAGGAAACGTGATTGATGTAGGTTTGTGTTGGGGTACACTGATCATTGTGTAGAAGAGATTTTGAAAAGGTCGACGAGCTAATCCCTTGAGCACATGCAACAACAGATTAGAGAATATTATCGGAATGCTTTAAAGTATCGCAGTATCAGAATATTTGGAATAGAGTATTTAGATATGAGTATAAATGGAAATGTTTCAAAAAAAAAAAAAAAAAACACGTGTACTTTCATCGACTGTTCTGTTGTTTCTACAAAGAACGCACGATGTGTCGAAATTAGTTGTTCAGGTAGTAGCCTATTGACTCTGTGTAATTGAAGCTGCATTCGGTACTACGTCTCAATTTGTTCGTACTCGGTAAACCATTATCAAAATCGATACACATGATGAATTTTCATGTATCCGTAAATTAATGAAATTTGTACACGTATATTCTCAAATTGTTCAAAATATTCCATATGCGTAAAAACGAATGAAACAGAATTCCAACTCTATCCTAAATTATTTCCGTTCTAACTTCCGTTCAGAAAGATCCCTGTGCTCAAAATCCCAATCGATATCTCTCGTACAATGCGCACATGCTTTTCGAATCGCATACATAACAACGAACGAGTTCTTGCCTACCAAATGCACTACTATAATCCACACGACGTATATCTATCTACCGGTCATAAATATTTCGTACAATAGTAACGATGTACGCTTCGGGCTGTGGCGCGGATTTTCCTTTGAAAAATCCTCCATCGACTTTTTGTCGGACGTTCGTGATGAATCGGCCTTGGCGAAGGGTTTTAGCCGACAAAAACGACTTTCTCGCCCTTCTACGATCGAAAGCAAGCCAACGACTGGAAAAAGGGTTAAAGCGAGAGAAAGAGAGAGAGAGAGAGAGAACGTTAGAGCACAGGTCGATACGTTTCGAATTGTGTCGAGTTGATGTACAGCGTGCACAGACGAGAGGATTGCGACTAGAGGGTGGAAGGAAGCCACTGGACGATAGACAGATGCAACTGCTATAACCGTGCAGCGAAATGGAAGCCAATAATTCTTTGTGCCCGGACGGGGACGCGCGTGTGCGAGTAGAGGAGGCGCGTGTGGGCGCTGATAGCGGCGCGTCTGTATAAATTGCATCGTTTCCCTTGAACGGTTCATCACGGACCAACGATCGCATTCTATTGATTAGCAGTCCAATTATTGGGCCAGGTAGTTGCCTATTTTTATCTTCGCTCGTCTTCTTTCACCAGAGATGCTCATAAAGTTTCTGTGCGAGGGAATGTATCGGAAAGTGGCGGGGAATCAAGATGAGAATTTAGGGTCTGGATCGTTTTCAACGGGGAATTGTAAAGGTATTAGGAAGTTTCTCGATGATTTATTCATACAAAGCGAAGTATATCGTAAAATAGAAATGAAAGGGATAGAATAATTCAGAGATTTTTAAGAGAATCATTCTTTAACCGGTTATTTGAAAGCCGTAAATCGTTGGATTTAACGCGATGCTGTGTTTTATGGAGCAAATGCAACAAACACGAGTATATTTACGACGAAATCCAATCTGAATTCCGACTTTAATCTTAATATAAGGATTCGAAGATCAGGTGATATAAATATCCTTCGGTAATTATTTAAAAACCACAAGATCGAAGAGTTCGTTCGTATTCACTCATATTACCCTTGGGCAACATAAAAATACATAAGACGTGCTAAATACGTGCGCTAAATCGAATTCTCGTCGAAATATGCAGTAGATCTTCGTTAATTGGAACAGGACGTCAATTAATGTCCGTTTAAATATTCTAAATTTAATATCGCTCAGAAAAATCAAATCGCGGCGAATTTAGAGCTTGCTAAATTGTCCTAAATTCAATTTCTCGCAATGTAATCGCAAAAATCGATTCATCTATTTCAATTGGATATTCTCGTAAATTCTTATTCTCATAAAAATTCTTTTATCGTCAACAACGACGAAGTATCATAAAGAAAATAGCATCAGTCAGACAATGGCGTGCACGTTCATTGTCGCGCTAGTATCAAACGGCACGAGGAGCGTAATATCGCGCATTCATCCGCGCCTATCAGGATCGCTGCACCACACACATATATTACTGATTATTGCGACGAGCCTCGAAGATCCGCCGGATACGGCGGCTGCAGTTTCAGTATCAGCTCGCACATTAGTTGTATCGCGGCGAGTGTCAGATAGCGCGCGTGCGAGCGTTAAATTTACCAGCATGGAATGTCTCAAGGATTTCGGTCAAAGTACCAGCGATCAAGAGGCAATAACAGGATGATGATAACGACAAATGGAGAGATTCGTGTCGAGGTCGTGATTCGACTCGAAGAAATTTTAAAGAGATCTGCCTTTCTACAGAATTCTGCGCTCTGTATTAAAATGATAATCACTTCCGTATCGCTTTCTATTTTCTACATTTCGTTGCTTGGCAGCGGCAGTGGTGCAATTGAAAGAGAGAAAATTTCATGGCAGAGAGGCTTTCCCAAATTTACGAAAACTTCTTCGTGAATCGTTTCAACAACGTTATAAGGCTGACTTAACGCAAGATATGTCACTATTCGCGAAAGTAGTACGACCTTTCACTTGTAGAGTCACAAAACAACCGAAGACGACCAAGTGTTGTTGTAATACTAACGTAGCTAAGGTTGATAGCGACACGGGTAATAATTTTGCCTTCTGACGCAAAATTTGAAATTTTTTGAGTTGTGTCACAAACGCTGCTAAGCAGCGAGCCGATGTAATATAACTATGGTCCGTTTTTTTGTTAAATATTGGTATTAATAATAGCATGGGGATAATACCTGTGTCGACAACTGACACGTAGCCGTTTTTGCTTTTTTTTTTTTTGAACGTTTAAATAAAAGCTTTAGGAAAACGAAAAGGGCGCTGGATAGCGTGTTGGAACACATATTGTTATTGAATGTATTTGTGTCATAAAAGATGGTGCACATGCAAGTGAAAAAATTGCAATGATTTTTATGAAATGAATGTTTGATGTATTGTTAGAATTGTAGATATCGAATAGTTTACGAGACATTTAATAAAGAAGAGGGTGTTTTATGTAGCAACGCATAAAGTATGCAGAATTTTAGTACTCACTAAAGTAGGACGGTAATGTAGGAGTAGCGACTCGGAGCTTGTAATTATCTCTTTTATCTCTGAGTTTTAGAGTCTCTAAAGATAGTTGTATTCTTTTCATTAGCGAAATAACATCATAATAAACCGTTGTAACAGATATAAATGAGAATAATTTAAGGGCAAATGTAAACGTGTGATAGCATATTACAGTTTTTACAGAGATACAGGTGTTAGGAGAACTTTAAATTATAATACACACAGATATATGTACATATATGTATAAGAAAAGACTTACTTTTATAAACTTTGCATGTATGAAACTAGGCGTGAGAAAGATACAAGTATGTGTGAGTTGCAAAACCAAGCCCATTTGCAGGTCGTAAAAGCCGAAATTAAATACAGAAAATGACACATATAAAATATCAACTGACTTTTTGACATCCTAAATTAATCCGAAATAGTTGCATAAAAATAATTTGTCAGAATAATATATAAAGAAATAATTTATTAGAAGAAGTTTTGAATTCGTGATAATTTAATTTTCAAAATTAAATCTTCTAAGTCTAATGTATTATCGCTATAAAATTGATAAATTTAAATATTTATATATCTTTATTATTATATATATTTTCAATTAAAAACCTACTCCACCGATAGAAAATCAGAATAGAAACAAAATATGCAAGCGCAAGAACCAGCGAGACTATTAAACGTCGTTTAAGTAGAATAAGATTACGTTGCCAGACAATTATTCTACAAAACGTCGATGTTTTCGAACGAATATTCCCAAGAAAGATATTTCCAAAGATATACTTGGAAAGATTAAAGTTGGTGAAATTTCAACGGTATATAGACTCTTATGGATTATCCGATGTTATAGAAGATTGACGCTACAATCTACAACATTGTGACGTCGATATTTTGGTAGGATACTTTATATAATATCTATAGGAAACTATAGCTCGTCGAACTCGATGAACGGCACTTTGTGAACTTTGTGTTCCATCAACTATTATCTATGGATTGTCTGACGTTGTAGAAGATTGACGCCGTAGTGTACTCTGCCGTAAGTTATGTCAATCTTTTGGAACTATATCTCTTTCGTACGAAACACTATGCTTCGTTAAAGTCAATGGAGAATAAGGAACAGAATTTTCGAAACTCAGTATTATGAACTCTTAACGATCATTCGATGCTATAGAAAATTGCTGCGATATAGAAGATTCATATTTAAAAAGGAAAGAAAAAAAAATTGAAATAATCGACGATCATCGTTAATCGATTTCGATTCGAAACAAGAATATATCTTTTTAAATTAAATTAATTTCTAATTTTGGCTATCCGCTAAATAATTTACCTGTATGCGCTGTATTTACTTTATCGCAGAAGAATAATGTTAATTATTATAGGAAATAGAAATGAAAAATTCTCGATTCATCGAAATCAATTAAACACAGATGAATTACTTCTCATTCTTTCGTTAATTATCATCATGTAATATCAAGGTATTATTGACGCATGACTTATAGATTCATTATGATACTATAGTTTTAATTAACGGGATAATAAATAGTGAATTTAGAAACTAGCGAGTGCAACTAGAAACAAGATAAAGTTAGATAGATCAGTGACATGGGCCAAGTTTTAATGGATTTAGGCACGAAGGATCTGAATCTCGATGCGTGACGGATTTAGAAACGAAACTCTAATTCCATTATAGTTTCGTACTGATGCCATGAGTTCAAAGAGTCGCCGAATTAGAGACCAACTGATATCTGCGATTTAGATTACCCTTCTAAAAGCTCTCGGAGATTGAGAGCCCTTTGATCTTCGGTTTTAATGGAATTAGATCAAAGATTGCCGAGATCCTAAACAGACCTAAATAATCTACGAAATTCAAACACGTCCAAAGCTTCGAATTCAACTTTTTGCAGATGATTAAAAAAATTATCGCATAGAGATTTACCATTTTCTCGAATATTCTAAAATATTCATAAATTATTACGGACAGATATATCCTGAAAATATCCTCGAACTAAATTTTTCATTAATTTTTCTATGAAGATCTTTTCAAATCCAGTCATTCGTCTATCTTATCATTGTCATAGAGCTCGAGGTTTGTTCTTTTGAATTTTTTGCTTCTTCAAGGGCTTAGGGTTTCCAATTTCCAACGTAACGTATCCCTTTCCCAAAATTCTTTCATCAACGGTTGAATCTCTTTCAATCCCTAAGACCGGACTACCAACGAATCTTATCAGCCAGGGCTTTATTAACAGACATTCAACTTCGTCGACCCTGGTGACCGTCCAATTTTTCCACCGATTCATCCGTACTCTTATCACCAGCGTGTTTTACGTTCCAGGCAAAATACCAGACAGTCTTGTGGCGCACAGAATGTCCCTGCATGATGAATTCCTCTTCCTTCGGGGCGAACAGAATTGAAACATTAAAATGGTAAACGGTGCTATTACCGAAAAAATAAAAAGATCTTTTTGTGGCAGAAGATTGAAGTATCAATAAAATAAAAGAACTTTCTTTTTACCGACAAACGATTTAAATTTTATGTGAAATACAGTAAAAGGATTATTAGCAGTGAAATAATTTATTTTAACTTTTATTTCTATCGCGAGATAGAATCATCCTGAAATTTCACGGCTATATTTAATATGTGAGAAAATTTTATTGAAATATTTCAATGAGTATTAATGTGTCGAGTAGTACACGGAAAAGGTTCGTGTAGAGCGGAAATCTAGTTTTGGTTTATTTTAAAACAAAATTAACGAAAACACGCTTCCTCATTCAACTAAAAATTTTCACTTCTATCACTCGCATCGTTTGCCACCCCCTCTATCCCATAAAAGCCATATAAAAAACCATAGTATTGAAATAATAAATAATATATACAAATACCAGAATTTAAAAGACACGTGTATCTCGTTAGTATTAAAACTTCCTACTCTTGCCATTAACATTGTTTAACATTTCAACCCATCTATCGAGGAGACGCCATGTATCTTCTAATTCCACGATGATTTAGTACAGCGTCGTCCTGGACCGTTTTCACGCGATATCCTCGCTGATTCGTCAAAGTCCATACGCTGAAAGCTTTCACGCTCGCGTGGGAAGCTTTGTCGAGGTTCCGGATTCCAGACGAGGGCGTTTTCAATGGAGCCTCTCGTGCAGTGAAGCTTTAGAGCGATATTTGTGGACACAGGTATATCGAGAACTGGTGAAACGCGGGTAGGAAACGAGAATGTTCGTTACACGCTGCGGATAATTCATCGAAGTGCGCCTGGAGGGTTCCCCGTGGATATATTACTGTCGTTCGCTCGGTAGATGAGCGAAAATCGTGGATTAGCCATAGACAACTTACCCGATGACCCGTAGGTCCGATAATCTCGTGCGATCGCGTGTGTCCACTAGATTTGTAAGGTTTGCTTGCGCTTGTCACGCTATTGATCCAGGGGATTCTTTTTCGAGCCATAAACGGTTTATGATCGACCCTACTGTGCTTCTCGAATTTTCGTATTACAAACTCGTTCTTGTTTCAACGATAAAAGAAAAAACTTCTAATACATTCAACGACTACAAGAAGCATTTCTACATGTTGTATTTATTATATCTAATCAATTAGGTCCAAGTATATTAAATCTCGTATCATTTAGTAGTACGTCGATGGGGCTACGAAAATTTCTGTGAAATATAGAACATCATAAAAAGAAACGCTTCATTGGGAGATGAAGGCATGTAAAAATATTTTCTGTTGCTACTTTATATATAGAGAGAGACAGAAAGATCGAATTGTACAGAATCAGACTTACACTTTAGATGAATCAAAACGTTCGTGTATTGATCGTCGTGCAGGACCCGTTGAATTATATGAAATATGCATATAGGTAGTACAAAATAACTGAAAACGCACACGATATCGGCAAACAATTTAGTCTACAAATTTTCTTACTAAACTAATACCACGTTGGAGGCTAGTTAGAAATTTCTACAATTGAGACGTACAATATACGTAGGAATACAAATTAATAGTAAAAACCATAAGTAGGGAAATATTAGACGAACCTCATTTTTGCTAGGTGTATACTTATTTCCAATTCACCCTGTATATCTCATACATAATATTCTCATACAAAATACAGTTCGATCATAAGGCCTCACAATTTCCTTCCATCGTTCGAACAGCTCGTTCACAAGATAGCTATTAATTCTTTCGAGAAGGTTATCTGGTTCCCATGAAGCTGTATTCAGTGTATCGAAGTATGTAGCAGCGGCCGTTCCCTTTGTACAGTCTCGTTCCTCGACGATTCGTGTTACACGCGGTATATCTAGCGTAACGGAAATCCTGCACGGTCGTATACATGTTGCCGGGTATATTTACACCGGAATCGATGAGAGCTGCAAGTTAACATCGCAGACCTCTGCTGAGTAGCCTCGTGGACTGGCCTCAGAATTGACAGAATTGGGCTCGCTTCTCACGCAGACCCTCCAAGAGCAACAGGACAATGTTAATGGGCCAGTGATCCGAGAGCACATTGTTCCGCGGCAAACTGATCCAGAAATGCGTCACGTTGCCGACGTTACTGTTACGTGACTGGCGTGTGTCGTTTGCCACAGTCAAATGGACTGCCATCCTGGCACTATCAAAGCTGGATTAACGCGAAACTTTGATAGAATTCCGGATTGAAACGCTCGAATTTGCCGAGGAACGTTCCTAGTCAGTCTTTTGTCTTGGTAGAAGGTTGAAGGATTTTCCAAGTTGGAGGAAATTCGTCGAGTTCATTATGCAGTTTGACAATTTTAGGATTGAGAATAGCGATCAAGTCTGGCTACGCAGGCGCTGGAATCTGAGATTTTTCCTCAATTGTGATTAATTGTTTCACTTTCAAGATGACGTTTCATAAAAAATTTTATTTAGTGAATCAAGAGTTAAGAAATTTACAAAAATGTCATATCGTTCATGGAAGTATCACGAACGTGTAGATGGAGAAATAAAATTATGAGCGGTACGAGACACTACTACTCATACAGACTGCCAGACATATTATGGTATGGCATGTGATATATAACGTGCAATGATATTATACGAATTTTGACTTTTAGATTAGTAGATATCATACAAGGAACAATTATAAAGAATTATCCAACAAAAGATTAAAAACTATATACGAGTGCAAGTAATTAAAAAAATAATTAGTCCTTTCGCTACAGACTTGGTTATCGCAAATACACAAAGGGTAAAGTATCAGGTATAGGAAATGAAAAAGTAGATGGGAAAGATACCGTAATTTTGCAATCAGTGTTTGAAAGCTGGTGTACAAGAGCATCGGCTTAAGACAGATTAAAGAGAATCAAGATACAAGAGCTTACGAGTTTTAGTCACGAGACTTGAATGTCTTCGAGAACAACTTCGCAATTCACCGCAACGAAATCCCTCTTTTCCTACTTCCAAATTACATCAAACATCTGCAAACAATGAACACCTTCCATTATCTTCCTCTCAACTTTTTACTATCGCTTCAAACATTCACTTGCCCTTCTTAAGTAGAAAAATTGTCCGAATAACTAAATTGTTCGAAACTTTTATAATTTTGTGATATCTCAACTTCCTTCCTTTCTCTTCTGGTAAAGAAATGTCGTTCTTCTTTCTCTGTCGTTCATTTTCAGCAAAATAATTTGCAAATATATTCTTAGTCATAACACGTATCCCGGCTGATCTCCACGCTTGTTCTTGCCCTTTGCATCTCTCTAAATATCTTTTCTTTGCTACATTTAATCCATAAAAAGCATGGAATACAAAAATATACAATAAAATTACATTGAATATCAAAAGAAATTCTACTTTGCTTAACATAACGATCGTTGCACGTGGTCATATCTTAGCCTTAAAACAACCTAATTAGTAACCTATTAAATTATCCCACTAAATTAACAAACGACTAAAATTACAATTTCCTATAAATATTAAATAGAAAAATGAAAAATCCTTCGGATAAAGTGCGTCACTTTTGTAAATGCCGTAGACGTTATAAATACTCGGTCTGGAAAGCGTAGTGACGCTGCATGACGGAACGCATCTACTTTTTGCGACCGTTGGCATCGTTAACGAGGCCTGGATCTTCGCGCTTTTCCCCGCTGCGACGCGGAGAAGCGCGCGTGCACACGCGCGAACCAGCTGAAAGTGGATAAAAAGCGAGGCAACGGGGCCAGATATTGCGCGCCGAGCCACGCAGACACGTTTTTCCCTTGAACGTAATTACGGGCCGATTGCGTCTGCGAAACGCGCGCTGGAATGCCAGGGATCGCGAGGAACTCGTGCTGCGACTGGTGAAAAAGGCGGCGATTCCGTGGCTCGATGAATTCCTTCCGAAGAACATGTTAATAGCGGAAAGAAGCCGGAGCAGGGGTGAAGTTCCGCTCGAGTTCCCCGATAGAAGGATCTTTATTCCCTTTGGTGAGCTTCGAGTCACTTGAAGCGAACGATTCAACGGGAATTGGAGCAAGAAAGAATTTGCGTTTCTGCATGTAAGAGGATTTTAAACGGACGTCCTAAGAGTGTACTTCGGAAATACTCTTAATTTTTCGAATCAAACGAAGTCTTTGATTTTTCTAATTGGATTTGGACAGTGCAATGAAAAGTAAATGGATTGTCCAAGGGCAGAGCGACATTTTCTTCATTTCGATAAACGTAGTTTAGAATTTTCTTGATTTTCGAGATTGAACGAGTTTTCTGTTACGTTTGATCGGGCGTGCGTGAAGACGGAATTCGGAATTTTCAGTGGTCGTTCGTTTATGGCACGGACAGGTCCATTCCCTTCTTTAGGAAATTCCGAATTACATGTCCTCTCCGAGCTGTAAATCTAATGACTCCGAGGTCAGGTAAAAAACCCCTGGAAAGGACCAGCCGGAAAAGCACGATGGACAGACGAAACTCAATGGTTGGTAGGGAGAATCAGCAACGTAGGAGGACAGTTCATCGTCAGACATCGTACCGTGAGGGTGAAATACTTCACTCCCAACAAGATCTTATCACCGCCGTGTTCATAACATCAACGTTACTTTCATACAACAAGTGCAAATACAGTGCTAGATTACTTTAACACTCGATCAATTAAACCTCCTCCACCTTGAGCGTTAAGTTATTCGAGGTACGCGATATCGACCGATCGATTTGACCTGACCGGTTGCTCCTTAGTCGAGAATTGGGGTGAGTATGATTTGTATAGTTGATACATGAATTTATCGAGAAAGAGTATAACGGTAAGGAAACTTTCCTAACTTTGCAGAGTTCGATTCGGAAATGTTCTAATTTCTAGAATTGAATAGAATTACTTTCCATTTGGATCTTGCGTTCGTGTATACAGGCAGATAAAAATAAAATGTATGGGAAAATGAATGTGATGGAATGGTTAATAGACGAGCATGTACAGTATAAGCGCAATGACGAGAGAATTCTTTTAATCCTGCAAAGTGCAGTTTAGAGTTCAATGAACTTTTTGATTCGGCTTCAATCATGTGTCTATAGGAACGTAAAAATAGACCTTTTTTCAAGGGGAAAGCATGATTGAATAGCGGATATGTGAATTTGTGAAGTATAAATGTATAAAGAGAAACAAAAATAAATTACATAAGAGCGAGGATGGATAAATAATTAATCCGTGATGATGTGTCTATAAAGAATAATTTGACAGTTTAAAGAATAACCAAATAAAATGAATTAAACGATTCTAATATAAAAATATGTAATCGTAAGGAGAAATAAATTAATCGACACGTTCATTTGTATTCTGGAAACCTTCGTGATTCCTATCTCTGTTATTAGAAATTATTAACGGTGTTATTACATACGGATGAGATATCGACCCGTTTCTCCTATCTGCTGCGATTATTCTTCGTGCGAAAGATACACAATAGCTACACTGCTCCGCAGGATATTAGACTACTGGAGGAACAAACATACCGAAATTTGCAGAACTTGGAGAATTATGTTTGTCCGGAAAGTATCGTTTCTATCCGGTTTCAAACTGTTGCCCTTGTCATATTGAGAGTATTCGATATTTCAGTCGAACGATACTTTGTCAACTTGCTCGTTTTTTTCAATTGCAGTTCTCCCATAGAGAATTGTATTTTTAAACGAAAATAACTGATCGATGTAGTCGGTAATATCATAAATTCGTTCAACTTTTACAGTTACTATATAAACGAAGAAAATGGAACGAATATATGTGACTAGTGACATATTAGTGGAACACATCGTCTCAGTATCGTATTCAAATGAATGCAATTATTATTGGATTGAAGTACCTACATATAAGGTATTTTAAAATTCTTATTTTTTAAAACTAAAATTCTTCTGGTCTCACGTAATGGAATAAAATTAGTAATTAAATGAAAATATTGAAATTTTTAGTATACATAAAATTTAATAAAGAGATCCACCTATTATCTCGCTAACCCGTGAAATTCTTGGGATTTATTCGAGTGTATTATATGAATTTTAATTATCCATAAGCTCAAGTGAGTCATGTACTTAACACGATTCGTCCCTTTGTTCAAGAATAATCAAAGCTAATCACTTAAATCTAATTTTGACTCTCTTAACACTAGAACCGACCTGCAATGTATACCTAACTATAGTATGCACATAGATGATTATAATTAACCTGTTAACCAGGTCATCCCTCACCTAGAAACTTTTATAATTACGAGCTTGATAGTTAATAAAGGCAAATCAATCTTACTCCTTTAGCCCTTCTAAGTATAAATATGCTTCCTTAACCTCCTAACCTTAAAATTGAAATGATACAATGGTTCTATTTTAATAAAAATCGACATCAATTTCGTTCAAGGTAATCTATTTATGGATCTCTTTACATTTTGATGCAACGTTTTATTCCCGTTAAAAGTCAGTTGCGTCGAACTTAATAGGACTGAAATCCATCTATTTTAAATTGATTTGTCTTCATTAATTTTTCGTTTCATTATTATAAAAAATTTTGATTAAGGTAGTAATTACAGAAACAAAAGGTTTGGTAAGGTCTTCGAGGTTTCTACTGTTCAACGTTTCAACGTGCAGCGGTTCCTTCTAAACGCGCGATGTGTTATCAGGAACGTATCAAGATTAGAACAATTACGCAATGTTAAAAATCGTAAAAATAAAAAAGTTCGAAGAAATGTTCGGTAATTCCCGTGTTGAACGTTTCAACAGATCTCTGTGCAGTGTGTCTCGGGGGAAAAAAGTAGAAATAGTGCAATTAATTTTAGAAATTTAAAAAACCAGCAATTGGAAAAAATATCTTTCCTAACTCTAGGTAGCGTTAAATAGTTGCCTGTGAACAGAGTGTCATCGGAAACGTATTAGAAAATGAGGGCGCGCGCACGCATATCGAAAGCGATACATTATTCATCGCGGTTGTTCGCCAAGTTTGATTATTCCGAACATCCGTCTTGTCAAGGTAATATCGAGTTGTGTAAACTTGGAGCATAAATGTCGGTCGGAGCACACCGAAATATTCAACTTTTCCAAGTTTCGCGCACCGCAGCGTCCTGTACGCAATGTATTCGCTCGCGAGGCACCATATTGTAAAGCCGCTGTTGCGGTTTCGTCGAACGAAATTAATGGGCTTTCTCCATCTCGCGTGAATTCGTGGATGAACTTCATCGAAACTCCAGTTCCAAGACTGTTCTCGCCGCTTTGTTAAAACTTTCGATAGAACGCAATATATAGCTCTTTAACGATTCTCTATCAACTATCAACTATAGGAGGTCGCGAATGACGCATGATCGTGATTCATGATTTAATAATTTTGCTTTGTCAGTTAGAAATGTTTCATGACGTGCGTATACATCGTTAAGCCATCGAATTAAATGGTAAAAACTTGAAAGCTTTTCCCTGAGATATATTATGATGCTTGGTATAATTTGGCAAGTTAATATAATAATACATGTGATAAGTTATGATAACTCTCTCACAGTACAGATATATTGTAATATAATATTGAAATGTAAGACTTGGTACACATGTAAGCTAGAAAATTTACATTGGAAACACTGCAACATAGATATAAGTAACAAGTTAAAAAGCGAACGAAATCTTCTAAACGTTGCACTTATGCCAATAAGGATTGTCCTAGGCTTTGAATCTTATTAAAATAAATAATATACGTATGTACATTAATCTATTCAGATTAATAAATTAATCTGATGATTAAATTCGTATGAAACAATTTTTGAAAATTGAACAACAGTGGCGAAATACAATTTTAAAGATACAGGAGACCTTCTGACCTACGTTCGCAACCGCGCGGAATTCAACGATCACAAGTATCGTGAAAGATTGCACGAGAGCGACAATGAAATATGACCAAAATATCAATGTCAGAAGAAAATTGGCCTATTCACAGATCTGGTGACTGGACGTTTCCAATTTTCTTCGAATTGCCGGCTCGGCAGCAAGATGCGTCACGCGTCGTGTCGCAGAAGAAGACGCGACGACATGCGTCTGTGGCTTAGCGCCGACGTAAGGGAACTGTCGAGAGGAGAAGCTTGAATTGGCGCTGATTGGGCGTGCGACAAACATCCGGCCGCATTTCGCGTCCCACGATCGAGAATGCGCTTGCACTCTTCTTGGTGCATGGCATCTGCTGCAGAAGCATCTTCTAATCCTGTATCTTTCATCACCTTCTTCAACTTTGAGCGAAAGTGTCGCGTGGGTATCGAAACAAAGACTAATGGGCTATATCACTCCAAAAAAAAGAAAAAACAAGAAGTTGTCGAGAAAAAGTCAGCCTTAAAATTTTCTCACAGTATCCAAATAATAGACGTTCCATTGACAGAGTGTGACAGATGTTTGCAGGAGTTTATAGCAGATATTTAACAGATTTTTTAAAAGCTTACAAAATATAAATTCGTTGAATCAACCTTAAAAAACTGTGGAAAGATATGTTCCTTAACAAATGTTAGGTGCTTAAGATTAGGCGTTTAAATTGAAATATTTAAAAAATATTGAGACTGAGATATTTTAAAAATATCGCAACTGAGGTATTTCAGACTATAAAGTAACAGAAAGTTCTACGATAAAACAGGTCTGTATCGTACCAATCGTTATTCTCTATTCGTATACGCAGTAATTACACTGTTCCTCTTTTAAGTAAAATATTACAGTCGAATTAATTGGTAGGTACCACGTGTAAGGTTTCGACGATATTCAGGCAAATCGGAGGATTTCGAGCAAGCGTGATTCGGAATATTGCACCGCTCGAGGCTGCAAAGGGCTGGAACGCAATACGGACAGATTCGTAGCCTGGCCACATCGATGCGAAATTACATGTCAATGTCCACGCGAGAGTATTAGGTTTCGTGATTGACGACGGTTTACTCCGAACCTACAATTGCTTGCAGAACGGTCATAGGTTATCTATTAAGATTGATCCGTGTCGAGGCAAAGCACTATATCAATTAACCGAAAGGCGTGTTCATCCGGCGGCTGGATCAGCCGAAGGCGATCAATCGCGATCTCAAGATATCGATCGACCTGATCGACCAACGATCCAATTTAATCCGTTACGCTCTAGATATTCAGCCTTGGAATTTGTTACTGTTGTGCGAAGTAGAACGACGTTCTTAACATTGAAAAATTACATAGAGTTCCTCTTGCCGTTCAAATTACACGGAACATTCTAAAATTGAACCTATTTAACTCTTTTAGAAACTTGTAGTGCAAGCTTTGAATCAACCAGTAATTTGGACGAATTGCTATTTAAACACGTATTCTTAGAATTTGTCAGTGTTTTCGAAAGCGGAATAAAATTAGCGTTACGGATAAGTCGACCATTATTTGCAATAACGTAACGACGAAGATATTAGGTCGTCCGAAAAGTTTCTTTCGTTTTACAAAGAAATAGTGGATGCACGACATTTTCCGTTTTATATTATTTTATCGAACTACGTATGATCCATTTTGTTCTATCGAGATGAAGATTACAACGTTCGACAGATTAGGTTTCATGTTTGTATAAAGATGCGTTGTTGTAAAAGACGGGTCTGTAAAAGAAAGACACTTTTTGGACAACCTGATGTAATACAAAGTTATGAAACCTTGTAAAAAGAAGAATCGAAACTACGATTTCTGTCATAAATATGATTCCACGTTAGAAACCAAGATTTAGGAAATCCACTTAAATTCGAGCTAAAAAGAATTACAAATTGTATTGTTAAATTAAAAACTAGAGATCTTACTCGTCACTTTACAGATCTACCTACAAATTAGTCAAATAACCATACACGTCGACTCTCTTAAAGCGTGTATCGCGAAAAACTCATGGCACGAAATTCTAGCGATTACCAACAGCGTACTTCATAAATGGAAACAGAAGGAACACGATCGTTTGCGAATACTACCGGACGCGTAATTAACTTTAAAGGCTGGCCAGAGGAGAGTCTGGCTCGTCGCATACTATATTACCGCGCAATTAAGATATAGGTCCCCAAGGAAACCCAGGAGTCAAGCAACTGCCAGCAACAATTTGGTGGTACGTAATTACGCCACCACGAAATAACGCGGGATTTCCAGAGAGCTCTTTGTCTCTTTCTCTCCCCCCCCCCTCCCTTGTTCTGTTACTAGAGGGTTTGCAATCGCGGGGCCATTGCCTTCAGGTTATCCGAACCTAAATTGGGTCCATATCGAGCCGAGACGAATAGTTCGGCCCGTAGGGTTATTCGTCTTGTCGAATTAACCGTGCAACTAGCCGGTAGAGTCCGAGAGCCGTGGCGATCGTTTGCCAAGATTGAGGAAAATTGAGGATGAACAGGCCACCGATTTTGGGATTACAAGATTCATGGGAGGTGATAGAGTGTACAGAAGGCGATTTCGAATCGGCAGAACAGATTTTAGGAAGATTCATGGCTCCAAGTAGAAATTCAACATTTTGAGCTTTCTCTCGATTTGCAATTTTGTTACGGTCAAAATTAGTGAACAATCGGCAAGGCAAGATTTTACGAAGATTCATGACTTGAAATGGGGAAGTGAATACTTTGTGCCTTCTGTTGGTTTAGAATCTTGTTATGAACAAAGTTTGTGAAATGTTGGGAAATTTCGTAGTTTGGCATGGGCAATTCGATGTTTCTGCTAATAAAATATCATAATTATCAAACGAACGAAAAACGAGGAATTCAATATGTCATATTTTCTGTTGGAATTGTCTTGTTGGTAGAATAAAAATTTAGAGAAATGAAAAGAGCAACGGGGTACGGGATTTCGTGAAATACTACGAAAAGTATGCAAAATTCGTTGTGGATGATAAATTATGTGGAAGGTGGTTGATAAAATGGAAGATCGATCGAACAATTGTAAGAACAATTCTATACAATCTCAAACTTCCGATCATTTCTTAAATCCTAAACGTCATCAATCAAAAATAAGCTTTGCAGTAGCAACGTTCTTAAATTTAATTCGAAATTATCCCCAGTAAGATAACAAGCACGCGACAAGAACTTCAAAGAGCTTCAAACTCGCAATCAGCTGATCGCTGGCCGAGATATTTGATTACGTATCAAAGGAATAAATCGTTCCCGGGTGTTTAGCGAGAATCTTTGTCACGTTTCCCATTCATTACACATAATAGTACGTTTCGTGTGTGGCAAATACAATTTATCGCTCATGGTCATGAAATTCTACGGCCAGATTAACCGATCCTGATATTCCTGATACTTTTACGTCGACGATTCCCTCTTTCATTTAGGTTTACACAACAGAAAATATATGAAAAATGGTATAATTATAATAGAATAATGTTAAAAGTACGACAAAACGATGGTACCGCAAACGATGTAACCGCATAACGAAGTTGAAACTGTGGATCGTATAAATTATATTCGACAAATCGCCGTTGGAACGTAAATGATCAATTAATATTTGCGTTTTCAACTTGTTATAGTTTAAACATAAATCTATTATCAGGAAACATTCGGTACAATCAATGTGTTTTTACGAAGAAAATGTAAGGACATATTTGTTCACTTTTTAAAAAGTTTCACGTGTTTTTAAATTAATAAATCTATCAAAAGCTTTAATTATCAGAGTTGCCATGCCAATGTTTTTCCGACTCGAAAAATGAATTTTAATTCATCGAGTTTCCAATAGCTTTTAATAAACGCGGATGAGCGTTAACATATCGGGCAGAATTATACTTCAACTAACGAATTTTGTTCAAAAGTATGTAAAACAAGCAGCGTACCATATTATTCTGCAATTTCCAATTTTCTATATGAGGAAAAAAAACCGCTAAATTGCAATCAGCTCGACAATCGGTCGTTTATTTTCCTCTAGTCAAATAAAATATTCCGCGTCCCTTAAGTCTCGATCTAAAAATTGCCTTAATGAATATTTTCTATGAACACATTTCGCTCTGTCCGCGTAAGCATATCTTTCGTACGTTACTAATTATGCTCCATTATTCATCAAACAGAGAGTGTGCGTTAGTGTATTATGTAACTAAAAATAACATAGATAATTAAAGAAATAATTGACATTTTAACCTCGAAGATATATTTTTATATGCTTTAACCCTAAAAGAAGTTTCCACGATTTCAAAAGAAAACACACAATTTTCTCAAACTTCTTGGAATCGTAGGATTTAGTTTGCAAGAGCTAAATAATTGACCACGTTTTTCATAGCAGAATATCCAAAATAGCAGTATCCAAAGCAGTATCCAAAATAAAATTACGTTAATTAACAAACGCGACGCCGATGCGCTGCCACGTGTGTTCATTTAAAAAACGACTGTATATTTCACGCGAAGCATAAATCGTTGGAAAATTTGATAATCTCACCTGGACAGCGGGCTGCTGATGATGTAATGCGTGTAGTAAAATATACTGGCGACGGAGACGAGCAACAGCGCCGCGACGCATCGTTTCACCGTGGCCTGCTTGACGACGCAGCGCGGACCGACGGCGCTTAGTAAAGGAACGCCAGCCTCGACCGCGGAAATCTTCATCACCATCGTCTCATCCGACGAGGTAACGGTTTGTCTCTCAGATTAGTCCTGGATCGTTCTACTCAGCTCGTGGAGACGTAAAACGGACCGTGAACACGCCGAATCGTGGTCGCAGCCGCGCCGACAGTCCCTGACTTCCGGAAACAAGGATATCCTTTTCTTTCGCTGGGCATCGGCTCTGCTCATAGTCGTCCACGCTCTTTCTCGCCGATATCTCTTGAATATCTTGCCTCGAGAGGATCGAATCTGTCTGCGAGAGCCACTCGAAACCTCGATCGAATACGCTTCGTCGAAGATCAACGTGGAACCAATCCGGTCTTCAAACACGATCTCGAATTTTCAAGAATTGTCCAGCTAAAATCGAGGATCTTTTGGAAAGAGGAATCACCGATCGATAAATCGAAAGTTTCCTTTGTCTTTTCTTCGTTTCAGAAAGAATTTATTCCGCGTTTCCCGCGTAACGCAATATTTTTTAACGATCGAAAATACGAATAAAGTTCCGGCCTTTCGTTATTCTTCGTTCTTCCTTTTTTTATCTTATTTTCTTTCTTTTCTTTTTTTTTCTTTTTGAGGGTTGCGTCAGCTCGAAGCTAGAACCTCAGTTCGTGAGCGATGGGTCCAGGATCGAATCCGACCCGTGCTTTAAAAAACATCGATGATAGCTCAAGGATAAGGAACAGATCGCCACTTGTTGCGTTTCCACGACGGCAGCACGATCACCATTTTGCGAGCAGCACGGGGTCGCGCCGTCCATCGCAGTCGTTTTTAACCCATTTGGCTAAGGTTCCCTCCGATGGATCCACTCTTCTTGGTTTCTCAGCGATCTGTGCCTCGGATCCTCGACATTCTTCTCATCTGCGTATCGACGAATTTTCTCGATATTGTTCGTTCGAGACCATATCGCGACTTTCGTCGGACGATTATCGTGAAATACGGCTCTGCGCTACTAAGAAGAATACCTTAGATGAACGTGAGAGGATCTCCAAAGTCCAGAAAGTCCAAGTGAAACCGTGTTGGAAATTCTTCAGCCGGCACGGCTGGAACGTTGGTGAAATTCGGCCTCAGCTTCTAGCTTCGGTTGTACGGTTAACTGATTTCACGGTACCGCCATTTGTTACAGCGTACGACTGCTTCAAGATATCTTTTGTCTCGTAGACGCGCGTGCAAAGCTATTCACTCGTAAATTTTCGAGACCTTCTTGCTCTTCTAGCTTCTGTGCTTGTCTCCACCCTGTTCTTAACGTGTGTCGTGCACGTCGTTCCTTTCTTTCCTGGTCTCCGAGGTGGCCCAACCCTCTTTCTACCTGTCAATTAGGGACGATGGAAAGCTACGATGCTCCCCAGTTGGAACGATTTTCGAGCGTTACCCCATCGCCTTTATCGATCTCGTTCGTGCTACGTTCCTGGCTTCCCTTGTTTCGCTCCTTCTGCAACAGTCAACGTGGAATGTCCATTGAACGAACGATGAACAACAAACGGGACGATTATGCTTCTCTATTGGAAGTTGAAGGATCGATTCCCAATGCTCGAAGGATATTCTTGTAGAAGGGATGGTGAGAAGGAAGGTGAAGATTTTGAGAATTGCATCGTTTGGGAACAAATCGATACTGGGATGATTGGGTAGGTCAATTGGTGTTTTATACGAAACAATCGTATCGTGATTTGTACGGGAATCTCTCAGAAGCGAAATTGATCAACTTTACTTTTTATAGACTTCTCAGTTTCTCAGAACTGAAAGTATTTATATCCAAAAGTTACATAAATAATGGTAAATTGCAGGAACAATCGTAATATTCGACGATTGCTATTCTAGAGTTAATCAGTACAGCTTCTAAGTAATTTATGTAAAACAATGTATACGCAGTGGTGGATAGAAGAGAGTTTAAAGGACGAGCAGTATAAAAAGCATCACAACTGTAGAAAAAAAAGTTACAATTGCAAAAAGCTTGGTACAATAAAGTCACCATTAATGTATTGTGGTTGTTGTACACAATGATGAATTTTAAACTTTTTTTTTGTCCGCCACTATATAACAGATAAACGCATGGTATGGGATATAAAAAACGTTCCAGTACGATTATTTGTTTAAACAGGTCTAAGAATAAATATCATAAGAAATCGTGAGAAAATTTCACGGTGGATATCCGTAATCGAAAGTAATTTTCAAAAGAGATTTTACAAAACTCTGTCCATAGCGTCACTACAAAAGTGTAAAGAATTAAACAAACTTCAAATCAGTGAAATAATAATATTAATATAGTAACAATATAGCATTAGTAATACAGTAATATATGATATATAAAATAAAATATATAATTCCCAGAGAATTCAAATTTTTCTGTACAATTATTTACCCGCAACGAATCTAAAAATCTCATTTGTAAAAAAAAAAAAAAAGGAAAAATCACAAAAAAGAAACCGAGAACGACTCGATATGACTCCAATAGTCACGAAGACCACAGAAGAACTAGGACGTCGATAACGAATAACTGATACATCATCGCGCAGCAACTTGTCTCTGGAGTCCGATAATAAACCAGTAGAAAGGGGGATGCAAAAATCGAGGCAGACCTGGACATAATCGAGCGATCGGTGAGGCCAGCCCCGAGACCGCCATCAAAAAACGATTAAACACCGCGCAACGACAAGCGGAGCGATCAGGTCGCTCGACAACTCCAATTAATCGATCGTACTTCCGCGGAATGGCGTTGCAATTTCAACCGACTCGGTCCAACATCGCAGGTTCGTCTCTTTTCTCTCTAATTTTTTCTCGTCGATCGTACATCGGTCGTAGCAAGAAGTCCATTAATCAAACACCCCCGCAGCGATGCGAGTCTTTGTCATGGGGACCGTGCGCCTCTATCTGTATCGTTTCAAAGAGAGCGTTCCCTTCAACTTTCCCCTGGAGGATAGCAGGAAAAGGACAGAGAAGGATTCGGACAAAAAGAAAGAGAAAAAAGAGGAGGCGGGAAAGGAAGGTAGGAAAATAAATTGAAAATGATCCGGCGAAGGGTAGAAGGATGACCGGGTTGGCGAATGGGGTAGAATCGACGCCAAGAAGATTCTCTCGAGAAGAATATCGTCCTTCGTTCGTCGCTTCCATGTGCCCCTTGAGAGCTGACCTAACATTTTTCCAACCGAGGAGTACTGACGCCTCTCGCGAATAAGAACAGAGTTTGCTATTCGTGGATGAATGTAGAATTTAATTACGCGAGCTTTTAGAGAGCGGAGAATATTTGAGAGGAAAGAAACGAGAGTTTGGGAAAATTTGAGAACGATTGGTTGAACAAGAGTTTGACTGTTTGATCGTTGTAGTAACTTCTGTGACGTAACTCTTCCTGCTATTTGTTTGACGCTGAAGTGCTATTTATGCTCTCGTTTTACTTTCCTTATAACTGGAAAAAATCTCGTAGGAAATATCTATTTACTGCTTCTTATAAATTACACTCGTAGTTCATTAGAGAATTACGTACATAACATTCGATCACGCGTCTACGAAATTAAATTTTCATCGATATATTGTTTTCTAAACGTTTATGTATAAATGAAATCCTATCGATTTGTCGTGTAAGCTACTACAATGCACAGTATACACACAGTATATAACGTACTACAATGTAGATAGAAGAACAAAGGAGAAATTAATATTGAAATCAATACAGACGTTATATTAACTACCTCGTAGAATAAGCTCAAAATCTCCACTCCATTCTACTACTCTGATTTTTCAACTCTTTCGTTTCATTCATATATTCTCCTATTTCTTGAAAAACCAAACATTCGTTTCCGATCAATCTCGTTCGCAATCTCATTTTTGAAACACCATCTTAAACGAATACACTGACAAAATTTCAAGTATTTCTAGGCTACGCGTAGAAAACTCAGTGTTGCAAACAATACCGATCCCCGAAATGATAAAAGAGCCCAAAAAATGCGCCTTATTAAATCCCATCGGTGCATTCAGCAAAAA
This sequence comes from Bombus vosnesenskii, assembly GCF_011952255.1. Taxonomy (NCBI): domain Eukaryota; kingdom Metazoa; phylum Arthropoda; class Insecta; order Hymenoptera; family Apidae; genus Bombus; species Bombus vosnesenskii. The sequence goes on from NW_022882938.1 coordinate 4,124,554, forward strand.
TGTACCGAGGGGTCCGGTCGAACGATTCACTCAAAAAAAAAAAAGAAAAAAAAATATTGCTTTTTCACTTCACAGACATATATCTCCAGTTTGACGAGGCTTGGTCTCGCGATGGAAAAAGTTCGCGAACCGGCTCCGGCCAAAAAGGCAGAAAAAGAAGGAAACGACGAATCAGAGTCAAGCCAAACGACAGATGGAGAGAGTAGGACAGAAGCCTGAGGGCCAGAACGGAATGCATTTGCCAGATTAAAACGCCATTGGAGTGCATCGAGGTGCCTGTAAATATGCTTGTGGAAGGACGAACGAGCCGACGAACGAGCCGGGGTTTTCCCTTGGATGAAATTGGATCTGCGCGATTCCAAACTCTCTCTCAGCCAGACAAACGAACGTTTTCGCCTTCTACTCTGGTTCGTTCGCCGGAGCTGCTCCAAGCCGGAAGAAAGATGACTCCATTTGGAGGAATAATCAGCGGAAGCTCGCGTGATCATTTCGCGGCGATCGAGCAGCGCTCTTTTGCCCTCCTTCCCCTTATCCTCTCGCGGCGTGCAATCTAACCGGAACGTTGCGCTGCACCTACGTGCGGATCCGCCCTTTAAATCCGCGCACGTGATGCATCCGACTAACGACCCACTCGGGGAGCCAAAACGTGTCTCTTGAATTAAGCACCGCTCAGCCTCGTACGTTTCGAGGGGATACAGAATTACCGCGGTGCGATGAATTATTCAGATAACGAAATGTGTAGAGGTGTGTGTATTTGCACCGGGAATTTTTGTTTTCGATTAAATTTTCAGCTTACGGCTCGTTTTGGACCAGATACAAAAGGGATGCGATCGAATTTGCATTTGAGGCGTTTTCTTACAGGACAAGCAGGGTGGTTTCGTTGGATTTCTTGGATTTTTCTCTTTGATAGGATTTTTCATGATAGGATGTACAATCAGACGATGCCAATTGAGGATGATTCAAGCGATAAGGTTGTTCGTGCATGTTTAATTGGTGAAAAATGAAGACTAACGTGTATTAACTTGTATATTGGTTGAATGAAACGGTTGAAAGGGGTGAACGAAAGTACGAATGTAGAATTTGTTAAGCGATGAGATTAACTTGCATCGGAAGCTTTTTGTGGAAAGAATATGTTTGCTTTTTTCGATATGTACTAACATTGCTTCACTGCTTGTTCATTCTTTTATTCTTGTTTGTCTCGTTATTCGATAACAATTCTTATTAAATATTAATTAGATTATTGAAATGAGAATGTGATTATTCGTTCAATGAGAAAGTTTCACTTTCGTTGATTAAAAATCATCAGTAGTCTGTTCGATATCATTCTGTTAATGTGAACGTCTTATTTTTCTGTACTATTATTAATCGTCAATAGTTTGTTATATCTTAAAGATCAAACAATTTGTTGATTCTTATCTAAGTTTAAATGAATTTCATGTTAGATTATAAAATTCAAGAAGCATTATACATATAGGATATATCTGGTAACGATAAATCATTGTTTCGGCGAAACGAGCGACGATTTTTTCAGGACAGAGCCCAGAGACACAAGGATCGGGGAAACAGTATTTCCGAACGATTTCCCACTGTCACCGCTATTTCTCACCGTGCGGCCGAACCTTTCCATTCCTTTCGACGCGGGACAAAGAGCCTTTTTTATTTATTTGTTGAAATTACAATCAATTCTCGCGTTGAGAATTTTCAGTAATTTTTCTGGCGTGGCGCAGTGACATGGCTATTTATTTACAATAAGTTAATACTATTATAGCTAGATATAATTTATAAGTATTATAAGTAAGTGCATATGCTTAATTTGGATAATTAAGTGAATCTGACGTTTAGGTCTAGCGGGTAGTGCCTCTTCAGCCTGCGAGTCTGGTCCGTCGTGTGGAGTAGTCCAGTGATTAGGGGGTTTTGGTGTTTGTTGATTCTTTTGCTGTATCTGTTGCTATATTTTGCTATTTCCTCTTTGACGGTGGGTATCTTGAGGTCGCGGTGTATTGATTCATTGGTTACATACCAAGGTGCGTCAATTAGGGATCTTAGCGTTTTCGATTGAAAGCGTTGGAGTATTTCTATGTTGGAGTTGCTTGCTGTTCCCCATAGTTGGATTCCGTAGGTCCAGACAGGTTTTATTACGGTCTTGTAGAGGGTAATTTTATTCTGTATATTTAGTTTGGAGCGTCGGCCCGTGAGCCAATAGAGTTTTTTTAGTTTGTCCTTTAGTTGCTTCCTTTTATCTGAGATGTGTGTCTTCCACGTTAGTCTCCTGTCCAGGGTCATGCCCAGGTATCGGACTGTGTCCCTGCTAGGAACTGTTGCATTGTTGATGGTGACCTGGGGGCAGGTTTGTTTTCGGAGCGTGAAGGTTACATGTGTGGATTTCTTTTCGTTGACTTTGAAGCCCCATTTGTGAAACCACTTTTCCATGGAGTCGAGACTTCGCTGGAGAGTGGATGAGGCTATTACCGGGTCAGCGTGGGAAGCTAATAGCGCTGTGTCGTCTGCAAATGTCGCTATTGTTATATCATTTGATATGGGTAGGTCGGCAGTGTAGATGGAGTACAGTAGGGGTCCGAGGACACTACCTTGGGGTATGCCGGCTTCTATTGGGAATGTTGCGGAAGTGGCGTCTAGGTATTTAACCATGAATTGTCTATTGGTTAGGTAAGATTTTAGGATGGAGTAGTAGGGGTGGGGTAGGATCTTTTTAAGTTTGTATAGTAGCCCTTCATGCCATACTTTATCGAATGCCTGTTGGATGTCTAGGAAGACCGCTGAGCAATATTTTTTCTTTTCGAGTGTTTGGCTGATCGTATGCGTTAGGCGGTGGATTTGCTCTACTGTAGAATGATGTTTTCGGAAGCCGAATTGGTGATCTGGGAGTGACAAAGAGCCTTGAAATCAACATCCTCCCTATAGGAGATGCTTTTAAAAATTCTTACACGTAGTAACTATTTCTCACGTGAAATAACCATTTCTTGGATCTACGTGTTAATAAGATAACATTTGTCCTCATGTTCTAATTGTATTCTATTAAACGTGTAAGTACAATAATTTTTAACAGGTTATCATATTAGTTCAAATGTTTTTCTATCTTGTGGCATTTTTAAGAAGGTCTGACCTCGTGTGGTAATTTATATTCATCAATAAAACGATAAAGAAACGATTTCGAAAATAGAAAAGAAAAGTCATTGCGTCTAAACTTACGTTTGAAGATACTTTCAAATTCTCTGTTGCAATCCACAGAATCCACAATTCCAATATACCAGAGGAGTATTCTCTCCAAAAAAGCTTGCACCCCTTTTTCCTTTTCTTACAATCTAGACACAGCAATCTCGCAGCCAATTAAATTCCAAAACCTCTCTCTACCGTGTACAATTTTCCTCTGGAAGTCTAGACGTGACTCAGAAGATACTTCGCGTGCAACATATAGTAGCGGACAAAAGAAAGTCTAAATCTTACAAAAATACCATGATTTTACAGAATTGTATTTAACAAAAACAATGAATAAATGTAATATTTATATAGTCCAGAACAGGTAACAGCTTACGGTCTACTGACAAATATCTAATACAAAAATTACCAATATACACAGATGAATTACTAAACTGTAGATGTTTATGTATTTATTAGTGTACAGAACGCGCATAATATCGAAAACTGCATAGAACACCCAAAGTATAGTATTTGCTTTATATTTAATTATACCTGCATTATACGGATATGATATTCGTACAATAGCAAGTACTATAGCTTGAGTATATTATATTTTCTTACATATTATTCCTTGCACAAATCTTTTTAATTTCATACAAATATAAATAAAATAACAAGTATTACACCTAGTACATTGCATATTCGACAAATTAAAATGTGTCAAACGAAGCTCTGTCTAGTCGTACTCGTAAAAATCTGAATTTTCACAATTATTCTCAGTCTGTAAATTACTTAGCAACTGTGAACTTTCTCTTGTCCGCAACTGTACTACTTAAGACCCGACAAACCCATGGATTTTTGCAGTTTCGCTGCGTGTGCGTAAACCAATCCGCTCTCGGACGTATCAGGACTGTGTTACATTATAACGTAACGGGATGCGCGAGAGAGAACGCGTAACAGAAACACGATGGGCGTGGATTTTATTTCACGCGTCTATCACGTGCGCTGCAAACGAATTACACGACGAAACGCTAGCCGTAAACGACCACAGTTTTTCCATTATAAATCTTGCTTCTAAACTTTCTGCGTTTCTGGCTGCACTTGCGGAAGGGTTTATAATCGGGAAACGATCATCCCTTGCTTGACATACGCGGAGACGAGGGTGAACGTGTAGGTTTCGAAGCTGTCTATTTAGTGATTTGTGGAGTATAGCGTTTGATTGGTGAAATGGTGGCTGTTGCGCGTGACAGTGAGTGGGATTGTTCGGTCTTCTTTTGATTTTAGCAGTGCTAGGGTTGTTTAACTCATCGAACGGTAGGAATGGACATTTACGTCACGCTTCGGCTCGGTTATATGTGAAGATCGTAGGAAAGGAATATGACAAGCAATTAAAAAATAATTAGTTCCAATCACTATACGAAAATTGTCATTCTTAATTCGTTGTGCAATCGGATATGTATTTTATATTCTGTTGAATATTGCGCAAAGTTCGTTGTTACAATACGTTCTTAGTTCTCAGCAAAATTACGAAGATGTATCGCTTACTTTGAGAAAACTTATTTTTGAGCCTAAGAACTTGTTCTTTTTATCTTAACCATCGACTGACATCGAAACAAAAAAGTCAGCAAACTTGTTTATCGCGTTTTTCTACTGTGTTTCTCATATTGAAATTTCTACCAAAACAGAGAGAGAAAGCTGCTTTTCGTTTTTACAGATGTTCCTCATATTTCATGATATCATTCAGACAATTGTATTTCGCAAATAACCATAATTGGAAGTATGTAAAAAATCCTGTTATTTGAAGAGTTGTTTGAAGAAAGTGGAATACATAAATCGAGGATAGAGATTTATTTTCTATGCTTTGTTACGCTGTAGAGAAAACTCGCTAAGGGGGAGAAAATCCGCCGAAACTAATGTTCTTCGACCCACGTCTGTTAAGATCTTTTTGCTCCTTTTCATGAATACTATTGCTCAAGTTTGGCACCAACTTTTATAAACACCCAGTATACTTACTTAAATGAGACACCATTATTAGTCGGTATTGTATGTTTTCGCGAATCGTTCTCTGTTGACTGATCGATCGAATGCCAGTGTCCGTGTCGGAACAATGCCGGTATTGAACCGTTCCGTGTCGGATACGATTAACATAAATCCGCTTTAATGCCTCAAACTCTGGTACCCAAGATATACCAACTTCTCGTATCAAATTTAACGCACATGATGAAACGAAGAAATCGATCGTCCTTGCGATTGGTAAACTAAAATCGCGTAAGTAAACCTTAGAGATAAGACAATAGATATCCGGTTGAGCCGTGTCGTCGCGAAATTAACCGGACTGTTTTCCGGCTAGCAAAGTCTCCTATTCGATAATTCAGCGAACTCAGTCTCTGGAATGGCTCGTGGAAGCCAGTGCTGGAGCACCGTGAACCGAAAGGTATCGCGATGGCGCGCGGCGATAATTGCTCGCTCCGAAAAGGCCATAACTCACGCTGCGCGCCGCGGACGCAGAATTTCAAAGGAGATTTTAATGGTCGAAGTTGCTCGTGATTGGTCGCCTGTGAAATGCGGCCGTCGAACCGTTGGACAAAAAATTAATTTCAAATCGGATTTCAACCGTGGCCGAGCTCGCGAATCTCGGCGACGTCACGTGCCGCGCGTTTAATCGATGATATTTCAGGGCTGATAATCGCGTACCCGCCAGTGATAATGACGCAGGATTCTTTGCACGCGTTCAATTTCATCGTTAATGGTGTCTTTTTGTGGAAGAATCGTTTGCTCTCGCTCGAATGGAAAGATAATCGATTAATAGGTCGAGGAAGATGAAAGAATTTGAGCGATGAGGGACAGAAAGATTGTCGGCGAAAAAAATTGGTGGTCGGTGACGGAAGAAATGGAAGATAAAAGTGCTGAATTTATGGTTAATACTTCCGGAATCGATACTGTGTGCGCAAGACGTTAACAATTTTATTAAACGAGTTGTTCAGATTTTTTGTTCCTTTTTTTTTTTAACGATGCACAAAAGAATTAGACTCTCACGTTGATTTCTTTTCCTGCTTCTTGTGTTTGTATATCTTTTTTAAATTACTGCCATACTATAGCGACAGCATACGAAGCTTACGGAATTTTTATTTTCTTGATTGGTGCAATAAAACCGTCCTAAACGGTTGATGCTGTAATTGTTTTAAATAGCATTATGGAAATATATGCGGAAAGTTTTCATTGTTAATCCCCTTATTGGTAAATGTTATCGTATAGTCGTTATATTTATTCCAATTCGTGAATATGTCAACGAGCAGTCTGGAAGTTTAAAGCGGGCAAAGCCCGATTTTTTCACAGAGAGCAGCAAAGAATTTTATACCCGTGAAACGTCTAAGTTTGTTTTAGTTGTTTCGCCCTCAAGTACCTTTGTGCAAACCCTCGACTGTCGATTTAAAACTTTTCACGCGCCAACATATCTACGCCGGATTTTAAGGTCGCAAATTAACATGCGGAATATATCCAATGTTCCTTTTTCCCGGAATGAAAAAGCAATCCCACCCTAAACGAAATTTAATTAAATCGTAAAGTCCTCGACTTTGATGCGAAGCTCGGATTCTAATTTGTCATTGGACCTCCGTGCTGAAATATAAGTTTCGTTTGCTAAACGTTTTATTCTGTGGCGAGAAACGTGGCAAATTTGAGATTAAACAGAACGAGCCTGCAACGTAGAATCAACCGAGGGAAAACTTTATATCTGTGTCAATTTTTATAGTTGTAGGAGATCGAGTTGAAAATTTCTTACAAAATTACAACAAATTCTAAATTATTTCAAATGCAGTACCTAGGTCATAAATAAAAAAAGGAGAACTATTTCGCGCACACGTATATCTTTTATTAAGATAAATCTCCTTTGTAACCATTTTAATTATTTCTCTGTAATTTGATATTAGTTCACTATGCATGGAATTTTAAATGAAACGCATTAATTATTTCAGCTTTGAATATTACGAATAGACTGACTGATTATTTATTCCTTACATTCCAAAAAATAATTAATTCATTAAAAAGTTGATGAGAAGATCCATCCAGCCAGTGTTTAACGATAATGTTTGTTGAAAATACGTATAAAAATCATACACTGTTAAAAAAGCCACTGGTGGATTTACAGCATTCTACCGTTAAACCAAACTACGTCGTATCGACTGATTACTTCAGCGAATCAAGCAACAATTATCTTCAAATATATCAAATACAAAGCAACGTGTAACAATAATATTTGTTAGAAACATGCATGAAAATCATACGCCGTTAAAATGGCCACTGCTGGATTTTCACGACTTTGCTGTTAGTCGAATCTTTGCAATTGTATCGACTGATTACTTCGATCAATTAAACAACGACGATCTTCAAACAGTTGCAAGAAAAATTCCACCCCGCCCCCGTCAATTTCCAACATTTTTCGAAAAAATCAAACAGAGAAGAGAAAAGAATTAAAGAACTAAAAAAAAAAAAAAAAATTGGAAGTAAAAGAAAGAAGGTAGTCCTTGTCGTTAACGACAAAGGAGACCAGTCGAACGGCGAATACGGTGAACCGAAGTTTTTTAATAAACCCACGGACACACCGTGCAACGCTTTCATTATCCTCGTTTATCGCGCGGAGCACACCCCTTTTGGCCATCGCCCGTTTTACATCGCAATTTCGGTGCTGGCGCATTTGCGGCCAGCCAGAATTTCACCGCCATATTTTTGCCAGCCGCAAACCGGAGCTGATCTGTCATCGGCTACCGTCATTTCGGCGCCGTCCCACAGATAGACGCGGATGGACGTGCGGAGACTGATAGCCGCAGCGTTTTATCGACGTCGCGGTGACGCCTTTTTATGATTCCATCCCTCTTTCACCCTCGTGAAATCTAACTCTGCTACCTTTCAAATTCCACCGTATTTTTAATAATACTTCCCGATACTCTGCGCTTTGTTCCAACGTTTGGCCAATTTTTTGGTTCATTTCTTCGGGACGATAATAGTTGCAGGTCTACCCAATGTATTGAGATTGGGTTGTATCTACTTAAATCGATCGTTACGTATCGCTGTTAGAATATTCCAATCTTCAAGTTTCGATTCAAAACCGACAATTTCCTATCACTCCAATTAGCACACAACCTCCGCAATTACAAACAATAGCAATTAATAAGATTTCAAATACTATGTTCCCTGGGCACGAAGCAATCGCTACGTGTCACTCTGTGAGAGTATTCAACCTGCAAGTTTCAATCCAACAACTTCTTACAAGCCCACTTAACGCACACATTTTATGATCACAAATAGTAGCAATTAATAAGATTTCGAATATTATATTCCCTAAGCACGAAGCGATTATTATTATATATCGCTCTATGGGAATATCCAAGCCCCAAAAGTTTCGCTTCAGAACCAAAATTTCGGCACAACCGCAATTTCTACAGACCAAGAACGATGAGAATCAAAATTTTAAACATCCCTCAAATACAACAACAATGCCTACAAAATGATTGCTACTCGTCATCGCTTTATCAAGATGTTCTCAAGCCGCAAGTTTTACCCTAAAATCAAAATCTCCCTGCAACCCCAATCAACATAATTTCTACAGATTGCAAATAATATGAATCGACGCACTGGTGACGGTATGCTCTGATAAGCACATAGCCTGAATTTTCGCGTATTTTTCGAATGATTGAAAAACTTCAAAAGCGTGTATAGCATCTAACAAGTGTAACGTTTATTAAAAATCAACGAGCATATTTGAAGATACTTCTTCGCAACATTTTGTTTATAACTAGCATTGTTCTTTTCTACTGTTTTATTTAACATTTTGTATATTGGGTTGGCAACTAAGTGATTGCAGATTTTGTCAATACCACCTAATGACAAAATCCGCAGTCACTTAGTTGCCAATCCAATAGTATACCGCACGAAGTATGCAAGACGCGAATCTTCTGTCACGAAACAGTTGAAAAATGGAAGAAATAGCGTCTGCTGATCTCAATGGGTTAACAATATTTCACGTCCTTCACATACGAAGCGATCGTTGTAATAATCATCGAACCCTATGAAAATATATATGCAACCCCTAAATTCTACGATAAAATGAAAATTTCGCCACTAATTTCAACGCAATTTCCACAAATTACGCTGCGAGACAATGAGAATTAACAACATTTCAAATAATAATCTAACGCGAAACAACTTTTCGAAAATTGTTCTCTATAGAAAACTTTCGCGCCATAGTCGGGTCACGGTACACGGATCACAAGGTGATTCAGCGAGCGGCACACGTTTCAGAAGAAAGTTTCGCAGCCAGAAGCGGAGTCCGCGATAATCCTCGCCTAAGGGATTCCCGTTTTCCGTGAAAAGCTCCAAGTTTCCCGAGGTTCCAACGGCAAGAAATTGAATCACTATCGTTAGGGAGGGCAACCATTTTCATAAGCAGCCGCGCGAGCAGAACTCCCGCTCTAAACCGCATTCGAATATTCCACCGGTTACATCCTCGTCTTCCAGCTGATGCACGCTTGTCCCGACGCCCGCGCCGTGCCATGCAATAACCTACAATTCCACGGTAATACGGAACTTCATAATGTCGGTAATTATCCAGGATAATCTCACTGTCGTGTTCTCCGCGTAATGTATGCTTCCGCCCTATCCGGGTAATGAAAATATCTGCCGCCGGACGTATTTGACCGGCATTATTAACCTAACGGAAGATCCTCGTCTTCTCGATTCTTCATCGATAGGGAAACGATTTTATTAATAGATTAATTTCCGCGAGTAGACTGTGGATTCTTGTCTGTTTGTGGGAAATTTATAGATGCAAAAATGCATAGAGCGCGCATAGTGTGCAGAAATGTGTAAAATATGCAAAGTACGATACTCGTAATATCTAGCAAGTGGAGCGTGTCTTTGTATAGGTCCTAGTTGTTTAGTTGCGTTCATGAAAAAATCAGGTAATAAATTAGAAGGAAAATTAAAATTACGATTCAATGGATATCGCTAAAATTAATTAAATATCCGCAGTTTATTGATAAGATATATTTGCACAGGTTCTTATGAGGTTGAGTGACACGACTAATGGACTTGCTGCTTATATACTGTATGCACATGTACTGTATACCGTATACATACTTAGATATTCTAATTTATAGCGACGTTAAGAGCTCCGAAGCAGAATATCTTCGTATATTAAAGTACGACAGCTGTATTTTATACTTGCTCAGGAATATCGGTCGAGTTTGAAAAAAACAATCGCTCGCGAGGGTAAAACGAAAAGAAATTGAATTTTTATCAAGTAGAAAATCGTGTTACGGAGATGAAATCGTACTCGGTTCGTCTCTGTATTAGACGAAGTTTCAATTACCATAAGAGGCATAAGAGGGTAGAAAAAAATTAAGGAAAGGGAGAAGAAAGAGAGAAAAAAATAGAAGCAGGTCTACGGAACATATAGATGGCAGGACCTGGTGGAATTCCGCGTGAATCAACTCGTATTCCGAGTGGCTGCCACGTCGGGGGAAGTAATAATATGAAAATCCATTCGTGATAAGCGTGCTACGCCGAAAGAAACGGGGACAGGCATCGGGGGTGGATTGTAAATAAGCCTGTCGCGAGGACGAATAGTTTTTCCATAATTCTCTCTCTTTGGAGAGGAAAAGAGGAGAATAAAGAGAATGAATGGAGCACGTTGGATTACGTAGGAAGTCCATTCCGCCTCTGAGATTCGATGAATTAATGAAACAAATCTCGAATTCTTGAACCAATCTACGTATAAGCAAGGAAATTATTTACATATTTTATCCTTAATTATTTCATATTAAAATGTATAATTATGTAAATATTTAATTGGAATTATTTCTGTTATACTAATGAATTTTCAAACCGAACTATGGGTAAAGGAAATATTTTAAATATTATATTTCAATATATTTTGTATTGTAAAATTTATTTTGTTCGTATGACTAATCATTAATTAAGACAGGATTTTAAATCGTAATTATTTATAGGATTTTAGTACCAGAGAAATTCTACTCATTGATTGATTCCAAATATACGCAGCTCAGCGTATGTAACAGATGCACCTGGAAGACTTATGTTGTATGGATTACGATACGGTTCTACTTATGGTACTAACTTGCTCTAGTTACACGCTACTTTATAGAAGCCGATAATTGGTAATGAAATAAGAATATAAGAAACCTATATATACGGTGGTAACAATTTAGGAACTTTCCACTACTGATCATAAGTATTAAGACACCTGTTGATATTTTTCATAAATGGAATACCTCTCGCTGTTTTTATCTTCCATTTTCTATTATTTCATTCTCATTGCGCGTGCCTTCTCAAATATAAAATGCAAGATATTCGATAAAATGAAAATTCTTGGAATTTCTCAATAAACGCAACGAGCGGAGGTCGCGATATTTACGACTTACAATTATACAATTACGCATTCGTACAACGCCATTTCCAATCGTTTCTATCTCCATAAAGAATCAACGCAATATCTAGAACCTCAATTAAAAAAAAAAAAAAAAAAGAAGAGAAAAGTAAAAGGTAAAACTAACCCTACTGAGAGAGATACGATCGATTCGTCGGCTTCGACTTGAAATTCCAGACGTCCGAAAGGTGGCAGGAAATCCGTCCGCGCTATACCGTCGTTTCGTTTCGTTTCGTTCCGTTAATTAAACATCGACGTACTCGGTGGCTGCACAGTCTCGAAATTTCCTAGCGCAGGCAAGATCCTCGACGACTCGCGAAAGACACTCGAGCGTTTCGAAGAGGAAGCCGCTGTCTCGACACACCGTCACCGTTTCTGTCCCTTAAACGCTCCTCGACAGTTTTTCCACCGAGTGCTATCCGCAATTACAGGTCTCGTGACCAGTTACGCGAGCGTATTCGCGCGCGTACTCGCGCACCACGGAGCCAGAGTGCTTCAAAGACGTCGTTCAGCGTCGTCATTAAGTCGAGTGCGCGTCTAACTACCCGCATGTGTGCCACTCCGCGACGTTAATCGCTCGAATGCGCGCAAACACGCGCGGAAAACCCGCGGCTATTTCACGCTATCTGTCTCGCGCAGTTTCACCCACGTGCGCGTCGTCTCGCGGCTGTTTGCGTTTGAACTCGGCGTATGGTCGACGCTGTGATTCAACGAGTGCGTTTAAACCAAGGGTCGGAGGCCTCGTTTGAACGTTCGGATCATTGGTGGTATTTGTGACTAGTTTGATGCTTTAGAGGAAAATTAAGTTACATCTCATTAACGCGGCAAGAGTAAATGGTTGGAGAGGTTGAAAAGCTTGAACCGAAGCGTTGGTATTTAAGGCTTTTTAGCTTTTTATTTTTCTCTTCCTTTCTTTTCTTTCTCCTCTTTTTTTTTTTTTTTTTCTTTTTTTTGAGAAGTGAAGTGTGTTGTTGAAGTGTGTTAGTTTGTTTGGTAACTCAGTATACTATCTTTTAAGGTTCGTAATGGTTTTTGTTATTTTAATTGTGACCGGTACACGTATATGTAAAATTATCATTGCCGATGATACACTTGTACGTGTACAAATAATTACTTACTTTATATGCACGTTGTAGGTATTTGGAAGACATACGATATACGAGTACAAAATAAGTAACATAGGTGACTAGTAATTTTCAAATTAATACCATGAAATAAATATCGAGTAGCTCGAAGCATAAACAGCAATCTAACGATGAGTATAGGAATTTCGTAACGTCGAACGTAAGAAAATTAGAAAATATGCAAGATTACGAGACTTGAAAGATATGTACATATACCTTGAACAGACAATTAATTTCACACGGCGTATAAAAGACAAGTACCTCCTGACAAAATTTGCAATCAACTTTCAAAAGAATTGAATGAAGATGATGAATAATGCTGTTTGAACGATGTCTTCGACCGTTATAGCGACACACGTAATTTATAGTCCAACAAGTAGTTACTGCTCCTTTATTCTCATGTTAATAAGAGGCAAGAAGATTATGCCAACGATGACTCGTGCGATTCAGCTTGAGCAAACTTCAGATCGTCTTATACGTGTAGGATGACTTGTACGAGATGACTTTCGATTCCGTTAACATGTATGTGTTTCCTTAATAGCGATCGAAATAGCATAGAAACGTTTTTGGCAAGTCGTTTGGCTAACCGATCGACAGTCGATAATACGAGTGGAAGATCTGTGCAGATCTAATAGATCCGCAGTTTCGAATTCGAATCATCGCACCGGAATAATAGAAATGGAACACAGTTTTCATTATTAACTCGCGCCTCATTTACTGTACATTATTAACTTCCTCGTTGCTCGATCGTATCGATTCGGGCATTCGGGCCGTGGAAATTTAAACGCGTGCGTCCACGATAAATTGTTAATCAATCCTATCAACGCCCTGACTAATTACGATCCAGGAATGGAAACGATACACGCTTCCCCTTCTCGGAAATATTATTTTAATTCGCAGATATTCGCTGTTGGTAATTCGATCGAATTAGAACTGCAATACGATTATTTGATGAATAGATAATACAGGAGCGCTAATTAATTACCTACCTAATTCCGCTGCGTTTTTTCTTTATCGAATAAGATCTGAATTGAATTTGCGCTTGAATTGTACGCTCAGTATTTATGTGTTCATACTAAAATTTATAATTGCCACATCGTTTAACTAATTTTTTATCACGAATGATTATTGCGATTTCCAATTGCAATTGATCGTGTCGACGATCGATGAAGTAGAAACTCGAAAATCTTGACAGTTATACTAGAATCATTTATAAACATATTTTTATACCTTCAAAGAAGATTAGTATGTTATTATCGTATTAAATATATACTATATTCTATAATATATAGTAATATGCTGTTATAATACATAGTATATAGTATATATTAGGTTGTCCGAAATGTTTCTTTCGTTTTATAAAGAAATAATAGACCCGCAACGTTTTTTGTTTTATATTATTTTGTCGAATTACGTACGATCCATTTTGTTGTGTTGAGATGAACATTGCGACATTTCACAGACTTGGTTTCACGTTTATATGAAGGTGCACTGTTGTAAAAAAACACGTTTGCGAAAGAAAGACACTTTCCGGACAACCTATACAATGCACACTAAATATGTAGCAGGTTAAATATTAAATTGAAACGAGACATCCCAAGTATTAACAACAACTCTTTCACATTTCCCTTAAATTCACGTGATTTTCTCACGACAGAAACACACGATTGGGTTGAAAATGGTTGGGAGAAACGTTACAGAGCTAATTATTATAGTAATCAATCTTGCCAGGCCAAACAGTTAATTTTCTACATGAAGGAGGAGTTAGCGAACGATTTGCATGCCAGTTAACAAGCATAAGAAACGACGGCTAGTGTCGGCCGCTAATTCGTACGAGTTCGTAACACACGACAGATGTTAACAGTGAATTAACGCGGTAGAACGTACGAGCGACGAGACGAGAGTTAACACCGTTCCCAGGCTATCGATATGATCGCAATTTCAGCTTACAACCATAATTAACGCGTACCCTGCGTCGGTACACCTGACCAAACTTCGCTAAAACGCACTTTTGCCCGCCATTACTGCCGTTAAATGTCGGATCTAATAATAAATTGAACGACGATGCAAAGTAAGAGTGCATCCACGTTGTAACTCCTATAATTGTAAATATCTGAGAAATTGAGGCGACACAAGTTTCGTGACCCGAACAAAGTGAAGTGGTGGTTACGAGCAAACTTAGGCCAATACTACTCCTATAAAATCTCACGATATTATCTCGTCTGTTTTTAACTATTTGCGCTCTCAACATTTTTACGATAAGGTAGATCAGCATTTTAAGGACGATTTTATGGAGAAAATTTTTGAAACCAAGGTTTTTCTTCCTTCTTTCGTTTTCTATGGGCAAAAATAACACGGGGAATAATTGTAACGCTCAATGGCATTGTAATGACGCCAGTAGAATAGAAAATGTTAACGCGAAGTAGAATTTATACTTTGTGAGGTGCGCTTTAAAATACCTGGCACACTCATTAGAACGGTACCGTGAATCAAACACACGACCAGCAAGAAGTTTGAAAAATCCCATGGAATTTCATAGAATCTAGAATTTGAAAAGAATTATACAAAATTTCTTTACCTTAGAATACTTTTTGGTCGAAAATCTACAAAAGTAGTAATATAGAACTATTATAAAATATATACATAAAAATATTAACCATACTGATTATAGAAATAATAGAACAAGAGAAGGAAAGACGAAATAACTCTCAATTCCTATAACTCTTCACGACTATTCACATTTTACCCAAGATCTGTAAGACAATATTTTGAACCGCGCCGTCCAGATATCGTCAAATAATCGGACTATGTCCTGGCCAATGAACAATCGAACTTCTCCAATTCACAACGAGCGGGCTTTCTCGTCGTCCCCAGCGAGAACCGTGCAATACGATCCAAATCCAGCTCGTAAAAAAGGATCGACGTTGTAAGGGATCCTGGAAGCCATTCCAGGTCGCAGACCAAAGTTCGATTCTCCGATGATGGATAGTTCCCATGTTTGCCATCCTGGTTTGCTTTACTTTGTCCCATCCTTTCAATACACTTTTCCAACATATCTTCCGTCATCGTGAACTTATACACACGCGTACACACTAACTGACACTTACTGACAAAAGTTAAAAAACTTAATGATCGCTTGAAAACTACTGTAAGTTCTTCATCTTTTGAAATACATTTATTGGAATGAAAAATATCACGAAGAGATAACAGCTTATGCATGTATAGATAACAAGTTTTAATATTAAATACTTAAAACGATCAGTGAAATTTAGTTTAGATGATAACGCGATGGCGTGGGATTGTTTCTCACGAAATGGTTCTGGTCTGCAAATAAAAGAAACTATGCATAGATTCGTGTATGGCGATATTTTACAAACTTATACGTTGCCATTCGGAAACGAGAAAATGCCGACATATTGGTCATTTTAATACGATAATGGTTCTAAATATTCCTCTAATTAAGATACTTAATTCAGGCATTTCTTCTGGAACAAAGTGTTAATATAATTAAGCGGCCTAGTCGAACCCCTGACTTGAACCCAATTGGGCATTTATGGGATTACGTTAGACGCCAATTGAGAAGTCAATCTTTAACAAATAAATGGGAGCTAACGCAGAAAATTACAAAAATATGGCGTGAAATATCGATTGTCAAAAGTATAGTGTGATGGTGGCAAATTCACGGTGTACGTCCTAAGATAAATTTCACAAAGAATACTGTGTTATAGTATTCTCTGTCATCACATTGGAATCTACAAATGTTAATAGAACCACGCATCTCATATCGTAAATTACAACGAATCTATTGAAAAAATTAGTTTTCAAATTTAAGTATATTACAATTGAAAATTACAACGAATCTAATTAAAAAAGATTTCTTTCGAATTTAAATTTATTATGGTTTGTAGTATGATATGATCGTATTTCTTGTTCAAATGAAACCGCCTCGAAAGTAAAGTGAATTCTGACGTGATTTGGTGATTGTGTGAAAAATTAACTGGGTTCGGTGGTTAATGGAACTAGTACAAGAAGAACGATGGTTGAGCGAAAACTTGAAGAAATTGTAAGACTGACTCGATACTGCTGACGTTACACTACAAGATAAATTGTTTCTTCCTTTGCTGACTTAGAACTTTGCTTGAAATCTAACTACGTGCGATTCGAAATATAATTTCCATGCATCAGCAAGTATAAAATTAACTCTCTATCTGACACGTGGATTCGTTTAATTAGTCATAAAAACGATTTCATTCGAATAAATAAACCCTTATCCATTGTAATCTCGTACCTTTTCCAAACTTCAGTGATCAGTTCAGATTTCAGTAAATTCATAGTCGACTAATATTCATAGTAACAAACCTGTACGTTGAATACGAAATACGAAACTTTCATTTAACGATGTTTTCAATACAAAATCTTTATTTAACTATCTCTTCCACTAAATTGCTTACTTGTGGCTGTAAATGTTTCAAATACTAATGCTGTTGCCAACTAAAACCTAAACAAAAAAAAAAAGAAGAGGAGAGTGTTATAAGCAAATTAGAGTCGTTTCCCATTCGACGATCTCATCCCTTTTATGTCATCCCATGTACCATCCTATTTTCAACGTGATTAATTTAATGAACTATTTAATCGTGTCCCGTTTAATTAATTAACTTCTGGCCTGGTGACTCGCGCGACATATGCGTCCCAGTTATTAGTGGTATAGAGGGTCGCCAGACGAACGAAAGTTCCCTGGAAAATGAAAATAATGGTCTGAGAACAAAGAGGCGTACCTCTCACACAGTCACGACATCTCGAAAATCTTCGACCTCGGCCGCGAGCCTCACGCGATACGCATGCAAGAAAAGAATCGATTTCTCTCCTGCCGTATACTTAGCTACGTGTGTTCAAACTAATTAATTTTCTACAAGAAGAAGAGGGTGTAATATGAGGGTGTTGCGATTACCACGTTGTCGATCCAAATCCGAAGTTAGCCCGAGTTTTACCTCGTGATAAACTTCGTGATAAATAGATTAGATTAATTGACGAAGAAATGGGAAATTTTGGTGAAATGGAAAACTTTTGTTGCAATGATTCTATAGGGATTACGAATGGCTACGTCAACAATGAAGAAATAAAAAGTCGATACGTTTGGGTTCTTAAAATTATAAATATTTGAAGAGGACTTAGAATTTGAATCAAAGATCGAAGAATGTTAAAAAATATTTTTGTTAATAGC